>NW_010972909.1:5457192-5495360 GCF_000737465.1 Haliaeetus leucocephalus | reverse complement strand
GTAAGTTTTGTTTCCAGGTATTTTCATGAACATTCAGCTGATCTGCAATTATATAAATATATACAAAAATATATTAAAAAATGCTACATTCCCAAAGACAAAGCTGCAAGATATTTATTTTTGATTTCTTGAGTGATCTCTATGTCAATTTTGTGCTGAGACAGAACAAGCATGCTTGGCGACTAGGATGCCCTACTTACCCAGAGAGTAAATTCTGCCAATAGCACTAGATGCTATTGGACCATGGAAAGATAAATCTCTAAATAAGAAAAGGAGGTTCATCTTCCAGGTTCATACAATACATGGGCTCTCACTTTCTATAAATGCTACAAACTGCTACGGTTTGGTTAAGTTGCAGTAACTCACATGAGCCAGTACAGAGGGCAGGAAGGATAGTCTAATAGGCATTATCTATCTCGGATTTCTATGTGGGCACATCGCTGGAGAGTTGTGCTAGAAACCTTGAGATTGCTTGTGCAGCCTTGCAGAACTGCAGAGACACCAGCTTGGGTCTGCACACATACACATGTACAACAGAAACATCAAGTTTGCTATGAATGGGGAATGAATAGGCCTATGTGGGTGCAGAAGCACTGGAAGGAAGAAATTGCAGAAGAAAGGATATAAAGATGTCACCTATATCAGCAGGTGATCGAGTTCCCAGCACATGTAGATTCTCAGGGCTCCCAGAATGGGAAAACAAAGGACAGACCACAGAATCAAGCCACGAAGAGATGATGGAGGGTTGGAGATAAAAAAGCACCAGCTAAGGAGACAGAAGACAATGTGCTCTGGGATAAGGATGTAGAGTGTGGGGGCCCAGGCCATGTTCTCCTCAATCCCTTCATTGAGGGGAACAGACTCAGCTGGAGATGATGCATCCAGTGGATCCATACCTGGCTGAAGCTACAGAGCGAGCTATGGCTTCTACGAATGTGGGATGAGGAACAAGAACTGCTGAGCAGAAACAGGATCCATCTGATGAAGCAGCGCAAAAGTGTTTGCAAAGAGCTTTGCTAACATAGTGAAGGCAAACATCACACCTACCTTCAAAAAGGGCAAGAAAAAGGCTTCAGGGAACTACAAGCTGCTCAGCTTTAGCTCAATCCCTGTCAGAGCTATGGAACAATTCCTCTTGGAAACCATTTCCAACCAAATGAAAGACAAGAGGTTGATTTGGAACAGCCAGTATGGATTTGCCAACATAAGTTGTGAGCAAACGGTGTCTGAACAACTCGATTGCCTTCGCTGATGAAGTGACTTGCTTGGCCGATAAGAGAAAAGCGGTGGACATTGAATACTTTGACTTCAGCAGGGCCTGTGACACTGTCTCCCACTGTATGCTCGAAGCCCAAAGAGTGAGACATGAACTGGATAAATGGATCAGAATGTGAGTGGAAAATGGGCTGGATGGTCAGGTTCCAAGGACTGTGATCAGTGGGAACAGGTTACTAGTGACATCCCTCAGGGATCGGTACTAAGGCCAGTACAGTTTAGTGTCTTTATTAATGACATGGACAATGGATGAGTTCACTCTCTCAAATTTGCAGACCACAGCAGGGTTGCTGTCCAAAGGGACTTCAGCAGCCTGGAAAAATGGGCTACGGGTATCTTCTGAAGTTGAATGAAGACAAAAGTTAAGTCCTGCACCTGGAACAGTATATACCCATGCAACAGGACAGGTTGGGGGAGAACTGAAAGGATGCAGCTTTGCAGGGAAGGGCCTGACACCAACCTGAATATTACGGATGCACGCAGGTCAGGGTGGGGGGAGTGTGTACTGCCACACTGATGTAGCAGCATGCTCTTACAGAAAACAAAACCCAGGTTGTATTAGCAAGAGGAAAGCCAGCAGGGTGGGAGAAGTGATCTCCCCCTCTGTTCAGCATTTGTGAGACCACACTGGGAGTACTGTGTCTAGTCTGGGGTCTCCCAGTACAAGAAAGACATTGACCAAGTGGAGAGAATTCAGGGGAGAGGTCAGGGGATGATCAGGAGCCTGGAGCCCGTGATGTGCAAGGAGAGGCTGCAGGAGATCCATTTGTTCAGCCTGCAGAAGAGGAAGCTTCAGGAGTGATCTTACTGACCTGTAGTTACTTGGCAGGATGGTATAGAGAAAGCAAAGCCAGACTCTTCTCAGAGGTGCATGGTTCTAGGACAAGATGGGTATGTGGCTAAAGGATACAAGTTGCAGCACAGGAAATGCTGATTAGATATTAGGAGAGACATTTTTTACCATGAGAGTGGTTCACTATTGCAACAGGTTGCCCTGAGAAGCTGTGGACTCTCCAACATTTGAGATATCCAGAACCCAGCTGGACAAGGCCCTGAGCAACCTGCTCCAAGTTTGCTCTGCTTTGAGTGGGAGGATGGGCTAGATGTCTTCCAGAGGTCCCTTCCAACCTAAATTATTCCTTAATTTATTTATAATTTCTCATGCCTTGAGAAAGTTCTGATGACTCACAGAAGTGGGACAGGATGGAGACACAAAAGATCAGTCTCTTTCAGTGTCAGAAGGGTACAAAAGCCATATTCAATAACTAGCACATGGTTGCCAAGACAAGAACCTAGGTGATGTGATATGGACTAACCAGTGGGCAATCCCAGTCCACCATGTCCTTGCAAGAAGTCCTGTCTGGTACCACTTGGATACATGCATCTTGGTGCTTGTGAATTTTGGGTTAAGAATACGTTAGCGCGAGTGAAAATGGGTCTGTTTTAAAATTAAATCATCTTCCCATACCTGCCTCTAACCTTGCTACCTTTTTTGCAGTATTAACTGCTACAAAAGCAGGGCAACCAGGTGTGAGGGGCACTACTTGAACAGCTCAAGTACAGGTCTGTGCTGACACAGGTCAGACCTACTGCTATCCTGCTGAGCCCCAGCTTGAGAACTCTGCTCTGCCCATCCCAATACACACTCCCTCCATTCAGCAGTGCTGTGTTATTTCTAAGGAAGGGTAAACAAAGAAGGTCTCCAAAACAGACAGCGCATAATCATGCTTTCTTGATTGAAATATTTATTGTCCCTTGGCATTTCTAAGCCAAGCAAAAGGCTTTCTTATTGGTGTTTACACAGCTTCTTATATAAGTATATACATTACATTTAAATAATAGTAATAATAATAATAAACCCCTCTGTAAAATGCTTGGCTCTAATCTTTTCACAGAAAATAAAACAGAGGGATGGTTCATTTTCAGATGCAAAGCTTAATCATTGGCTTTTATAGGAGTTGAGTGCAGGTTTGACTTATGAAGGCCACAGAATTAAGCTTTAAAGAAAATTTAAATTATTTTGGGGACTAACCCATTCCACCTCATCATTCATGCTATTTTGCATCTTGGAGCTTTGACCAATGATACACCCCCCCAACCAAATTAAATAATTTGTAGTAGTAGCAAGCTGCCAGTTTCAAAGTCAAAGTACTTGAGAAGACTCTTGACTTCCCAAACAAAATGCTTTAGGTGGGGACTTCCAGTGCAAGAGATCTGAAAAGACTTCATATCAGAGCCCTATGGAACCTGTCAAATCTCTCAATAAAGCAACTCCATTGAAGAAGAAGAAAGGTGAAAAAGGCAGTGATCAGAGTAGTGGTGGTGAGTAGTGCAGGTCCCCCATTTGTTGGGGAGAGAAACAGCAAAGGAAGAAGAGTACAGACAGGGGATGGACACAGGATTTGGGAAAAAAATGAGAAAGAAGGAATGCCAGAAGTGAAGATGACTTCAAAAACTTCCTGTGATGTTGGGTGTCCATTAAAATATCTGGAGATATACACAACCATGCTGGTAAGTAATCTGTCTATTTAACTGCTTGCAGTTCTTCCTATTTTTTTTTTCTCTTTAACTATGGCAGAAAACAGAAACTGATGCAAATGCTGACACTAAATTATTTCTCTCTTCCCACACATAAACACGCTCGTGACACTTTGCCGCTGACACTCTCTTAGCAGTGCTTAGAGAGAAGCTGATTAACCAGGCAAACAGGAGATGTCTAAGAGCTTTATAACTCACCTGAAGAGAGGGGAGGACATTCTGCAAGCTCTTATTTGTTATCTGAGGCAGGCTGCTTTCAAGGGGGAGAGGGTTTGCAGCATCTGCAACCAAACCATGCTTTGCTTGACCTTCCAGATGTGGGAGGGAAAGAACACCACGACTGACTTTCTAAATAGAAAGCACAAGCAAATATTACATAACGACCTAGCAAGCAATTCTGTGTCACACCCTCGAAAAACAGAGGGATTGAAAACCTTGGAAAATCTGTGTGCTTCACTTCTGACACCTAATGGCGAAGGGGAAAAGAGCAGATACTCAACGGCAGCTCCTAGTTGTACTAATGGGCAGGAGGAGTTTGTCCAGGCAATCGGGCAGCCTGGCACATTTTAGGGCATGAAAGTTTCCCCACAAGAACACCTCCATCCAGCATCAGGGCAGTGACTGCTCCAGCTGGAAAAGGTGGATGGGCTTGGAAACCAAACAGCCGTTCCAGGCAGCAGGACTCCTTTGAGTGGGGAAAGTAAAGCATGTGTAAGGTAATAAGCAGGCAGGAATTATAAATGGCAGGCAATATCATTAGCTATTCCCAGTGGTGGAAGAGAAATTGGGACTGGACTGCTGCCAAACACCAGGGGTGGAGACAGTGGGAGGGTCTTCCCTGCACTGGTTTCCCAATATTCCCCCCCCACCCCCTTTCCCATGGAGTTCACTTTGACCAGGGCCCTTTTTGCACTCCGTGTTAGTGAGGAAAAGGCAAGCTCTGTGCAAACGTTACTGAAAAATAAATGCTTATACTCATTTGAAAACTCCAGGATTATTAGTCCTTTCTTTAAACTTCTCCCGTTTGTTATTTGAAAACATTTCTGTGCCACTCAAACTCAGTCATTTAAGGATGTGGCTTTATGAATGTTTGGACCTCTAATATTCTTGGATATCTAAAGTGAGAAAAATCACACTCTTAGCAGTAAAGAAAATTTTCAAGGTAGACTATTTCTTTGGCAAATAATAAAAAAAATTATTTGAAATAGATCAACTATGCACTATCAAATGCGGAACAAGGTCCAGACAGTTAAGGCTGCAACCCATAGAAGCCAGTGAAATTTTTGCATGGGGGAAGGATAGAAACATATTTGTCAAGCTTTTGACAACAAAGGAAAGGTTTGATATTTTCTCAAAAAGTAAAGGAGCAAAGCTCTCAATCCAACCAACTTGAATGAATAAGTTTTCTTTTCCAATACTACGGAAAAGTCTTTAAAACCTTAGAATAGAGATTCCAGTGGACTTTCTATGAAAGCTTCAAGAAAGAAAAGTGGCTAGGCAGAAGAAATGCCTCAAATGCTGCTGAAGAGCTAGCAAAAACAAAATACTCGCAGGCACTTGGGACAGTCATACAGCTACAGTGGAAATGGAAGAGGACAGGGAGTAAAGGACTTCCCTCTGCTCAGGTTCATTTATTATAAGGGATCTCTTAGAAGACGAGCATTCAGATATTTTTAAAGTCAGCTAAAGAGTCACGTACCTGATGGAAGACTCTGTTGGATCCCAGATGATCTCTCTCTTGAACAGTCAGTTGAGACTGAGAAAATGCATCCACGTGGGAAGACTGCAAACATGAAATGATGCTTTAATAAAAATTATTCTGGAAAAAAAAAAATCCTGAAATCTCTGTATGGTTTCTGTGTTTCTTTCCTTTGCAGCAATGTCTGTGCCAACACAGCGTATGAGAGAAGACCACAAAAGCTGCTGAAAATGCGCTACGCTCTAGCAATTCCTTTCCCAGTTGAACAGCTGTTTTGTGGGCAGGTGCAGAGAGAGCTTGCTTTGCTTATTATGCCTCTCAGCATGCTTGATATGCCCATGTGGTCAGCGGAGGGGAAGGGAGGGCCCTTGCTATCCCTAAATATGTGCTCGAAAGCTGACAGTGATTGTGCTTGGAAGGACAGCATTAAACTGCCTCATGTGGTAGATTGTGACCCCATCCATTGTTAATTAACCAGCATTAAACTGGTTCAAGTTGTAGCACAGATTTTATGAAAACACAAATCAATGTTTAAATTTACTGAGATATGGAAAAAAAATCCATTGGTTTCAGTGGACAGATAATATTAGCAACAAATACAAAAAAAGAAACATGGGGAAAGTGCTAAAGGGCTCATAATTTTTAGGATTTTGCTGGTGCTTTCAGCATTTTTTTTATAAAGATAAACATGATAAGTAGCACTGTACATTTCTGTCCAAAAACAGACTGCAGGGAATTCCAGCAATCTTTACAATAATTTAGATACTGAAAACTCTGTGGCTAAAGCAGCTTGGAGCTCTGCTCTATAGGCTGGAGTGAACCCCACTGGGTTTGGTCAAAAGTGCTCCCTGGTCCCTGGGCTCTGAGACACAATGTCGTTCCACTCATAGTCAAAAACATTCTTTATCCAAGTGGAGACATCAGTTCCACTATAGAAGTTCTGAAGTTGTAGAACAGCAATATTTTCTCTAGAAGCAGAGGAACTTGGAGCAGGGAACTTCAGAGTTTCAAAATAACATATTTGCAGCCAAAACTATCTTATGGATGTGAGCTGCAGATTAAAAATACTTAAATAAAGCAGCGTGGCATTCCTCATTATCTGTTTTGCAGCCAGGGCTTCCATGGCCTGTACCTATCACACAGTCTTAAATGGGCAGAGCACCTGCTGATGCTAATGTCTTTGCTCTTTGCAATGACTTTTAGCCTATGCAGTGCCAGTATCAGTGCCAGGGGATCACTTTTTAAAGGGCTTCATAATGGACTTCAGTTAGTCCACATGAAAATACGTCTGCATACTGGAGGAGTATGCTTAATGTGTTTTGTACTGGCTAGTGCCATAAAAATCTGCCGGGATGCAGCCTAGCCACACTGGAAGGGCCTCTCTCTGCGCCTGAAAGAAGGGACAACTCCGATTAGACTGCTGCCTCTGGGCCAATATGCTGCATATATATGGAGGAGCTGTAGTGGGTGACATATACAGTGACCTCAATATATCCAAGGCACATCGGCATTGCTACAAAGGGGCAGCTCAAGCTGAAGATACCTGTACAATGGCTCTGAGACATCCTGCTCTGTGAGTATGGAATAGGTGCTTAGGGAGGCTGTGGGATCTCCATCCTTGGAGATGAGGTTACATTAGAGACCTCTAGAAGACACTTCCAAACTAAAGATGGAGAAAAAACTCTATGTGCAAATCTACCTGATCACATGAAGGAAGTGCTGCCCTTTGACATACAGGTTCAACTGTCCCACTGTCAACCATGAAGACACCACTAAAGCTGGGCAGACCAGCTACAAACTGCCCTTTGGACAACTGTGCTGTTAGTGCCCATGGCAGGTATTTTCTCTTTCTTTTCATTTGAGAAGTCGGGAGAAAAAAAACAACCAAACACAAATAAGTCCTTCTGCAAGCTTAAAGGGTAAACTTCAGATTCAGAACAAGCTGAGAACAACAGCTCTAGGTTTAGCCTTATTATGCTAATTGGGTGCAGTTTCAGAGGAAAGGCCATGGATATCTGTGGAGCAGAGGAGAATATTAGGAAAGGGAAAGGTACTAAGACCTGTCTTTGCAGGACATAGTAATTCCCATCTTTGGAACTGGAGATCAGCTGGCTAGGGGTAAGGGATTATGTGCTGTAAATCCAAAACATCCCCAGAGCCACCACAACAAATGCTCCCAGAAGACAACCACTGGATTACTGCATCCTACACATGACTGTCCTAGAGCATGATGTACTTTGCCCATTGCACCAAATGTCCTTGTGGTCACTGTCCTTCAGTGTGAATTTGCATAGATGATCTATGGAAAACCCAGTGCCAGAGTATTTTTGCAGACAAACACTTCACATGCAAACTACGTATCCTGCATTTCAACGGAGACTCACATTTGTTATGAAGGTGAGTCTAGGATCCACATTCGTAACTCTACTAGATATATCAACCCAGCTCTTAATAAGACTATTCATTTTAGTGCATGCTATACTTTTTCTCACACTTCATCTATACTTTACTCCCAGCTACTTTTATTTTTCAGTTTCTGAAACAGATTAAAACATTATACTCCATTTAAAGGCAGTTTCTTAACCACTTTGTGCTTTTCTAACTACAAGTCAATATAAAGCCGGAATTTTAGAGACAGCTATCACTGAAAACCAATGAAACAGTGGACTTCCCATACCTGTACAGACTACAGTCTTCACTCCAAAATGTCGTTTTCTTAGCAATACTTTTAAAAGGCTATGCAATGATGTTTATATTACTAAATATCAATTTCAAAATGTATTGTATTTGCTAATAGAGTATGGACCATTCCCCAAATGTCTTTAAAACTCAGCAAGACCTAAGGAAGCAGGTGAGTGAGCTCCAGGATGTGCTGCCAGAATTTGGAATCCATTTAATTTCCATTCACTGGGGAAAGATTAACAAGATTCTGAGATGGGCATTTCTCCTTTTACACTGCAAAAGCAAAATCAGTCCACCAGCCCATGGCTGTGCCTTTTTTTAATCATGGAAATTTGTGATTCTCTTTGTCTCTCTTTCTAAAAACCTACTTATTAAGGGTTTATAGTTCTTCAGTGCTCTTTGGGAAATTTATTCAAACCACCTTAAAATCAATAACTGATCAACCCTCATAACATTCCCCAAATAGGTAGATACCATAATCTGTTGTCCATGAAAAATGATCTGTGCCTACAACAGTCCTGCTGGTGGCTGAATGGGGAGCAGGTGGACTGATCAGTTAGTCCACAACAGTGACTTATTTGACGGTCTTGATCCAGATGACCCATCAGCTGCTACTCTAGCAAAATCCTATACATCTAGTATGGGAACTACAGCTGAGCTGTTGTGACTGGTTTAATTCTGGCAGATGCACTCTAAAGAAAAACTGCAGCAACTGTTACTATTCCACTCCATTTCACTCCTGGCTGTCCCACTCTTATAGCACTCAGCCTGCCCTACAGCTCCAATATTGCACTTCAATCCCAAACTATCATGTCCTGCTTTCCAGCCCTTCAAATCATGCATTACCTTGCTAATTCCCGTTATCACTCAAGAAACAGAACAATGTCCTCATTCACTACCTGGTCTGCAGTCATAAAGAGTTTTAGATACTGAGCATACAGCATTCTGCAAAATCAGAAATTGTGACACATTTTCATAATTCCCCAAATTGTCAGCTTATTTTTTTCCAGTTCCCATAGGAATCAGAAATGAGATAGAATTTTAGAAATGACAAAATACACAACTATATAACACATAGATTCCATTGTCTCCTCATTTAAATGGGCACTTTCTTCTCTCTGTCCTCTATCAAAACTGAATAAAGCCTGTAGAATGCAATGTAGGTGTTAAATCATGCAATATATTAAAAAGCCATAGCAAATGCAGTCTCACTCTCTCAAAATACAGTAGGAACATAAAACATTTTCCCCACCTTGTCAACTATTTCTGTCAGCATAACTGCAAGAGCCGTTAACTGCAGGATGAAGGTTGTTTATTCCATTCGGTGAATGCATTTCAGGAAGCCCACCTTCATCTAGTCAGAGCATAGCAGGATCAGTTTCATACACAGTACCCTGATCAGAAAAAAATGGATAACCCTTCTGCTTGGCTTCAGATTTAAATTTTTGTCCCGGAAATATGCCAGTGACTATTAGCTGCTCTAGTATTCTTTTGGTGGCCATCTGTTCCCTTTCTCAGCCTCCTTCTAGCCAAATATAATTTTCCATATTTATCATGGCAAGTCAGTAATAAGAAAGACAAATATAACAGGATTGGCTGTTCTCCTTGCCGGCTCAGTCTGTTCTTTCTCGCTGAGCTCATGTGCTTGTGAAACCAAAAAACACTTGAACTTGTATTTTTTCAAAACCTGTCACACTGACCTTGCTATACAGTGAGTAAAATCTATTCACCAAGACTGCCCGCCTGGAAAATGAAAATAAATTACTACCTCAAGGGTTGATTTCTCATTGGACATTATGTGTCATTTACCGAGGACCAAACTGTGGCACCTTGGTCTGTGGTTCTTGTTGGCATGAGTGCAGAGCTGCTCTGCCCTGTGAGATACTGAGGCTTTCATTTTGGTGAGGACAGTGAGAGAGAGCTTAGCTGCCGGCCTGTCTTTCCTTTTCCTCTTCTGGGTGTTGTGCGTGTGTGATGGAGCACTGATGGAGGCGTCCCTATCCCCCCACCATCTTAGGGGAATATCTAAAACCGAAAATAAAGTGTGCTCTCCTCCTTCATACAGCCAAGGAATGGCATGTTCCTGCTGGTCTTAAATCTGTCGACAACCCAGAATAGTTCTACTTTCACTCAGAAACCAGGGTTTTCAAAGAAGAAATACATGCTCACCCCCAGAAGCTATTCTAGAAGGCCGTCACTTTTACTGATGCTCCTGGAACGAGCACCACTTTTCACAGTGTGGTCACAGGACAAACAGCCGTTCTTTGGCATTCATGCTGGGCCACGCAATAGGTCCCTTGCCTAATATCATTGCTGAGGCGCACCATCCGAAAAGTCACATCACCCCCATTTCCATCACTCCCCCTTTTCCATTCTTTCAAGCGTGGCAACTCTCTAGTCAACAAATCCTCCCCAGTATTACACCTCACATACAAGAGAAACTTCTCATTCTCTAGCCAAATACCCATTCAGACTGTCATGCCAGCAGGGCTGGTTCAGCCCTGGGAATGCATGGAGATGCCATGAGCTGGAATACAAATTAAACAGCACAAACATGCATCAATTGTATTTAAGTTAAATCACTCCCACACAAACATATACAGACAAATGAGCATGTGCGAGCACATACAGCTAGTTACACTCCAACTCCTCTCTCCTACAAGTATATTAAGCATTTCTGAGCAATCTTCACCAAGGTCCACAAGAAGGGATTTAACTAAGGTAGTGCATAGCATATATTCTAACTGTGAAAATCTAGATTTGTGATACTGGAAATTATCAGTGCAGTCCACTCTTGATATTACATTTATGTACTACATAGATGAGGAAGGACCGCAATCACTACTGGCACTTGCTAATAGCACTCAGTGTTCTTCTTTCGACCAGCTGTGCTAGGTATGTGAGGTGGGGTACGTGACAGAAAGCTGCACACTGCATTCCCTCTGGCTTGTTGTCATGCAGCCATTCTTTTAATTAGAAGCTTTATAATACAGCTTTACGTAGCTCCACAACCCTCTGGGACATACCTTTCCTTCTCAGGTTTTGACTCTTGTTGAGAAACTATTAGCATTCCCAGGACAGCCTACACAGAAAGGAGTGAAGGACAGATCTGACCATGCACTCAGCTGTCCTCTACTTTTTTTTCTTTCATTTATTTCTGTTCTTGGTAATGATTTCTGTTCTCCTCATTTTATTTTATTACATTCTTGTAAGCATATTCAAATTTGCTGTGCTAAGTCATGCAGGAATAAAAACAATCTTCAGGATGATTCTTTTCTCATACCTGAAGAGGACCAACTAATTTTTGACAACACAAGAAACTGTATATAGTTGTCTCCTACATTTCTCAACAATAGTCTCAAGGCAAGAGAAATCTGCCAGGATTACTACTAAGTTTCAGTCATGATACACTGAAGTAAAAAGCCGAGCATAAAGTGTTTCAGCTATAAATTACAAAGCAGTTTTGTTAAGTTTGTTAAGTTTGAAGGAAATATTTATGGTCTTTGTAACTGTTTTTTAAAAAAACACCTGTTTCTGAAAGATATTTAATTAAAGGAGCTAAGTGCAACGGTAGATAAATTCCTTGTGGATGTGATCACTGGCTGTGATCATCACATAGACAAAAACTTAATTACAAATATACTGAGTTTGGCAACATCTCTGTGAAGTAGAATAATATTAGAGGTAAAGGAAGTTAAAGAACTTCCCCTGCAAAGGAACAGGCATTCTGGAGTGGGAAGAGGATTCATTCCACCTTAGCCTAAATCTTCAAAGTAAACAGATTTCCCTGTGAAAGTGCCCCTGTCTTTTTATTGTCTTGGCCTGAGAAGGAACCTATGCAAATAATGTAGACTAGCTATCCCAAATTTTTATGTCCCTAAAATTAGATTAGATTAATTCTACTCTTTATACCATTTACTGTGCTCTTTCTGCACTTCAGTCCTCTTGATTTGAGCGAGGACAAAAGACACAGAGGAACAACGACCTGAACACTGTCTCCAGCCCTGTAGCATACGTACAGGCTTGACTAGTGCCATGGAGAGAGTCAAATGCTGCCACTGCAGGCTGAAGCAGGAAAGGTGAATACCAAAAGCCCCTAAAGAATAACGTGAGTGCAGTTGCCAGAAAACTTCTTAAAGCACTCCTGCTCTATTTGCTGTAATAAAGCATATGAACTATGTCAATAAGGCTATTGCAAAATCCCTGCAAAAGGAATGGGTGATTTAAGGGTTTGCATACATTTACTTGGGCAAAGATCCCACCAGATGAACCAATTAGTCCAAGTCTGCTGGAAATGGAAAAGCCAGTCGCACAGTTTCTGACTTTTTTAGAATGTGTCTTCCACAGAAGACTGCAAAAGCTTGGGATATGATAAAGTCGAGTTTCTAACATTTAAATTATCTGCTAGCAAGTTGGCTTTTTAAAGTTTATTAACAATTCCTATCACAGTTAGGATCTGCTCTTTCTCCTAGCAAACAAGAAGAGCAAATTAATAATGCTGTTCAGCTCTAAAAGGGCCCAAAACTAGATAAGAGTAATGAATGTGATTTTACATAGGAGGAAATCAAGGCATTGTGTAGCTAAGGATGTAATTACCATAAACTTGGGAGCTAATTCCTAATGTCTGAGCAAGGGTCCATGACTGAATTCAAATATAATTTGGGTACATGGGGATTTTCCAAACAGCTGTTTGACTGTATAAAGCCACCACGACCTTAGCAACATCATCATTTCTAGGAAACAGACTGGGCAAACAAAGGACAGCCTAGAAATCAGTGCTTAAACAGATTTTTCTAAAGCATCAATCTGTTCTTAGGACTATTCCAAGAACAGACAATATGGTTATTCCTGGACTTACAAACTGAAGAGGAATCACATGAGAAGGAGGAATTGGACATGGACCAGCTAAGCTGATTTAAATCGAGTGGGGTGCACAGATGAAACATAGCTTTAGATATGTTGAAAAGTCATAGGCAAAAAAAAGTTGATAGGCAAATAAGATCATTATCATGATGGAAAAGAATTTTTAGCTTTCCTATCAAGCCCTGAAAGCCTTGCAAGACCTTCCTTTCGAGAAAGAGCTCCAGCTGTTTCTACCAATCTGCAGGTCAAACTTGGGAAACGCCTGGGTCACCCCTGTGATGACTGGAAGTGGAAGCTGGAGAGGCTAGTCCAGAAGAACCAAGGCCTCCCAGTCCTTGTAGAGTTCATAACTACACTTACTAAATACCTTCATAAATACTACTGACATCAGACATTCACCTGTGCATTCAGATAGACTTCCTAAATAGTGCCATCTGGGAAGGAAAACCAGGGGCATCATTTCACAACTTTATTACTTCAGAGGGGTTATACTAGTATAAAAGTAGCAGCTCATCAAGAAATGACCCCTCACATTGATTTTCTTGTAGAAGGTCAGTTTAAACAAAATGATCAAATGTCAGGTTTAAACTTAGAAACACACACTTTTAAAAAGGCAGGACTTTTGATTTCAGACTAATACAACTCATTGGGATTTCTACAGAGCATCTTTTTTTTTCTCTCTAAAATAAAAAAATAGACCAGCTGTCTACAGGATACATATATTTTTAATAAACCACAAAGCGTCTCACATAAACCTAAAGGTCAATCTGAAACCTTTTGCAGAACCCTAGGTACTCTGGGATTCTACAAGTTAATTATTTTGCCCACCATTTATGCAGAAACCTATAAGATACTCCTGTAACTTAAAAATGTTAACTGTTCTTAACTTTGCAGCATTAATAATGTTAATGTTTTCATTAAAAATTGTCATCTTAGTTCCACTTCTCCAAGAAAATTTAAATAATGATTAATCCCATAAAAATATCATATGGAATTGATGGTAGATGGTACAACTGATCAAACTGTCTTCTTTCTGTTTTCTTGTAGTTATTTTCCATTCTTGACAACAGGTATGTCATAACCTAATACAGACATTTGTACATCAAACAATAAAAACAAATACCAACCACTATTACCTTAGGCTGGATTCTTCTACTTCTTCTCATTCGTAAACAAGAGCTATTGAAGAAGCTGAAATCACAGCAGCTCTCGCTGCGTCTTTCTTTCCCCATAATGACAAAGCTCCATGTTTTAAATCTGCCTCCATTAAATTGTTCTCCTTGTAATTGAAACTTGACACTACTGTTCACCTAATCCAACCCGGCCACACAGGTGCCCCTCTATGAATAACAGCATGGGCTGATTGATGATTTTGATGGGGGAGCTGGCTGGAATCCAATCACATGTTGTTTTACCACAGTTCCCCAGCACTGACACAAACCAAGTAACATCAAACCGAACTGCGAATAGTAGCATATTTGCTGACGTGCTATGAAATCTTTGAGGACTTAGCGCAAGCACAACATGTTCGTCAATTAGGCTCAGCGTGATTGCAAAACCCTCCCTCGAGGCACCACAAGGTGCATCATTTGCTTTCCTTTTCTTTCTTCTTTTTTTTTTTTTTCTTTTTCAAAGACACAGCCATAGCTTTAGCTCCCCTGCTACAAACATAAACTGTCTAATGAAGGTAATTCAAAGGTAATTCAGAGTTTTACTGAGAGTGCCCCCAAGCATTTCACTCACAGCTTCCTCTTAGCCCTCAAAACTACTTGCAGTCTTGGAATGACTGTTTCTAGGTAGTCCTGTCTCTGCTTAAATTTTAATCCTCTATGCGCCCTGACAGCCTTTTAGATATTCCATCAGCAAAACAAATGCTCGCAGAAGGAGCAGCCTTAGCTTGGAATATTAAGGGAACAGACTTCAGTGATCTTTTATTCAGCACGCCATAATCTATTTTTGTACTCCTCACAGGCTCCAAGGGGGAATAGCTAACACTTACTCTCAATTCATTATTTTCTTTACTTCTGAGAACGATAAAGCAATTCACGTTTCATAAAAAGCAGAAAAATGCAGACACAATCTTTGTTAACGTGAAAGAAAGATTTAAAAAAGCAGAAGAGCAACACAAGCCTTATGATAATAAAGCTATAGTGGGTTTGGAATAAAAAAAGAGAAAAGAAATCTCCAGATAGGCTTTTTGGAAAAGATTGAAATTAATACCAGTTAAATTTCTTATATTTTGACCATTAAAAAATCATTTTACAAACACTAACATTATTTGATCCTTATTTCAAAATGTTTTCATGCAAAAAAAAAGATTCAGGACCTCAGAGACATTGAAATTATATTCTCTCATTAGTCACTTTTTATTTCCTTTGGAAATCTGAAAAAAAAAATGGGAGGGAAGGAAAGAGAAGGATGAGAAAAAAAACAATTGAATGACAAAATAGAAATGCCAAGAAGTCAAAACCCAAAACTGTTTCAATTTAAAAAACCCAAAGAAACAAACAATAAAATCTGAAGCCCACAACTTTTCTTACAAAACAAATAGAATCTCAAAGCTTGAGAAAGACTTTAGAGAATCAGCAAAGAGTTTGTTCCACATGGCAGGAGATACAGCAATAAATTAATAAATGGGAGGGCTTGCGCTATAATGTCTATAATGAACAATTTCTGCCTTTGCCTTCATATCCTGCTCCAATTCACATCAGTGAAGTGTTCCTCTGTTTCTGGGAATCAAATTTTGAGCTTGAAAGGAAACAAAGGGAAGTGATGGAAAATGGAGAAACTGTATGAAGTCAAATAAGTTTTTTGTGAAGTCTAGTGGAAGATGGATCATTCCCCAGATCCTGAACCACAGCCGCTATAACTGAGCAAGTCAACATGAGAAATGTGAGCTTTCATTCAAGCACTGAGAAACCTGTCATGACTCCCCTAGTTTTCACAAACACAGTGCTTATGAACCTGACAAACAAAAGGTGCCAAATAACTCTGAACATTTTAGTGTAGGTTACGATACATGCCAAATTAATTTGGAAATGTTGGGAGGGGGCAAATGGACTCTCTTCTCAGATACTTGAAAAAGTTAAGTCAATTTGAGAGAAAAGACAGCTAAATGAATCTGCACCAGCTCCTTTTAGAGCTCAAAAATTGCCAGTGCACGGCAGTGACTTAACATCAGTATACAGCTAGTGCAAATATTATTGACATGTGGAAAATAACAGATATTAAGAGGTTTAAATACCATCCCTCGAGGTATTTAAAAGATGTGTAGATGTGGCGCTTAAGGACATCATTTAGTGGTAGACTTGGCAATGTTAGGTTTATGGTTGGACTCGATGATCTCAAGGGTCTTTCCTAACCTAAATGATACTGTAACTCCATGATTCCCAGTTTCCCAGTGCAGCTGTCCCAACCAGGCACATCCCAGACCCTTGAGAGCTGAACCACCTTCCTGCAAGTTCAAACTCACAGCGCTCTCTGCCATCGCAGCTTCTACTGCAGGGGTTACTCGTTTGCCCACCTTACTGCAGATATCTCCTGCCTCTGCTGAATAGACCTCAGGCCTCTTCAAGCAACAATGCCACTGACATTACTTGTCTTCCCCTAATTTTCCCATTTACATTACACTAAAATTTTCTTGTCAGTCTTGCAAATTGTTTCCTGTTTTATTTCCCTAGAAGTTTCTAGAGACCCGCTGCTAACCATAGGCCATGTCTCTTCTACTGTCATCAGATAGAATCACTTCATTTCTTCATAGAGCGCTCAAAGTAAAATAAAATCATTGGTTTATTAAAACAGTACATGTAACAGTTCAAGACCCTCCTCTATGCTTGCACACAGCTTCACTACACCTCTGATTCTCGCAGCTACCTGTATGGAGCAAGACTCTTTGCTACACTCAACAACCCTATATACAAAAATTACAAAGCAAATTAATGCATACTAATCAATATAGATGCATGTAATTAATTACGTTTGTTTGCTGCCCAGGTTTGGTATTCCTTGAGGAATTTTTATTTAATGAATCTTTTTTTGGTTAATGTTTTTATAGATTATTTGACTGGAGTTATCAGTCAGGTGTCAGGACAACTTTGTGCTGTTAATGATATATAACACTGCTAGGTAGGGACTGACCCACAAAATGTGGTCTCAGGTAAAGCTGACACCAGTGGTCATAGCCAACAGGAAGGTAGAAAAGGAGGAAAGAAGATCAGATCACTGCAGAACAATGAAGTGTTACCGCAGAGAGGCAATCAATCACAGGCGTTTGCAGCTAAACAGCAGAGGTTGATAGTAGGTAATCTGGGAAGACTGTTGGAAGAAGGGACAATTTAAGAAAAAGAGAAAACACTTTCAAAACTGGACAGTTCAATTCTGAATGCAAAATACAAGTAAAGCAGATAACTGAATTAAAAAAAAAATAATAAGGGCAGCTGTATATGCAATCATCTGAAAATCGTCTATGACTCCTAAACTGAGAGAAATCAAGTCCCAGTCAACAAAATAGATGGCCACAGTTTTTATGGGCAACTGCATCATGGCTGCCAGTGAACGGTTTGATGGAAAAAGTGTATGGCAAATGTAATCTGAATGAGCGGATAAGTACAGGAACAAACTTCGGCTCTGCAGATGAACTAATTATTATCAGAAAACAGAACCCAGATTAAAAAGGCAAAAAACCCCAAACAATAAAAACAACCAAAAAAAGAAGTGTGACTTTCCAACATTCTGAATTAGGCTGATGAAAGAAATTACCTCTCTCTCCAAACCTTACTTCGCTTATATACTTAGTTATCACAATTGCAATTACAAGGCCCCTACTAAAAAATAAAGACAGCCCTATTCATATATTTTTGATTAGGAATAAAAACAGATATAATGATCAGGTGGAAGTATGTAAAGCCAGGATGCAACTTCCAGGCACATCCCTCTGCCTACATTTTGCTTTTGACTAGCTCTGGGTGACTTTTCTGGGTGTTTTGAATGGTTCTGCCTTCCTGCAAGGGCTGGCTGTGAAGCCCAGGGACCTTATTTAGGGAGGCTGGACTGTCTACTGCTGGTATCTACTTTTAGCTATTGCAAGAAATCTACATTTAGCCGCACAGGTTCTAGTGGCCAAAAGCCACTTTTCAGAAATGCAGGTGCATGCTGAGTGCAGGGGTTCGCTGCTGCCCACCCCCTCCTGCCCTCACCCAGTGCTCCCCTCATCGAGCAGTCCGTGCCCACCTCCCTCCCCAGACCTGCGGCAACACCGAGCCTCTGCAGAGGCACGGTGCTACGGCCGCAGCCAGAGCTCCAGAGGTGCTGTAGCATCAAGAGGAAGGGGCTCCAGACACGAGGAGGGTCCGAACTGCCTGCCATACTAGCAGCACTGCCACCCTCGCTGCAGCCTGCTCAGGGTGCTAAGAGCTCCCGGCAGCGCTGCCTTCGGCTGAGGGGCCACGGGAGCAAGCCTGGCAGACCTCCTTGATTCCCCTCTGACGCTGGTGTGCGTCACCGACTGGCAACCACTGGCCTAGCGGGACGTTTCTCAGTGCCTGGACGCCACGAGAAGCCCCTGGGATTCAGACTGCAGTCTGGATTTCACGTGCTGTTATTAAACCGAGCCGTCGACTATGACTTGAGTAACACGTGGTTAAGGCAACACCTCTGTGGGGGAGACGTGAGTTAATAGCAGCCTGAGGCACTGAGTCAGTAAGATATTTCAGCACGCAGTTAATGTGAAGTGTGCAAGCGCTTCTACGAGCTTCAAAGGTGAGTTCTTACAGTCTTTGCTAGATCCAGGTACTGACGCAATCTCGGTACACATGCTGAATTTTAATACATTAATCTCACTGTATTAAAGACAGATGTGCCAAAAAGTCCACACCTGGCACATGAATGTTGCTACCGTTAATTTAAATAAAAGATTTTAAGTATATGTTTTGTCTCAGTTTCTCTTTGGAGAGGACGAAAGTGTTACAAATCATGCCCCAGTGGGATTCCAGGAGAAATATGTATTTAATACAGGAGTTTTCCTATTATTTCAGGAAAATACTTTAATAATACTCTCTTCACATGCATTATAAATACACAGAATATTAGGGAGTTTTCAAATGAGAACTGTTTCCTTAACCATTACGTATTATTGTACAAAGAATAATTGGGGTTGAAGTAGATGATCTCAAGAGGTGCCTTCCAACCTAAAAAAGCTCTGTGACAGTAATACTGCAGTATCACTGCTCACCATACACACAAAGGTTGTATTGACCTGTCTTTTCACTGGTCTTACCATAGTCTTGTCTCACACTTTGGACAATAACAGTCATCTTCTTACCCTGTGTCAAAGACAGCCCCTGCATGTTCAACTACATAGTGTAAAATGTCATAATCAGACCAGTAATAAATCATATCACATGTTAACGAAAACAAAGTTTGCTCATAAATCCTTTTCTCCCTTTCAGGGAGATGCACAGAAAGCATGAAGAGCATACAGAGGAGCTACTGCAGTATGTACTGGGTAACACGGCTCAGGAATGATAGCAATCAAAATTTGGGAGTTAGGCAGAGTTCCTGCTTAGAAACAGGCTGGCTGTGATGTGTGGAGGACAGAATGCTTCACGTCACTTTAATAACATATTTCCCCACTCTTTCAGGAGCAGCTGGAAAAATCTGCCTCCAAATTTCTTTGGCAAGAAAGATGAATCAAAGCAAATGAAAAAAGGGGAAGCAGGAGCCGATCTCAGCAGAGACAAGCTCACTCATATTCCAAAGTATACACAGTTCAGCAGAGAACATAGACTCTATTATCACTTATTTTTTATTACAACCTCACTGGGGCTAATGAAGATACAGTGCACAAGGTGATAAATGAGGAGAATCAGACCTTCCATATAAAATTGCATAATTAAAGGTGGAAAATATATCCCATACAGACCATAATTTTTCTTTAAATGATGGTCTAAAAACTATTCAGTGCTATATCTATATCTTGCTGATTTAAATGTTCCCAGGAACTCTGGCAGCTCTCCACTTCACATTTACAGTTCCTTTGCAGGTAGCCTAAATTCAGCCGGCTCTTAGTAAATATATCTCATCTGCCTTTGCTTTGTGGGCACACTTCAACCTTCCTAGAAAAGGCTTTGGGCCATTGTGTCTGCCCAATGCTGGCTGTGGGGATCTGTCAGAAGGGCAGATGGAATGGGTGGCGGCAGCCAGGCAAGGCACAAGAGCACCAAGACCCATCCGCACAGCAGGAAAATGAGCTCCGAAGTGTTCACTTAGGGATCTTTTTCTCAAGCATACCAGCTGGGCTGCTTCTCCAAAGCTGGCAGTAGCTTCATGGTTACTTCTGCACAGCCACGTGAACACAGCCAGAGAGAACCTCTTTGTTCTCTTGTTGGGAATTGAGTTCTACCTAAAACCACTACAGAACTACTAGATATTATCAAGATTATTATGACAAACCTGCTATGTCTTCATATACGTGGACGCAGAGCTTGAGCATGCATCATCTCCTGCAGAAAATCCATGCCTTTGATGTAAGATACACCTAAATTCAATGAATGCTGGAGTGGTCACGGAGAAGTAGAATTTTAAAACTCTAAAGGTTACAGATTATATAAACCTGTCATGACGATTTCCATCTTAACTTCAATTTCCTGAAAAGGTTATAACCTTTAACAAGCACTACTCAAAGATTTGTTAAAGCCAGAGTAACCCATAATCAAGCAAACTGTACACTGGAGGCAGTGAATGTAATCAATTTCAGTAGAATTTCTATGGATAAGGTTCTATCTTTTGAAAATTCAAAAACCACTTAAAAGATTTCAGAATATAAGCATTTCCACTGGAGCTCTCCAGCTTATGGGATTGAAACAGAGGTCTGTAAAAGGAAAAATTATTACCAAAATTGTTCTTTTTTAACTTTGGAATCTTATGACCAAGCATAACTAAGTACGAATTGTCACTATAAATGGAAAACAGGGAAACAAAAATGCCTGTGAGTCTTCAACTAACAGTCCTTAAGGGCACTATAACAATACTATTTGGACACTGGTGCAGGAAGCAAGAAACTCAGCACCTTAAATTGGTATAATTCTATTGTCTTGCTACATTTGAGACTAAAGCAGTTTTCAGTGCCGAAAGCCCATGTGTCCTCTTGCCATAACCTGATTAAACAAAGACATATTTAATGCTCAGCCAGACTCTTCTACTTTGAAGAATATATGGCTCAGCCACCCTAAAAGGCAACTCTCTCATTACCTTGGCTCCCTATTAAAAAGAGATACCCCCCCATACCAGGAGAAATTATCCACCTTGTTAAAAAAAAAAAAGCGACCAAGCACAAAAGATCACAGGTAAAATTAAGTCTCTGTATGCCAAGCAGTAAGCACATAATGATGCCTTTAAGTTCTTCCTAGGGTATCCACCACAGGTCAACTTAGAATTGCTCCATGCAGTGAATTCTGCTGGGCTTTTCCAAGGTCACCAAGAAATAATTTATTTAAAAAAAAAAAAGAAAAAATTTACAATCTTAGTTATTACTGGGTATTATCCTCAAAAGACCTGACCAAAAGCCTCCTGAAATCAAGACTGATCACAATTTCAGTTGGCTTTGAAGCAAACTTCAAAGTTTTGGACCTGGTGTCCTAGATGATATTGCTGTTGTTAAGAATTAATTTCCTGAACTGTGTTAGTTGAAATTCAAGGTCATATTCTGAGAGGATAAAATGTAGGTAATTAGCAGATATTCCTCACATACCATATCTTTTCCTACTGGGACGTGTTATCGCAGATAAAATGCCAAATACAGAAGAAAATACATATATCTAACATTGCTATTGTCTGCACTCCCCCTCCCCTCCCGGTTTAATTAACACACATTTCAAAAAACATTACTTTTTCATACACAAACCTAAGATTTAGAATTAATAACACCAGTCTGGATAGGTCCAGACCAAGAACAATTGAGAACTACAAGGAGATGTCCAAGATGTCTTTTCCCACAGACTGAGACAGAGTACAGCAGGACGGAGAAGAGCACTGTAGTTTCATGAGCATTTCAAATGAACACTGTTGCTAAAAGGGGGCTGGAGAGGCAGGGGGAGAAGTCTGCTTCTCCCTTTGCTATTTATTCTTAATCCTCAGCTGTCCCCTTCTTCATGCCAGCACAAATGTTTCTGAAGTCTTACAATAAATTGGATCAAAAAATAACTCAGGTTAAAATTAAACCAGCAAAGCAAACTCAGCTTAGTTTCAACCTGCATCAGTCCTCTCCCAATTCACCATACAGTGGCAGAAACACTCCTTGTGGTTAAGGACAAGTGATCAGGGTCAGGGAGGTATTTGAGTGCCTCTTTCAGCAGTGGTTGTCAGTTCATGCTGCCTCACCCTGCCCATGGAACTACCCTGTTGGTAGCATCTCTGTTGTGTTTTGACACTGCCATTACTGTCTGGCATTTAAACTGGAAGCACAGAAATATCTCAGCAAGCTGTGGCCTCTTTTGCTGGGATTTTTAAAAGTAGAACAATTGATATTCTCAATTTGTAAGAGTTCATGGTCTCAAAGGCAGCCCTACCAGGTGAGAAAAATAGATGTCGGGAGGAAAAGAGAAAAAGAGATACTGTCTTACAGCTTGTGAATAATTCTTAGCCATGAATTTTGTGTCAACCTAAGAACTTTGTCCACTTTATTATTTTAAAATGGACTTTTATTAAATATTGAAGTGCTATCCCTCTTGTGATTACGTTTGAAAGAAAGTAAAAGTGTGTGTCCCTCCTCCATAGAGCTGTGAAACATTAGCTGAGGCAGTGTTAACAACCTTCAGTCTTACTTAATTTTGAAATGACTGTACAGCATGTTATATATAGCAGGAACTTGTTTAACTTCTAGTTTCTTATGTTTTGTTCCTTTCATATTCCATGAAGCATAGCTATTCAATAAGAAGGTCCACACAGGCATTAATATTTACAGCAGTCAGTTCTTTGGATCACTGATTTTCCCTGGTAGCACCAAAATAACAGATCAAAATCTATGCCAAAATGTTGATGATAATTAAAAGAAACATTATCAACACTCAAGCAGAGGTTATTTTTATTGACAAGAATCAAGATCATCAGAATTTGAATAATTAATCAGGACTTGACTAATCCGGCCACAGTGAAAATCACAAGTAGCACCCGAAAGAACTCACAATATCGTGAAATCAGCTATGAATTCCACATTTAATGACTTACTATTGAGAATGAATTGACAACATCAGGAGTACTGCAATTACTTGAGTTCATGTACGAGCCAGGCAGCTATTCTGCTGTCTGAGTCTTTTAGACACCTGTGAAACTCTTGATACGTGGAAGTTGTCCCTTATGTCAAATTTGATTGGAACAAACATTTAATACAAAAAAGATATGATTTTGCATTTTTTTGTCATTCTTATTCTATTGCTCTTGCCATGAGTCTCTCAGTGACTGATTCCCTCACTTTC
The DNA here is from genome assembly GCF_000737465.1 of Haliaeetus leucocephalus. Classification (NCBI taxonomy): domain Eukaryota; kingdom Metazoa; phylum Chordata; class Aves; order Accipitriformes; family Accipitridae; genus Haliaeetus; species Haliaeetus leucocephalus. The sequence continues at coordinate 5,471,834 of NW_010972909.1, read as the reverse complement.
ATTGGTGTCTAAAAGAAAAAAAAAAAAGACTACTTTCCTCATGTTGCATATGGATCATCACTCCAGTCATGGTCCTCCAGGAAAACACAATCCTTCCAATCCTCTTTATAATAAACCAAGACGTGTAACACATGGCACAATATGGCTCACTTACTAGTGTAGGTTAAAATAGATAAATGGTTGTGTAGAGCAACAAATTTATTTTTCTATTATTTGTGCAGCCCTGAGTTAGAAAAAAATATCAATTTTGGAAGAGAAGATTATTTGAGAATTTTGCATTATCACTATCACTTTTTGTATTCCCACAGGGAACCCACAGTTAGCAGCTCCCCCAGTCAATATACCTCTGGGTCTCCTTCAGCCATCAAGGAGACAGATCAACACATCTTTGAAAACTTTGGACTATCTTTGGGCAACAACAGTAGAAGGTGGTCAAGAATACATTGGCTGTGTCACAGAGGAAGCTGGGAGGTGCAATGCACTGAAGAACACAGGGTGCCAGGCTGTGAAGGGGGGTGAGAGCCACCTACTCTGCTCTTCTGAACACCCTACACAGGCAAAATCAGGAGAGAAGTGCCTTCCTGAGACAGCAATCAAATGCATAAGGCAAAGGGAGCAAGGCAAGGCAAGACATGGTCTACCCTGCCACTGTAGGGGCCTTGTTCCTCTCCGATTCTTTTAAGGAGTGGTTTGTCTTAAGGCACGAGAAGACAGATTTCCCTGTACTGCTTCAAGTACAAGTTCACAATTGCAGCCAGCCTTCGTGAGAGGAGCGTAGAGAATGAAGGGGGATTTGAATGACTATATACCATCTGGACCGGGACAAGAGCTGCCAATTGCCACCTAATTTCAATACAGGGAAGGACTACGACATTCTGAATTACTGGTAAGTTAAATGTATGCCTCCAACTTCTGAGGTCTATGCAGTTCTCTTACCTTTGGTTGCGCTGAATGCATCCCTTTTCCCGACTTAGCTATGCTGGGAAAGACGACAGATCTGCTCATTCTTACATTTTCTGACTTGTAGGTAACTTTGCTCCTATGACATGGTGACAGAGAAACTGAATCAGCTGGACCATACTCACAAATTACATCAATATGATTTTTACCCAGGTAGGGGTTGACTTACCATGCTTGAGAAAAATGATAGCAAACATCTGGAAAAGAACTATACGTTAAAGCTTATAAGTGAATGAAATAATGCAGGAAATACCTACTAACATTATTACTCACTTCATCTATGAAAATGTATTAGAGTAAAACTGTGTTGTTGATATACTTTGACAAAAGGTAAGATGGTTAATACTTATTAAATTTCTATTTGTTTTTCTATTCTAGATATTTTGGATTCAAAAGAAATAGTTCAAAAATAGTTAGAATACCTTCTGGGTATTTTTTTTCCTGTTCAGCAAACCATATTAGGCGTTTAAAGCTGCAAGATACATTAGGGCACTAGTACTGTAATATAATGTAATATTTTATTTATTAAGTGATAATTGCATTTTTGTAACACACTTGTGTTCAAGGAATCATAGGCATCAAATATGGAAAAAATTTGTAAGTTCATCCTCATATCAGTGTGTATTTTTTTTTCTATAGGAATTAGAGTCGAATGTTACTTTTCTAAGACTCCCTGTCACTGAATAATCAAATGCTAGGCTGTTGATAACTGAGAAGTGCCAGTCACTCCTGGTGCAAGTACAGTATAGGTATCTGAATGTCTTCATTCTTATTTTGCCTTCTGCCAAAATACTACATACATTCAAAAAATCTACAGCAGACCCGAGGAACAGCTAACTACACTGGCAACTACCACCTAATAGTCCCACTGTCTGTTTTTATCTCTTTTTCCTAATGTCATTGTAGTGCATTATTGCTATTTACATCCTCTGATGCTCACATACGTCATCCAACTCTTTGATATGTGTACACTTTGCAAATACAAATGTTAACCATATAGCTCTACTCTACTGGAATAATAACTTAATGTACTGCCCTCTAATGTTGATTTCCTATATAGTTACAAGCTTCTGTTTACATTCTAAGAAATGTGCACCTATCTTCTAATGTTTCTGCTGAGATGGGGTTCACAAGGTACTTCTAAAAGAACTACCTGATTATAACTCTTTAGAATCCTTCAGTTTAATGAATCCTGAAAAATTAACAGAGTGAAAGCAAGATTTACACAGATTTACTAGAAGTAAAAAAAGTGAAATACCCAAGTAAGATCTCTCATCTGTTCAAGGAGGGAAACAGAAAGATAATCTGCCGTTTTTGGCTCTACTTTACAAGATGCTCTATCTCCAAGCAGATAAATATCATCTGTCTTTTATGTTTGATCAGTTCTATTGTCTCACATGTCAGATGATTTCTTTGTTCGTCAGTCTTATAATTTTCAATGACACCATAAATATGATTGCCTTGGCCCCAAGGACTGTAATTATGAAAAAGAATTTGGTGAGAAGAATTGAGATGCCTGAGCATTAAATAGAACGCAGCTTAAATACACTAAGGAACATGTAGATCCTGTCTTTTACTCACAGTCCTTTTGTGCTCTTATTCAAATCAAGGCTAGGGAAAACTAATCTTTAACTTTTTAGAGATTAGTTATATTCAAAAGCAATTAAAATAAACGGTGGCAAAACCCCCCACAAGATCAGAAACTGAAATTTCAGATTTTCAATATCCCAAATGTATGTGAACAGCGCATGCTCAAAGTCTTTGTTTAAAATGTACATGTTGTGAATATTGGGTGTGTGAGGACTGAAAGATTCAGCACAGCAGAAACAGCCTTAATTCAAATAAGATGTTTTTTTTCACAGCTTTTTGGCTTTCTCTCAAGAGAACGATGCCACACATGAGTGGAGACAGACCAGTAATTCATTGAAGTAGCAGGACAAAGCATTTTAAAATGCAAAAAGCAGTTTCTGAACAGAGGATCACAGGAAGTGGTAACATTGGTTTTTCATCTTTGTGGTTTGCACTGATACGTTACCGGTCTGTTGGGTAAAAGAAAGTTGAGTATACAAAAGTGATCAAATATGAAAGACAGATTACATTTATCTGCTTAGAGATAGTGCATCTTGTAAATTACACCCAACCCCTCTGTCGAAAATTGAAGAGCAGTTTATGGAATTCCTGATGCAATTGATCTAAGGAAATGGCATTTGGGCATTTTTTTTCCTATTACAAAAATAACGGGAAAAGATTTGTTTCCTTTATTAAATCCCATGGCTCTGAGTAAGCATTAAGTTACACCTGTATTATTTAGCTACTCCAAAGATACAGGATTTCACATTAACAGAATATCTGAGAATAACTAATACAGACCAGGGAAATGAAGGCTGGGTTCCAGACCTTTTGAATCATATAATGAATTATTCACAAGCTGAGAACTTCTGAATCAAAAGTAAATTCAGGTTTTTTTTCAGAAATAATGGAAGTTGAAATAATGTTTTTTGTCTTATGATGGTAGCATGACTGATAATATCTCAACAGCAAATAAACAACAACAAAATCTGCAAGCAAAAGAGTGAAGCCATTAATGGAACGCTTCGCAAAGGCATGGATTAAGGATGATGGTAGTAGCACATGTATTTGACTTAGTATTTAGTGGCAGCTAGTGATTCTTCGTATTTCATAGAGATTTGACACATATCCCCTGCACATACCATATTCTATAAGATAATGCTAAAGAATGGAAGTGATTGCTCAGCAAGAATTGCTAGTCAGTTAAGTTGCATTCATTTCTCAGCTGCAAAATTTTGATATTCTTACATGTTGCTTCCCAGACGTGTTACTTGAAACAAGAGGACAAGACAGAGAAACACAAAGGAAAAACTCAGACTGATGAAATTGTATTAAGACAATATCCATGAGTTGGTTAACAACATTTTGAGGAAGAGGAAAAATAATACTTCATAGAGAGATTCAAACAACATGACAACATGTCAGCATTAGCATTAACTGTCATTCATGGATCTTAGTGCAGAGACATGTTTTCTGTGAAACTCCCAATCACTATTCTCTAGAGGGGCACAGAGAGCGAAGAGGTGCTGTAGGTGTCCCCAGACACACAGATGGATCCCACCAATCTGCAGTACTTCATTTTCCTTTCTAGGTTTCTGCTGGTCTTGTTTGTCTGGCGATTTTCTCCTCTCTTTTCGTGGCATTATCAGTACTCTCAAAGAAGGTAGGAAGTGAGACATACTCTGATGACACTGAATGTCTGGAGGTACGTACATCTGCTTTATGAATATTCAAAGCAATTTCACACTGCTGTGTCCCTGAATTTTAGCCATTTTTCACAGGTTTTTTTAAGCTTGTCTCAGACCAAGCCTATGTATCAGTCTTGGAGCACGGTGTCTTCAGGCTGATGGAATTCTGCAGAGTGTTTTTTGTGATGCGGCCCTGCTCTGTATAACCAACCTGCGTCCCTGTGGGCATAGCAAACGAACCACTTGCACAGCTGCACAAAGGCAGCTTTCAACTACCTCACAGTTGACTCCATCACGAGGAATACTGCATATCCGGAGTGGCAATCAGCGCTGGAAAAACCCTCTGCTGTTCTGAAGCAAGAGTTGATCTCTAGATCGGACAGGGCACCTACTAACTGTTGCTACTTTGATGAGTTGGCAGCAAAGTCTGCATCTACAAATAGTGGTCTCTTCTTTAACAATCTTGTTCTTACTTTTTTACTAATACAGGTGCAGTTCTAAAACAGCAACTATGCGAAAACTGTAAACTCTGACGTGCAAATCAACACACTTTCTGATTGCTTTACAAATTGAAATCAAAACACATTTCATGTCATACCATTGTGTAAGCAGTGGAGAAACGATGCACGGACAGTTCTATGTAGCGTTGTTTAAAATTAAGAGCAATGAGGGATTTGTAAATGTTATTTTCAGCAAAAAAATAATTTTCCAAGGTTGAAGACAGCTGGAATAACACAGACAACCTCTCTGTTACTAACAGAAAAAAACCAACCCCCTAACAATTACAGCCCCTAAATCAATTTGGCTGCTTTTGACCATGTCCTTTAATGACCTAGGACACAAAAGAAGTCGTCTTTTATAAAAATAATCTCCACCTACCAGGAAGACCTGTTTTCTGCAGGTCAGGTACAGAGTAGCTTTGAAACATACAATCAAGAACATTTACAACTTCCCTTTCAAAGACATTTTTTCTAATTGCCTATGTGGAATTTTTACTCAGCAAAAAAAGGCAGAGAAATACTAGAAAATCCTCATGAACTGGAAACCCATAGAGACTTAAGGAGGGGCTCAAGTACAGGTGATGGACTGAAAATTGTGTAAGCCCAAGGCTCTCTGTGCTTCCTGTTTTGCTGCAGCCGCTTATCCACTGTACACTTCAGAAAGGGGCTACGTAAGTAAGCACAAAGAAAGGGAATCAAGGAGAGGAATAACGTAACATATGCATTACAAACTAGTTGTCACAAGCATTATTCCTGGACACCTACCTTTCCTCCTGTGGGTACTCCTGCTTCACCTGTGTTTGGGAGCAGTTCCAAGCTCATCTGATGGCAACATGCTGCAAACTTCTGTTTTTTTGATGTGCTGTTTTAGCAAGCTAAGACAACTCACGACCAAGTCAGGCAAGCGCTAGAGGCTGCAGGCACATGCTTTCCCTCCTCAACTCACTTAGCCCAGCTCACTGGATCACACTTCACTCAGGGTTATATGATTCCATGCCAGGAATCCCAAATGCGGATGATGTGAGATTATATGTCACAATGCCCATGTTTCCTTGATTCTGAAAAACATTTTCATCCACAGATTTCTTCTCATTCCTTCCATAAGGTAATATGCATATTGTTTTTAATAAACATGCATCTATTAGTATCTTGTTTTAATAATGTAACTACTATACAGTTAAAAAGTAATTTGCCATACCATAGTTTTACTTTAGGCAGCACCATGCTTTTGTCTATGTAATTACTCTCAACAGGGCTATACATTCCTTTGTTAAGGCAGTTCACTCAGTCATGACCAGATCCCTTGAGTAATACAGGGAGAAATGCATCTTCTGTGTCATCTGACATCGTCAATATGCTTAGATAAGAAATTATTTATGTTGTGGACTAATAAGTTTGAAAGCTCAGTCTCGTTACTCAGTAACTTACCACTTCAACGCTTTACAAAATCCACTAACTGTGCATGGTACCATTGTCTTCAACGAAGACCAAAGAGCTCAAAGCAAAATCCTCACTGTCTGAGCCTGACTAATGCTGCTGACTTCCAGCAACAGTGTGCGCATGCAAAAATATTTGCTGGACTGTAGCCAAAATTTAGAAGTGATTTTCAAAATTAATAAAGTCAATTAATATGACTGATTATATAAAGTATTTTATTTTAGTTTTTTTTAAAAATACAACATTCTAAAAGACATTTATATCTATAATACATAAAACTTCATTAAAATACACATATAAGACATGCAAATATTAACAGATTTTGAGAGAGTGGTGACAAATTTTCCAAGAAGGGGGTGGAAAGTGATAACTTAACTCTTCCAAGAAATATTTTTTAAACTGTGACTTTCACTTGTGTTAAGAATCCGTCTGAGATATCAAATTCTGTAGCTGACATAGTGCTGTCTAGACTATTTTAATGCCAAGAGTTTAGATAATCAGAGAATTAAAATTATCACAAACCCACACCTCTATCATACATCAAAGAGCTGGTGACCCAGATGTCACCTTGATTAAATAATATTATTATTCTTCAGTAGCACTTAGGGATGCCCAGCATTTTGCAGAATAAAAACTCATTCTAGTATTTGACATGTACATAAACAACAGTCCTCCAAAATGGACGATGCCATGAAGCTTTTGCTGCCCACCCTCTATTTACAAGCAAAACACTTCCCAAAGTCTCTTCCTTCACGTGGCACCTTGTCACTGACCACTTAACTGCTGGTAGCACTGGGATGCAGTGGTTTGACTCTTGCTAGTCTGGAGAGGCCGAGTCTAAGACACTGAGTAGGTGACTTAACAGAAACATATTTCATAGAGTTATTACTGCTTCCTGATGCAGCTGAAAAAATTTTTAAAACAAAAAAGAAGGTGTAAGAGGTTTAAAAGGGGGGGGGGGAAATCATATATTGTTTTATTTTTATAGTTTTCACCACAGAACAAAAACAGTATTCTGAAGGTATTGCAAAAAGGTCTCAACAACATACCACAGAGGCACACGAAAATCAGCATACTCACCAGGAATCAATCTATTTGGGGGCCAATGCAGCAGGTAAGGTGCATAGTTTTAATTAACCAGCAGCACACTGGAGCGACACTGGACAAGCACATAAAAACTGTTCCCACTGTACTATGTCTTTTCAGGTGCTCCACAGAGAATTACACAACTGAACACAATTCCAAGTGGGAAAAGAAGGCTTGAGAGAAAGGAGCCAACAGAAAGAACATGTACAGAAAAGAAGAGTAAATATGAAGGAAAACCAAAGTAAGAGGCAGGAGTCAGCAGCAGCATGCTCAAACACCTTAAGAAAATAAAGCTTCTAAGTATTTGCTTCACTAGAGCAGTTAAAATGCTCCAACATTTTTCTAATATTGCTTAGAATAGATAATAATGTGGCATGTACTAGAGATAAAGAAAGCTCTTAATAAGAGAGAAATGGCCACAAAACAATCTCTTGATTAAGACTTGATCCACACTCTGGAAAATATTTTATTAATGCCCCCACATAAAGGAATTAAGGATAATGCTGTAAGAGGAAAAGAAGCACGGAGATAGCTTTGCTTTCTTTTTTTTTAAATCTAAGGTCAAAAGAATTCCTTTCATTATAAGGGGGCAGTCATTTTTCTGAAATACTGTTTATTTGTTTGTTTGCTCTTAGGAGAGTTTGCTAAAAACTTAAGTCAACTAATGTATCCATTAATAGTTATAATCTTACAGATACCTGGTGGTATCCATTTAGGCTTCTTCTGTGTTACAGGACTTGATGTATGTAGAGGCTTCCCAACTGGTTCTGAAGAACTGGACATCTTCTTTTGTGTTGGATCAGACTTTTCTTCTGTTGTCCGTGAAGGAGAAACTACAGGCGATACTTAGTTGGAAAAAAGTGACCTTAGAAAGATACTCTTTAGCAGAGAAATCATCACACTGCATAAGATGATAGATCATTGTACAGCACAAGCTCTCTGCATTAAGTGAAAGAATTAGTTTGTTACTAGATTGTCACATCTTTAACAGTATATATTTATACAGTCAGTCCTGTTCTACTCCAGAATTTCAATCCTGGTTTGAAAATAAGCAATGTAACAATTTCTTCTTGAAGACCTATCAAATTTCTAAGAAGGAAGATTCTTCTGTCAGCTACGCAAAGCAAACCACTCCTTGTCATAACTAAAACTGATTTTAAACTAAATTACACATTGTAAATTCAGGCCTGAAATTAAAACACATTACCAAGTCAGACACAAGATTAACACCATGATAAGAATCTTCTTAAGCTATTTAAATAAATTGTGTTAGCAACACAGTGAACAATTAACTCTGAAGGGCATGCACATTTCATATTTTTGCCAAGTGGTTAGTAGAACTAGCATTGTTTAGCTATCCTTGGATTAAAAACTCATAAATGCAACTGCAAGAGGAGGCTCTGAGATTATTTTTTTTTTTTTAAATCCTCAGATCACTCATTGTTATTTAACCTTTTCTTAAAAGCCAGATATAGTTACATACGAAGAAAACTCTATTAATTTTTGTCTGCTTTTATGGCAAGGAGTGTTAGTTTACTGTAAAGTGTTTTTTTCTTTCAGATTTTCTTCTACTCTCCTCCCTTTACTCTGCATATAGTTATTTTCATCATAGCCCTGCACAGTCAGTCTGTCAGCCAAATTTGTCTATGCCTTCAGTGTAAATAAAAGGGACTTTTATCATAAAGAAGCCTATTTCAAATTCATAGTCCAAACTTACCTGTAGTATTAATCTTGGATTTGGGAGTTATCTTCTCTCTTTCAGCTGGCATCTTTTGTTTGGTTTTCTTTTTATTTCCTTTAGCTTTCTTCTTTTCTATAGCAAAGTCTTCATCATCACCTTCACTATAATCTGAATCTTCTTCTGATTCCTCACCTACAGCAAGGAAAAGGGATGTCATCTCTTTACAGGAAATACAATTTACTATTGCTCCAGGGCCTTCTAATCACATTCTGGACATAAAAAACCAGGATATCTTAAGGATACAGTAAACCAAATTTGCATATATTTATATGCTGAACTGAGAAAGAAGTAGCCTCCATAAAACATTCTGTATTTACAGAATTCTTGCTCTGTACTTTAATAATGGAACGTCCTGGTATAAACTCCATACAATAATGATTTTAACAGCAGAATTACCAATATTCCATGTGTGCAAGATGAAAAAGTTAAAGTTATTTGGCAGGGCTTCCAATTTTTACATATTCTTAGTCATGACTATTTAAAGTGGAAAAACACTATGTCTAATTTCAGCTGTAAGAAAGATTTTATAGATTTATTGTTAAAAAAGCCAGACATTAGCAAATCTTAAAAATAGTTCTCTATCAACAGGAATATCTGGATTATTCCCTTTATATTTTATTTCACTGACAATTCTAGAAATATTTTCCAATAAACCTTGCAGTAAGGAATAAAAGAAAGGATACAGACACATTAACCATTGCGGAATGAGAGATGTCTATCATATTTTGCAGACGTTCAATACTGGGCTGCTACCAGAAGCAGAGTATAAGGCTAGACTGACCTCCAGTTGGATGCAGCATGGTTTCTGAGTTGAGAATTGGAGCAAGGAAAGAAGGGAGGCTGCTTACTTTTTTAAATAAGCTTAAACAAAGCCAATACTGAAAGCACCAACACCTGATGCTACTCCAGAGTCACTGTTTTGATGCAAACCCCAGACAACAACTGGAAAAATGAATGGAGGCTCTTTAAAAGAGAAGAAGCTTTCCTAGACAAAGAGGTTAGAAGAAACCTGTTCTGACAGACTGTGGCAAATGCAGAGAAACAGTATCATTTTTGCCAGTTTGGGGAATGTGTATGAATAAGCTTCTGTGTTTAGATTTATTGTCAAAGTGCAACTGAGATGCCACTAGTATTAAAAGATAATGCTTCAGTAAGGGAGGGAGAGAAGATACAGTAGAAGCAGTATGCATTTAACTGAAAATATAAATTAAATGGAAGGCATCACATTCAAAGCACGTCTAAGGAGAGGAGTTTTATAGAGAAGAACTTACTGGGTACACACTCTGGCTCAGAGTCAGCAGCATGCCCTCTGTCATCGCTGTCAACGGTCAGTAACTTCTGATGTGCTGGAACTTTAGATGCTGCTGTCCTTTGCCTACCGTCACCCCTAGGTACGTTATCATCCATAACCTGATTGAGACCTAGAAAGCGGAAGGTGGTCTAATTAATTAAAATTCACAGTAAGTCTATTCTTCTTCTCAAAAAGAAGCAGGTATTTGACTCCCAGAATTCATTTTTGTGATTTTGAAGTATACTATACAGAAGCATATCATCAGCACTTGTTTTCATGTGATTCTCATTTTACTTTTAACTGACCAAACTGCACTTTTTGGTTGTGAAAGTTATCAACATTCATGTGTAATCAAACTAACGAAAGGGCAGAAGACCAAAAATAAAACTGGAAAAATGAAAATGTTTCCAATGGCACAGCAAATATTCTGGTCATGTTTATTTGATGCTTAGGCATTACGGACCCATTAAGGAGTTGAGGGTAAGTGTAGCTTCTTGAAGAAGTAAATAAACTCAGCATCTAAAAACATCACGTGTCTGTTGGTTTTTCCAACTAACTTTTAGTGATCTGTAACAATCTCATTCAGCAATCCACAGGTTTTCTCATTTTAAGACTGAGACTGAATTTTTAATGAAAAAATTAAATGCATCCTTCATCCTTCAGTCTTTATTTAAGATAAAGACTCTTTTTTCCATATAAGTGAAAAACAGAAGCCAATGGAAACAAAGGAGAGATAAGCTACTTAAATGTATCTTGAAACACTACTTCTGAAAAGACAGAGTATGAGAACAACTTACCTAAAAGTTCACTGTCTACACTGCAGTTGGAAAAAAGGGGTCTCCTATGTACATTTTCTGATTCAGTATTCTCACCTGTTTCAGGATCCAGAAAACAAACAAAAAATAATATTAGTATTCAAAACCCACATTACAAAAAGTCAAGATATTAAGAAATGAAAATGGCTAACATTTTTAGGTGTCTCTAATCAAACTATATGTTTGGGAGATCTTACAGAAAGTTATTTTTCTCACAGAAAAAACCAAGAACGTAAGACAACAGGCACTACCTAGAAATTATCATTTCCTTATCATGACATCTTGAAATAAAACATGACTTTCAACCTATTTCACTGTAAAATAAATTAAGTCATGTTTGAATTCACTACATATAAATAAAGAATGTTGCATTGAACTGAAAAATAACCTTGTTCTTCTGAATTTTGCACGTCAGGGATATTTGCAGAATTTTCTTTGACAGATAAGGCTAAGGCAACTTCCAAATCTCTTTGATAAAGTTTGTCATCCAAGGATATCCTGGAAAAAGAAAACAACAAACATGCTAAATAATAAAACAATGACATGAGTGTTACAGATCTACTTCTGACTTGCTGAACTTCTTTAAATTCAAATACTTGTAAAGATATTAATATTTCAATACATACTTTATAGCATATCATGTTATGAATACTACTTCCTGAAAAGACTTAGACAAAGTACGCACTAATATTTAAAGCACACTATATTTAAAAGCATTATAATTGCAAAACATTGTATATATATATGCACTAATAACTGGCATTATCACAGGAAAAGGTGATGAAGTTTATTTGAAATACCACACTGAGATGTAATATTTATACACAACTTTACCACCAAAATAATCAGATTTCTTTTTTCATTGACTTTGTATTTTCTATCAAGCTTTTTCTTCTTCAAGGAGTCAAAGTTGTCTTTATGTTTCTCAGTTTTAGGAGTACTTAAGTAACTCAGAACTGTTAGTTATTTTGCACTGTAGAGATATCAAGACAAGATCAGACACACAAACCTGTTTCTGCGCCTATGCAGGCCACTTGCCAGTGTTTTTTAGAGGTGTAACAAAAGAGACATAGCTTACTACCAAACTTAGGCAAATTTTCTTGACTCTATGCATAATCACATTATCCCTGATTTGCAACAATACCAATAAAGCCGAAAATTGTTATCACATTACTATGTTAGTTGTCTTTTCTTAGCTGCTTAAAACTCTAGGGAAAAAAAACAACAAATGCTATTATTGAAATCCAGCTTTGCACAGAGTTGACCACATTTCAACATTTCTTACCTTTTACTAGGTGTTTGCTTTTGTGATGGAGTCAATTCTTTGTGTGGCTTTTTTTGCTTCTCTTTTTTCTCCTTCTTTGGATCCTTGAGCTGTGTTCTGGATTTTTTGCTTGAATGTACAGCTATACATGCAAAGTCTTCATCTGTTTGGGAAACAGCAACAAGCTTTAATGAATTTTCATATATTCTTCCATATGGCCAAAAGAAGTAATTCAACTTCATTTCATCACATGCTGAAAATGTGCCAAAGATAACCTTTTTGAAATTAATTCTATTTTTAAAGAACACAACAACTATACTATTCTTAAATGTATTTTAAATTAAAATTTAACAAGACCTCTTTTGCATATATTTTTATTCAAGAGGTAACTATTTCAATTTTTATTACCAGTATGGCAATAAAGCTTCAATGTCCAATGTGTTACCAGATTTTCAATAACTAGAAGTTCACGTTCTGATATGCCGAACAGCAATCAATTATAATAGTAATCCCTGTCATTAAACAGTTTTTAGAGTTCTTGGTGTTTTGGGAATTGTTCCACTTCTTAAAAAATGTCAGCTGCTTCCCTTTTTCTATCATTTTCATATTGCCTCTTATAAAATATAATGCATTTTTTCCAATTTTCAAAGAAAATTAGAAGGCATGAAAACTGCCTTTCTTCCAACTGAAGACATTGTAGATCACAGTGTAAAATAAGGAATAAAATAATAATCTTCAGTATTCTCTAAATGATGCAAGAACCTTAGATAATCACTAATGTTTCTGAGAATTTACACTTTTCTTTAGTATTACAAGTGGTCACTTGTAAACTAAAAAAAGTCATGTACCACATTTAAATTCCTGAAACCAAGAATCTCCATTAATCCACAAGATTCACAAGAGACCTTTAGTATTATTTACTTTTGCCCTCCCCTTCCCACCAATTCAAACTGTTGCCCTGATCCTGCAAACAGCATTAAAAAAAAAAAACAAACAAAAAACCCAAACCAACCCACCAAAACCCAAGAGAGCAACCAAATTCTGTAAGAAAAATGTGTAATACCCATTAGGGCTTAGAAGGGAGGGCTGTCGTGAAAACAAATAGCCTGCAATCTATTTTCCTATCAATGGAACTCAAAAGTTGACTCCTATGTCCTTAATCCAAAACCCATCAAGATACAGAGCTGCAGGAGAAACATTAGATCTAGGTACAGATGATTCACATCTCCTTTATATTCTCATTTACAACCCTGTGAACTGATCGGCCTGTTGGACATGGAGCAACCAATTACCACTGAAAACTGAGGCAGGGAGAGAAATATTCAATTTTCCTGCAACAAGACACAGCGTATTCACCAGTTTCCTGCCATACTGTTGTTATACTCTGGCTTACAGCCATCATATTCTTGTTGTATTAGGATATTTAACAGTGTGCCCAGATTACACCCTGAGAAAATATTTAACAGCCTTTTCAATGAACTAATTCAATAAAGATACTCTGATGATATTTTGGGTGGTTACATTAGTGTTTGGCATTTTTGTTATGTACAAGAACTTGCCACTCACCGTCGTCTTCCAAATCCCCAAACTGAGAATAATCAACTATTTTCTTGTTCCTGTGGCAAAAAACATACACTGTTAATCCTTCCAGATTGAGCACCCTGACTTGCTAACACTCGATTTGGGGGCGACTCATGTTTTACAACAATAAAGCAATGTGTGTTCAAATGTATGTATAACCAGCGCTACTGCATACAACGCGGTTATTACGAAGAGCTTCTAGGTTTGTTTTTTTTTTTTAATCTTGAAGTAACACTGCTTTTTGTTGCTCTCGTTGTGGGAGCATTGTATTCTCCTGACGTACCCACCCCCTCAGAGCCGCTACTGTTCAAGGGAAATTATCTCCTGGGTCACTTTTCGGCACTTGAAACCTGTTTTCCGTTCACTTTCCAGGCCGCCTCCCACCCCTCAGCCAGGGATCCACCCGAGGGTCCCCGTCACCCGCCGGGGCTGCTCTCCGCGGGACGCAGCCGCCTCAGGGGGAGGCCCCGGCTGGAAGGGAAACGGCGCGGGCCCGTCCTCAAGCCCGGCGTGACAACGGCCCACGGAGAAGCCCGCTGAGGGAGGCGCGGGGCTCTGCCGGGGCCCGCCAAGAACGGCGGCCGTGAGGGGAGCCCGCCCGCCCGCCCGCTTCCTCAGCGGGTAACGGCCGCCGGCGCTCGCGCTGGCCGGGGCCTTTCTAGGAAACGGCCCTCAGCGGCTCCCCCCCCCCCCCCCCCCCCCCGCCCCCC
>NW_010972909.1:5352774-5457046 GCF_000737465.1 Haliaeetus leucocephalus | reverse complement strand
CCGCCGCCGCACGTACCTCCTCACCGGCCGCGCCATCCCCGCGCCGGTCCGCGGGGGGGGGCACGCGGGCCGCTGACGACACCGCAGCGCCCTCCTCCGCCGCCCCCGACCCGACCCGGCACATTCGCCACAAGGCGGGCGGGTGTCGAATCTGCGGCTCCGGACGCGAAGGTTCTAACGGGGAGGCGGGAACCGCCCGGCGTCGCTGCCTCCCTCAGCCGCCGCGCCCCCTCACCTGCCCGCCCGGGACCCAGGTGAGCGAAGAGGGAAGAGGAGGACGCGGACGCCGCTCGCTCCGCTCCTGCCCTTCGCGGCGGGGGAAGCGGCTCCGGTCCCTGCGGGCGCTGCCCCGTCCGAGCTGAGGGGCTGCGTTTGCCCCGGGGTTTTGGAGCCTTTCGGGGGGGCGGGGGGGGGTGTGAAGGTGGATGGGATCCTGCAGGCCTTTCCCGCCCACCGCCAGCTTTGCTTCTGCTTTTTCAGTAACGGGAGCTGCCGTCGTCTCTCTTGGCGTGGGCCGCCGGTCTGGCGCCCCGGAGCCTGTGGTGGAGCTGAGGGAACAAGCGCCGGTTTCGGGAGGGGGGTTTGGGCCGCCGGGCTGCCGTCCCCTGGTCCCGCCCTTTTCCTCCCCGCTAAACCTCGGTTTGTCGCGGGGTAGCAGAAAGGCGTTCGTCGCGTTCGCCTTTCTGCCTGGTGCTGTTTAAATCCCGCTCCGTGATGGGCCATCAGGCGGCCTCGGTTCAGCTTTGGGTGCCCTGAGGTTTTTGTTGTTGTTGTTATCGTGAAGCGATTTGTAACCGATTTGTTTAATCTGTTTCCAAGATGTAGGTTTGTTCACAAAAACAAACGAACCACCCCCCAAAACTATAAACTGGTCCCATGAATCTTGCTGAGGAAAATATACTTCTTTTCCTTTCGTTTTCTGCTTTTTTTTCTCCTTGGACTGCAGTTTTTAGCACTGGGGAGGTTTCACTGGGGAGATTTCAGCTGGAGTAATGTGTCCAGCTTTGCAGGTAGTGCTCAAAAAAGAGGAGTGTAAATGACTGGGGGAGCCCTCACGGAGGCAAAAATTACTGACAGGTATACACTCCCATCCCGTATTTTCATCCTGTAGACAGTTCTCTTGCTTTCCTTTGGGCTTATTTTTTATGGTCTTATTTAAAAATAATGACAGTCTATCCTAAAGCAGGTTACAAAATGACAAAATAAGTTTTTTCTAAAAATTATTACAGACTTCCGCTCCCCTCCTCCCCCAAGTCTACCACCTGCAGAAAGGAGGAAGTAAAATCCTAATGCACTGTGAAGGATCTCAGATTTTGAGGCATGCATGGCAGCAGTTCCAGTGTCTCAGTTAAAGTTTGCTATTTATGAGGATTCCTTCTGTCCTGGTTCTGCCTTTAAGTCAGAAGGCCTATACTGTAATTTGTAAGAGTAATTAACCAGATTCATATAACGATACACTCCATTACAGTTTAGAAGCATTCAGTGGTTTGGAAACTGTTATTTATGCTTCAGTTCCAACCTGTGTGTTTGGAAGTAAAAATTGAGATGAGTATCTATGGAAAAATTTGGGGGGTTAAGTTTTCTTGCCAGAAGCTGTTAATTATTAACAAGCCATGTTTTTAATTTACTTAGGATTTTACAAGAATATAACTCATGTTATTTTCATTTCTAATGCAGGAAATCAACTCAAGAAGATGAAGCCTAATAAAGGAAAGACCTGTACTAGGGAGCGAGACTATGTTTACAAATTCAATGCTGGAAATCAACATTTAGTGCTTACAGTGCCTCTCAAATTCCCTGTGCAAGAGAATATTAGTCATTTGCATGGACGTCTAATGCTTCTGCACAATCTGCCATGCTTTATAGAAAATGGTAAGGATTGATTTCTTAAATTAGTGTCATATATCCATGTTCACAAGTATCTTACAACCTGCTTTAAGAACCCAAAAGAAGGGTATTTACTACAACAGTCTTAAAAAATTTGGTTTTAAAACAGCAAGAACTTTATTTGTATGTTTCCTAGATGATTACTGATACTTCCACTGACATTTTCTGTTGATGGCCCATTCTCTTCTTTTTATAATTAATAGACCTGAAGCAATCTCTTAATAAGTTCATAGAAGAGGAAACTATAAAAGATTATGATAGAGAAGCTGAAATGGCTCTGGAAGCAGTGAAATCAGGAAAAGTAGACATAAACCAGCTGGCAGATACTTGGGCTAAAGCTTACAAAGAGGTAAGATTAAGGCTGAAAAGTTAATATTCAGGACTTGCTTTGTGAGAGTGTGTGCACATGTACAGACAGAATCACATCTGTGAAGATGCAAAATTACACTGAAATTCACTTTTACTGATCAATTACAATTTTTTCTTTTTATCTGAAAGTGGTTGTTAAGTCTTCATCCTACAAGTTCTCAGTCAGGTTCTTCCTGAATTTAGTAGTCAGAAGATACAAAATTGAGAGGTAGATAGCTAGTGATATTAAAAAAAAAAATAGTTATAAGGGTTACAGTGAGTTAGAATCAAAGCAAGAGATAGTAAAGTGGTACTCCTATCCTAAATCTCAATAATAGCAATGAAGACTCCACAGAGAAAGCATATAGTTGGGAGAGACTTTTCAGCTCGTGACTGTTTTACATTATTTAGTGATGATGAGGCTTTAGCTGGAGTAATGTGTCCAGTTTTTCATGTGATCTTCAAAACAGAGGAATGCAAAAGAACTGGAGGAGTCCTAGCAAAGGCAAAAAAAGAATGACAGAAACTGCAGCATTTGAGGAAAAGTTTATAGGAATTGAATTTGCTTATCGTGGAATATAGAAGAATGTTGTGAAAAATCCCAAAGCATGTCTGTTATAAAGAGAATTGGAAACAAATCATCTGCCTTAATGAATGTCAACAAAATGAATTTAGCTTTACCTCTAAGAAGGAAAAATCTGTATTGGGTGAGCATGGGAACGTGATAAAACACTGAAGAAGTTTACAGTCTTCTATGCTACCAGTTTCTGTGAATGGGTTAGCCTGAGTGCAAGGGTTAGGATTAGATTATTTCTTGACACTTCTAACCTACACTTCAATGGTACGGTCTCAGTTCATCCGCTGAATCTGTTAGAAATGATTGCAAATTTAAGGAGTGTTGGGCCATTCTTTTTTCAATAAAAATGGCTTTTCTTAAATCAGCGTTGTTGAATAAATTCTAGTGACATCAGAGATTAGTCATCCCTTCTAGCAAAAAGTTTTTGTTTGCACAGCTGGTGTTTTGGGCCCTATTTAAAATTCATCAGTTGCAAATATTGTTGTAGATATTATTGTTCTTTCCAAGTTGGTGATTGCTGAAAATCGGTAATTCCTCACTGTAGTCAAAACCTTAATGTTTCTGCTGTTAGTCGCTTTGAAAGAGAAAGAATATGGGAAGGGAGAAGATGTTAAAGCAGAATACCAAAAGCTCAAACGAGGAGCTGCATGAGGAATTCATGTATGTTGAAGGTTGTGCAACAGTGTGTATGCCCAGTTGGTTTGCCCCACCGTTATGAGTGATCCTTATATGTCCTAAAAGGTACCAAATGCTTTAAAATATCTTATAATTTTTAGACAATGTTAGAATATGCAAAACCTGAAGAAACCAGCTGGGATGAAGATTTTGCAGACGTTTATCATGATCTGATACATTCTCCAGCTTCTGAAATGCTGTTAAACCTGGAACACAATTATTTTGTTAGTATCTCAGAATTAATAAGTGAAAGAGATGTGGAACTGAAAAAACTACGGGAAAGGTATTCCTTTTTTTTTTTTTTTTTTTCCCCTATCTTATTTAATAGGGGTGCATGCCACTGGGTGTATACAACTTGCAGGACAACACGTGTCAACTTGTATTTGTCTATGTAAGGCCTATTTTAGTTTTGTGTTTCCCTCTTTAAAGTCACATAATACTTAGCTTATATTGTTAGGGTCAGCTATCTTATAATCTCCTCAGTCACTGAAAATAATAAAAGCTAAGGCCATCAAAGTAATATAAGGTTTGACTTCCGCTGTTTTATCCATGCTGTAAGTGGTATAGCAACCTAAAGTGCTTAGGATGTCTAGAAAGTAGAGTATATGTACGTACCGTGTTTTGCCTTTGTTATGATGTACTTTAAATGAAAAAAATGGAAGTTCCATGGGGTGAAAAGGCGGGCAAAAGTTTTGAACCAACTTTAAATCAGAAACTGTTGAATTTGAAGTTTAGGAAAGTCTACGTGGGATCCCGAGTTTCTGACTAAGCTTGAATAGCTGCAGGTGGCTGCTTTGCCCACAAGAGGGAACACATACGATGTGGAGTTTTCTGTTCCCTTTCAAGACTAAATAGGTTAAGGACAATGAATGCACACAAATACGGGTATAGTATAGGTTCTAAATACTAGGGAAGCTTGTGAGATGCCAGAGTATTCTAAGTAGGTCTGTTTTAGCATTCTAAGTGGCAATATTCCTTGAGTTGTGTTTAAGCTCACATTATACAATGCATACCTGTTTATATAGTTTCTTCTAGACTGAATCTTATATATCTCTAATTTGGGGATAAATGTTGCCAATAATGTGTTAGCAAAACTTTTTGCTGCTTATTGACTCTTCTCAAGTACTCATCTAGAAGAAAGAGTGCTTAATCTTAAGAGCAGTAATGTTATAGAGATCTAGTGTGGTATAGCTGTTTATTTACTCTGGTGGAATTTATCATATCTATTTGTCATAATCAAGAAACTCCATATGTTGGTAGCAGCTGAGACTGTCCCAGCTGAGCGTAGGTGTTGTTCTGTTTACATAGGAGCTGACTTGGAATCCCTGATCCTCAACTCAGATTTGTTTTGCAGATATTCACTGCTAAATCTGTGCTAGGGTAAATTGATGCCTCGCTGAAGAAAGGGCTGACTAAAGAGGGATGAGTTATTGGATGAAATGATGATAGCAGGGCAGCCCTTTAACTCCAGGTGTCCTTGTTGAATGAGCTGGAAGCTCATCTGACTACTAAAAATAGGTGTGTTTAGGCTACTTCCTGGTGTTTACCTGTCTGCATCAGCTGTGGTTGGCGTGGGAGGAAGGCAAGGGACCGAGTAGGTCCATTTCAAAAACTCTTCTAATGATAAGCATAGTGAAGTGCTGTATTAGTGTATCTGGTTATACTGTTGTACCTTCGTTTGAGTATCTGTGAGGGCAGACTTTAAATGTATGAATTCCAATTCCAAAATGAGCAGGTGGACAAAGTACTGCATGGTGTATCTTTCAGCTGTGTGTTCAGTTGTATCTCTGCCTGTGATGAATATTGACCAGCTGACTGGTGCAACTGGTCACTGTATCAGTAACTGTATCAACAACAATGGGTGTTCTGCCAGTTTTTTGAAAGTGTTGCTTGTTGTAAATCTACGTTTGCTTCCCTTTCAGACAAGGAGCTGAAATGGATAAGGTGATGCAGGAGCTAGGGAAATCGCTAACGGACCAGGATGTAAATTCATTAGCAGCTCAGCATTTTGAATCTCAGCAGGTAAACTAAGTTCAGTGAACTAGAATATGTTATGCAAATAATTGTCTTAAAAAGAAAATCCAAAACACTCAAATTATCGCTGTCATTAGGATTTGGAGAACAAATGGACCAATGAATTAAAACAGTCTACTGCTATTCAGAAGCAGGAATATCAGGAATGGGTGATAAAGCTTCATCAGGACCTAAAGAATCCCAACAACAGCTCAATCAGGTATTTAATTCTTCTGTGATGCTTACTTCTATCTGTAATAGTTCAAAGGACTTGCTTTATATAATCTTTATTTCAGATTAGCCATTTAAATAGGGTAATCAAAGCAAATGAAAGACAAATAAACCATCATAATTAAATATTTGCATTTTAGGAGTGTCTTCATTGTGCAATGTTATAACCTTTCTGTACCAGAAAGTGTTGTAATGCACTAAACTACAACTTTAGCTGAATGGGGTTTCCTCCTGTTTTGCCTTAATTTACAACATCTGTCTTTTAACACTATTTCACAAAGCTTTCTGTTACCTCTTAAGGATGTTCTGCAGAATAATTGTAGCTTAATAAATGTTAACAGTATCACATGTTTTGAATTAATAAGCCTCCTTTTTTTTTTTTTTTTTGCTTTATGTATACATCACGGGACAGCTAAAAAAAGTGGAATTTCTTAGTGTGAACACTTGTGAGGGTTGGATGAAAAGCTTTCTGACTGAGGAAGTAGCAGGGAAATCAGAATTCGTAACTTGGGGAGATCCTTATTCTTTATCATTAGTAACCACCACCTTTGCTACTAACAGGAAAATAGGAGGAGTAAAACCTGATGCTTTCCCATGCCTCCCATTAGTAGAAGAGCCTGTATGAGTAGATTTAGGCAGCTGCAGTAAGCAATTTATGGGAAACACAACACCTTTGAACAGAGTGGATGCCAGTGATAAGAGGAGAGAGGCATGGGTTATAGTGTGTGAAATACTTCATCACTTTCTCTTGGGTGTTTCCTGTTGGGATAAGGAAGCTGAGTGTATGGAGCATGAGGGAAGAGAGATAGGAGGGGAAGTATATTGGAAGATGATGCTGTATTTAGATTTCTCACTACTTTCCTCAGGATTTTGTTGTCTGT
The DNA here is from genome assembly GCF_000737465.1 of Haliaeetus leucocephalus. Classification (NCBI taxonomy): domain Eukaryota; kingdom Metazoa; phylum Chordata; class Aves; order Accipitriformes; family Accipitridae; genus Haliaeetus; species Haliaeetus leucocephalus. The sequence continues at coordinate 5,450,434 of NW_010972909.1, read as the reverse complement.
GAATTTGTGTTTTGGAAGTCTTTTGCAGTTCTCAGGTTAGTCCCAGAAAGTCCTAGGACTGCATAGCTCACAAGCAAGCTGGCCTCTTTCTAACATAGTGACCAGGTAAAACATCACTGCAGTAGTGACAATAGTAGAGCTCAAGCTCTAAGCCCAATCCTAAAATATTTTTCCACAGAATTTTCATGTTAGCTTTGTTGATTATTTCCATGAGGCTTCATAGAGTGAAAGTACAAAGGCTATTCGTACTTATCACTTGAACCTCTTCCCGTGTTCTGGCCTTCTACTGCTGTAAAATAAGACCAAAGTGAAGTTGCTTAGAGCTGAAAGCTGGAAGAAAAGGACTGCTGGAGGTCCAGAGGCAAGGACCTCAGAGAGAATGAGGACGTTTTGGCTTCATAATCTTGGATGCTTATAACAGATGTGAAGTGATAGTATTTTAATCATTATGCTCACATACACTAGCAGAAAGTGTCATCTCTCTGTGTTAAATTCTGAAAACTATAGGTCCCTAATGCATTTGACAATAATGCATAGGAAGTCTATAGTAGGGCAACTAGAAGCTTAAAGACAGAGAAAAAAAAATGTGTGTTACACACATATACAGACATAAAAGAGCGATATATATATATACACACACACATATCTTTATGCATCTGGTTGCTTATATGTGTGTATATATATTTATTAATGGTATATCTCAGTTTTACCTCATCACTAGATGTTTGCAATTAGTGAAATTGTTTGCAAGTTTATAAAACAACTTTGAAGATTAGGCATTTTGAAAACAAACTTTTCATTAATGCAGAAGCAAATTGGAGAGATGTTCATGTTTTTCATGAAACAGAAAGTACTTATATCACTTACTACTAGACAGTTGAAGTTAGGAAAAAAATTAAAACTGCTATCTGAAATATTTCCTGCTAGTTTGAACACTGTGGAGCGTTTTATTTGGCTTTTTCTAACCTCCCATTTTGTGGGGGGAAGAAAGAAATGTTTTATCTAGTAACTTCATAAATAAGGTTTTGGCTATTATAAATAGGCTGAGAAGAATTTTTTTTTTCCTTTTATTCTGATGTTCTTATTATGTTATAACTGTGTTATTTCTCAATCTCAAAATGCTTTACAAATGAGCTAGGTAATGTAAATCTAACAGTGGAGTCTGCTCTTCCTGCTAGCATGCACCTGGAGTATTGTATGCCAGAAAAGTAAAACCTCAGATGAGTGGAGTTCATTCAAATAGGTTTAGTCTCTTCGTTTCCACAGACTAGCTGAGAAAACTTTGGATAGCTTTAACAAAATATTGTTGGTCTTGAACAAAAATTAGGATAAACTTTTCAGTACATGTCTCGTTATTTTAGTGATGAAATTAAGGTTCAGCCTAGCCAACTGAGAGAATCTGTAGAAGGAAATGGAAGAATTTATGAAGAGCAAAGGCTGTTGGAAGAAAGTTTTACTATTCACTTGGGTAAGTAAAGTAAACTGACACCAAACCCAAACATAATAACAGATGCTAATAAATAACGTATCTAAGTCATGTATTATTTACAGTATTTAACTGTCAATGTATACAATATATACAGTTTGTAATTGTTTTGTATTTGTTCTTTACATATGTAAGAGAAGTACAGTACGGTATAAACTGTATCAAACAGTATCTAGCTACCCGAGGTATACTTAATGTAAGACATTGTAGAAGCAAGTTTTTATCCACTCTAGCAAGGTGACTAGTGTAGAAAAGGACACTAACATCAAAACACATAGAGGTTAAAAATTATATTTTAACTGTTCTTATGTTTGTTAAGAAAATGTGGGTATTAAATTCAATTCTCATGATCAATTAACAGGAAAAATAGATACTTAAAATTTTTACTTTTGTTTATGCAATGGAGACTTCTTACGCTGTCTGTTTTGACTGCATTAGTATTTCATCCATAGCCTTAGAGTAGGGAGCAAGGCTCACTTCAGGTATAGATAAGCCTTGCCTCATGACAGTATGAAAGTGTTGCATTTTTCTTCTTACTTTGTAAATTGCTGATATGTATGTAAAACTGAATATATGGTTAAGAACTTTCTTTTGAGGATTATTGATTGTATTTCCCTTAGATCTTTTTCACGAAACTTAGAGGAGCACTTTGACACCTTGTGTTTTAACAACAATGCTGAGTTTGCTCTTCTACTGTATGTATTAAAATCACTTATATTCTGTACAGGAGCTCAGTTGAAGACCATGCATAACTTGAGATTACTGAGAGCTGATATGCTGGATTTCTGTAAACATAAGCGCAATCATCGAAGTGGAGTAAAACTTCGCAGGCTTCAAACTGCAATGTCTCTCTATTCAACTTCTCTCTGTGGCCTGGTTTTATTGGTAGATAACCGTATCAGTTCATATAGCGGCATCAAGAGAGGTGAGTCCTCTAATGAGGTATATCGTGTCAGTGAAAACAAGTCTCACTTAAGCTTGTTGTCTTCTGTCACAAAAACTATTCTCTGTAAAATTAAAATTTACTGGAGACCCTAATGGTTTGGACATGGTATTGCAAAAGGGTAACAAATGCAAGAGAGATATGGATAAGGATGGGGGACAGACTTGTGCTCTGATATGCTGTTATCCGTCTCATCTCTTTCCTAGGTTTTGTGTTTGAGTAAGGAACTTGTTAGAGTGAGCACTTCAGTGTTGATTTACCTGCCTTATACTGACTTATTACAGGGTCTTCTAACTTTCTGATGTCAGATTAGCATACTGAAACCTATTTGCAAAGATGGAAATGAAATATGCTAGGATTTTAAATTGATAAGTAAATGTATAAAAATACCATGTGCTTTAGATATCTGCAGCACTATGAATTCCATTAAAAATGAACAATGGGAATATTACTTGACTACTCCTGGAAAGCTTGATTAGTAGCCATTTTAAGTACCTGTCTTTCGAGTAACTGGATGCTATGATGAAGGTGTTTTGTATCAAGGTTAACCAGTGAAATGTGTGTTTGTTCCTTTTCCAGTTTTGGTCACTGAGGCTTTCTCTGAACCACATTATTGACTCTTGGCTATTGACCAAAACATTTGCACTTGAAATGTTTTTTTGTCTGAAGCCACTATTGTCATTGTTCTAGTGTGCTGTAAAAACAAACAAACAAACAAAAAACTTTGGTGGTTGATGTTCTCTGAAAACAGTGTGGAATCAGGCTTGTACCAAGAAGGAAAGGGAAGTGTACCAGTAAAAATTGCAGTTGCATTTGTGCTGTTTATGGTTTCCAAGTTACTTAATTCTGACAGTATTATTTCATACTTGTACTCATTTTCAGTTACCTTTTTTTTTACTGCTTAAATATTTAAATTAATAACAAATAGAGAAGATTTGTTTTTATGCTAAATCTTAGGTGATAAGAGAAGATGGACACTTAAATAATACTGTTAAACACAAAATTGCATCTTCTAGTCACCAATTAGATCTCGCAGCCACAGCAGAGGGGAAAATAAGGGACTGTATCACTATCTGTAGAACATAATCCTCAATAAATTTTGATTTCTTTGAGTTCCAAAGGGACTTTGGCGAACTTAACTATGGGCACATTCCACAGCTGTCTGCACCACTATTCTTTTTAAAAATCTTGCGCAAGTTAATGTGTCTCATTCCTTAGCTCCTCTGACCTAGTCGGATATATTACTTTAAACCATCTGTGAACGTCTGGTTGTACTGAGACCCCAAACCACTGTAGGTGGCAACTGGGGTTTGAGCACGCTTCTTTAAATCCACTCTTTGGTGACAGTGGTAGCTTCTGGCAGAAGGGCAGTAATAAACACCTTTGAGAGGAGACTTTTGCTCTTAAACTGTTAAAGCTGTTTGTTGCAAGAGCGTTAGCTGGAACCAATTCTCCTTCCTAAAAGGCTCTTTAAGGAATAAATACACTAGGGGTTCAAAGACTCATAAAATTGCTGTATAGAAGACCTTTAAATGATACATTGATGCTATTGTTTAAATAGAGAGATCGTGGGTTGTGCAGTCTAAATTTCTGCGTTACAGAAGTGCAGAAACAATTTTTAGTGTATTTTGTTAGTTCTGTTGTCTGGCAAACACTTTGATGTTGCATCTTTTGGTAAATCTGTTATGCAAAAATGGTTCCATTTGTCTCCAAAATTCAGGATACATGTGAGGTATTTGCAAGACTGAAAACCATGACTGCAGTTTTTTCTGTGTTTCTTACAATGTGTAAACAGCAACTAACAAAATATACCTTTGAAATCAGATTTGGATGCACTTGTAGGAAACAGCCTTGAACAGAAAGCCTTGAACTTATGTGTGAACTTTCAACATGCTAATTCCATTCAGACTATTTTTTCTAAGCTAGATGAATAGTTTCTTTATATACCTTATATTTATGCATTGTCTACCTCAAGTCTCTAATATTAGGACTTTGTAGGGCTACTGTGACTCAGATTTTGAGTAGGTGTAGCACACTTAGACAAACGATAAACTAAAAGTTAATTTTAATTTAAATAGAAGAGATTTTTCATTCGTTTGTTTCAAATAAAATGTCTTGTGACCTTATTTTATCTTGATGCACACAGAAGACACAATCTTTTGGAATATGAGCTTCTTCCTCCCTTGGTGTTGGACACTGGAATTTAATAAAGCCTTTTGAAAATAGATTTTATGATGGAGAGTTTATGTAAAATGATAAAATACATAAAGATTTTTCTCTCTACCCTGCCTGTTCCTGTTGCAGCCTGTTCACAGGAGTATACGGTGCTCTCCAGATAGGCAATCAGAGTACATTAAGAACTTTAAGGAGGATTAGAGCAGGTACCTCAAAACAGGAAGTAAGTAGTAATCGCTTAGTATAGTCCAGCTCCTTGCTAATAGCTTGTTTTGGCTCCCATTGACTTACTTGGAGAGATGGCTGGACATTAGGATAAGGAGCTTAGAATACCAGTCACAGAGGCAGTATTTTATGATCCTAATTATCAGTATAACATTTCCAAGCCTGACGTAATACTTCCTTATCAGGAAAAGGAACTTGCAGCTCTTTTCAGCTGATGACACTTTTCCTTAGCTTTCCAATCTGTGTTTTGAGAACTAAAAGGAAAGAACTGTAATTCCAGCTTTCCAGATACACTGTTTATGAATGTCATTAGCTCTCATTTTTCAAAACAAACTGGAACACTGTTGTTGCTGTTGGAAGTATCTATTATGTATGTTTTAATAAAGTATCACAAGCTGAAGGACTGTTAGTAATAAGATATCATTTTTAAAGCACAGTTACAATTACACTATTGCTGTTATTCTGGGGTTTTTTTGGTCTGGGTGGTTTTGTTTGAAGAGCAACAACACTCAAGGGTTTGGGGTTGTTTTTTTTCCCCAGGCAATTAATTTCTTTCAAAAAATGTTTTGTCTCTGCCATAAATTTTTTAGAATTTAAAGAGGAGTACTGCAAGGTTTTCTCTGGTTTTGTGGGGGGTTGCCTTTGTAACTGGCCTTGCTTGAAGAGTAGAGCAGAATTATGTAATGTTACTAGGCACAGCCTTATGACATGGATTTTAATCTTGTTTTTTTCCCTAGATTTTGCAACTGTTTGCCAAGAATGCACAGATTTCCATTTTCCTGGAATTCAAGAACAGCTTGAAATTGTCCAGAAGGTTGTACTTAAGGCCAGAGCACAGCGTAGCAGTAAGTCGAAAAGACTTCATGGTCAGTGACAACCAAAATTACTTTCCTTGAAATAGAATAGTGGTCAGCTGAATGTTTATGGTTACGGGCAAGTTGATTTCGCTCTTCTTCAGTTACCTGATCTATAAAATGGAATGTTTCAGTTTATTGATGAACTCTGAGAAGTCTGCATGAAATTCTCTCTTCACAGGCAGCATGTTCTCACGATGTCTTTGCTGCTGTAACAGACAGACCTTACCAAAAAAACCCTAGGTCCTTAGGTTCTGATCACACTTCAGCAGTGTGAGAAGTGTATAGGGCCATTGTGCTTTTTCCTCTGCAGTTTAAACTGCCTGTAGCAACACAGGCTTTATCTGATTTTCCTTTTAACTTCTATTTAAAGTTTGCAGAAGAAGAGCTATGACTTTTTACCTTTCTTAAAAGTGAATGCTAAAAACTGAATAATAAATTGACTAAATGTGTATACTTTTTAGTGCTGACCAAATCCTTGTGAGTGGTTTACTTTGCAGTTATGTTTACAAATGGCTGTGAAATTTTCTGACCACATGGTGTTAAGGCAGTACTTGTACATGATGAAACTTTGTTTTTCTTGCGGAGAACTACTTATGTGATTTAAATACGTCAGTAACATGAATAGATTCGTAAAAGTACATAGAGAAACAAGTTTTCTTGGGAACCTGCATATTGCTGTAGTCTTGAAGAAAATACTGAAAGCTGGTTTTGTACCGCTGATTTATGTAAATATCTTTAAAATTTTTCTTGTAATACTAGGAACAACTTTATTTTAAATAGTTACGTTATTTAAAAAGCAATAGCAAGGTACTGTGTAGTTGTGGGCACAATTTGGAAAGTTTAGTATTATGTCTGAGAATATTGTGTTTTCTCCAAATGACGAGGTATCGTAGGATGATTAAGTAAGAAAGCTAATGATTTGAGATAGAATTCAGTTCAGTGTCTACTGAAGACAGCAAAAACATTTCCTGTCCATCCTCCTGCTTTTTGGGGACTTTATGGTAACTTTATGGTAAAAATTCGAGCCAAGATATCATCTTAGTATATTCATGAGAAAGCATAATTAATAGATGATATATTTAATATTTGTGCTATGTATTTATATACAGAAAACAAAAGTAGTGGAAATGAAGATAAATTAAAGAATATTGAACGAAACCAGTCAAATATTTTGCCGGGTGAGTTCTGTTGCATTTTCCCCCTCTTCTTAAAGCAAATTGTGTTTTATAGATGCACATTTTTAGCTCTAAAGTCAGAACATAAATTATAAACTAAACCCGAGTTGACCTCAATCAGAGGAGAAGGATGTTCTTGTGGCTAAGGCAGAGAACTGGGTGTTAGGACATCTGGTTTCTATTCCCAGCTTTGCCACTGCATCATGTGACTTGGGGCAAATCACTTAACTTCTCTATGCCTAAAATTTCTTTTCAGAATTTGAGGGTGGAAAAAAAGACCTCTGAGCATCTTGGGAAAAGGTGAAACTTAAATACTAGCAACTAATTTTATTTTTGAAAATAATTTTATATATATATATATGTCACTGTTAAGATACAGCAAAGCATTTTAGAATGTATATTTTAACTCCGAGAATGTACAAATCCATTCCTTTCAAAGAGGAAGTATCTTCTGTGTATATTGTGATTCCTAGTAAGGAAAGCTTCTGTGGAATTTGAAGATGAATACACAGTTGCGGAGCGGAGGAGTTAAATCCATACAACCCATGATTGAATAAAAGGGCTTCTTAAAATTGCTTTCATGATGGTCTTAGATCTTGTTGGTATAAGTGGATTATAAAATCAAATTGGGTCCTTAACAGATAAATCCAGGTGAATCTTGCTGCAGTGGCTTGTGTATTGCTTAGATGGTCATTGCTGGGGATTACTGCCTCCTTAGCAGTCATCAGAAAGGAGTACATACCTGTTCTTCAGCTGTCCCAGTACAAAGGTAGTATCTTAACTTAAATGACCAGTGAGAATAGGCTTGAAGAAAGATGTTTATCTGTTGACTGTAACAGTAGGGGTATTGCGTACCTGTTGACTGTAGTATAAACACTTGATCTCCAGCGGAGAGGTAAGATGGAGAGACTTGCATTTCACTGCCCCTTACTCTTTCTCAACCTTTGATAAATGAATAACAAGTCTAAAAATACCCCCAACGAGATGCCTTGGTAACTTTTTGCAAACAACTGTAACTAATCTTCCCATTACTATGAATTATTTTAAATTCTAATGATCATTGATACCTTTGTCTTCTAGTACGTATCTTGGTTGTTACGTAACCCACTATCTTTTTCCACAGACTTTCTGCATCCTTTATTTTAACCCATCCTTTTTTGGTATTTCCGCCTCCCACATCTGTCTGCAATTCAGTGCTTACGTTATATATTTTGAGTATTACACCTCCTCTGTGTTTGTTTTTCTGTTTCGTGCTATATATAGATCATATCCGCCTGTACTGGCACTGTTACGTCTTATTACACCAGGTGTCTGTGATGCCAGTGAAACCCATCAAAGCAGGGAAGTGAGTGTAGGATGAATGTAAAACAATGATATTCCAAGAGATTTTAGATCAGTTGGTTTCTAACTTTTTTTTTTTTCTCTCATGAATGTTTTCTGATCTCTGTTGTGTATTTGTATTTGCCTTTTGTCTTAACTGACCCTATCCTTACATTGCCTAACAGTGGTATTTCAGTACAGATCACTACCATAATATCTTTGACTTCTTGGTTTATGTTATTTTGTAGGAGAATTCTACATCACACGCCATTCAAATCTTTCTGAAATTCATGTTGCTTTTCACCTCTGTGTGGATGATAATGTAAGATCTGGTAATGTGACTGCTCGGGATCCTGCAATCATGGGACTCAGAAACATTCTCAAAGTTTGTTGCACGCACGACATTACTACCATCAGTATTCCTCTGCTGTTGGTGCATGATATGTCAGAAGTAAGTAAATGTAAAGATTTGGTTTGTTTTTCTCTCCTAGGGTGCAACAAAAGTGATTTTTGCAAAGGGTACGTTTCATGCTGGTTTAAGCCAAATGGGACAGTTTATCCCAGTCACATGCTCCTGCTACATCATTGCACCAGCTCCTGCCACATCATTGTGCTGGCACTCCTATCTATATGGTGACCCAAATTAAGGAACTGAACCAGTTAAAAACATTTCAGCCAGCTCAATTGCTTTTGGTTTTTATTCCCACCCCTCATTTTGGACACTTCACTTCCTCGATCCAGCTCATTGCACAGTTGTACGAGCATTAATGAAAGATGGGACTACATGCCTGGAAGTCTTCTGGCAACAGCTCTTGCTTAGAAACTGTATCTTCAGTTTCGCTGATGCAATAGTGATACCAAATCCCCAGTTTTAATTGTTGCTAGCCTAGAAAACCTTAAAACTAAGTTTTATGAGCAGCAGAACTAGCAAAGCTTAGTTTAGAGTTCTGTATCCCTAAACATCACTCTTTATCACCTCAGCCCTATACAGCAGCAAGCAAATTTCACCTTTGCTCTGAACTGTTTCCTTTTTCACTGCCTAATCCCTTGCACCCCTAATTTCTGTCCCTGTTTTCTCACTAAGTGCCCCAAATATCAGCTGGGCAAGCAGCAGCATATTGCTGAGGCTCTTTGTAGATATAAGTATGCTTACTTACTGTGCTGAACTTTTGTGTTCTCTTCCTCAGTGGGACACTAATATAGAGCTTGTCTCTTACTCAACTGTAACTTTTCAGAGTGCATAGTAATTTAATACTGTTGACAACCTCTTTTCTCTGTCACATCTGGCTCACAAGATACTAGCAGAGAAGAAAAGGGGGTGGGGAGGCAGGAAGAGAAGCAGTGGACAGGCAGTACAGCCATGTGCCTTGCCTCCATAGGAGGCAAAAAGTCTACAAACCTAGAGAAATGGGAAATATAAGATAATGCTGCCATTACTGATACCCTTGCATGGATAATTATAGTCTGTTGTGGGTTTTTTAAGTAACCCTTTGATTTTTCACTTATAAGTTTCAGTACTGTCTATCTTTCTTTGAAAGTGCCTGACTCATAGCAAGATAAAGGCTCACTAGTGGATTACCTGTAACAGTGACTTTTTTTTATGGCAGAATTTGATTGGAGCACAGTGTAGAAATGGCCCCCTTTTGCAAAATCAGGGTCTATTATTGGGAAATTGCAAGCAATGCAGAAGTTAAAAATGTCCAATAATGAAGCTTCTAAAGGATATACTTCCATGTATAGAAGTAGACTGTTAGGAACAGATGATATTATTTCTGAAATTTTTCATCTCTGGTATCAAAACCTTTTTTTGGGGCACAAATGCAAGTAATCAACTTGCAGGACAGCAGCCTGGGTTACTCATGGGACCCAGTTACTGTGTTTCTTAAATTCATTGACCTTTTTTCTCAATCAAGTTGCATCTAATGATATTTTTTTCTCCTCTTTTTTTTTTTCTTCAAACCTTGTTAGTTTTAGCTTTCATTTGCATATCTGTATTTGAAAATACAAATAAAGCACAAGACCAAGTGTTCAATGTGCTTTGAGAGTGTGTTGTTGCTTGGATGTGTGAAACTGAAGAATTATCTTCTTGTCTAGTGCTGGATTCTTAAAAGGTTCTGGTAAAACAATTTGTTTTGTATTAAGTTTTAAGTCTTTGCAGAGAAAGCAGAAAGTGACCCATATGATAAGTGTATGTTTAGCCAAAACTGCATTGTGTGAATTGCATTAACAGCATTGCTTATTACAGTGCTTTGCATCTGGCTGACCTCACTTGAAACACACATGTAACTTGTTGAGGGAAAAGTGAGTAATAACAGATTTCTGAAAGTTAACCTGAACTTGGTGCCTTCAGCAGCCCCAGTTTTGAATCTGCATTTACCACCTACGTAAAAACATTTTTGTAAAGTGGTTAACCAGGAGCACAGCTGCAGAGATGTTTGCATGCTTCCCTGTGACAGGCATTCATCATGAGTGTTGTCTGCTTTTCCCAAAGGTTTTCTTCTTTTATGGATGTTTATAATCTCACAGAAGTAATAAGCATATTGGTCTCAATGAAGCCATTACGTTTCATTATCATTTCTGTGAAAAAAAGTTAGGAATTCTGTTTTCCTTAGTTTTTCTTATGACAAGAACAACAAAATCACATTTCTCTGTTCTAATCATTAAGTTAAACAAAGGAAAGAAACTAGGTTTGATACCTGAGAAAGGCAAAAGCAGACAAGTTCAAATTCAGGACAATGGAGGCATTACTGTCTGATCACTGTTCTGAATCTAATATAAACTGATATATGAACTGGGGAATGAAATGGCTCTAATAGCATGGCATCACTGAAAATGCCAGAGCTGGCATGCTTCCTTGGTACTTTCAACATAGGAGCCATTGCTGCTGTCCACACAGCAACACTGAGAAAAATGTGACTCTTGGGGACCTCGGGCAGCTGTCTCTCTTACCATAAGTTATGATAAAAATGTTTTGAAAAAACGTAGAAATGAAGGGAGTATAAGCTGTGTAACAAATGTTTATGAACATGATTTATGTATATAGAGAGATTATTGATGGATGTATTAACCTCAAATATTTCTCGTCTGAGTTTCCTGCCTTTAAATGTATAGCTGATTATACAGTGTTTAGGATTTGCATATATATACTCTGAGTAAACATCTTGCTAATTCTTAACTTCCTAAAACTAACCATTGAAAGTTGGTTTGAAATCTTTGTACCACAAGACATTTATGGACTTTAGTTTTTCATTACGTCATTATGACATGGTTCTGTAAAGGCATAAACCCTTAGCTTTATAAAAGCAGCAGTCCCATGTAGTGAGTCTGTCACAAATTTGTTTGAATAAAAAGGTTTGCAGCATATCTTTCTAATCTGTGAAGCTGCCGCCCCCCCCCCCTTTTTTTTTTTAAATAAGGAGAAGAAATCTTAATTTGACAACAGATTACTGCGTCCTAAAAAGGAGTGAGGTATAGTCTCTGCTAGCGAATGAAACCAAAAGGCCCAGGTGTTTTACTTGCTTGAATGCTATTAACCAAAACTCACTATAGGAGATGGGGTGTTTGCTTTTTTTTTTTTTTCCCCCTGTCCGCTGCACTGTATTTTGAATTGGTACTTAAGCGATCCTTTATCATTTCCACAACTGCTATTTAGTTTGCATACAGAGAAAAATCCTGATAACATGGCAAAATCATGAGAACTCATGTTTTTAGAGATGGATTAGAATTAAACCACTACTACATCATTTTCAGTTCTTGTGGCTTGTATGGAGTGACATTCTGGATTCAACTTGTTATTTCCCTGAGTGCCCACAAGATTTAACATTTTTCTTCCTCTGAAATAGTCTGAGGAATAGTGTCATATCCTGCTGTTTCAATCAGTCCTTTTAAGGCTTAGTTCCCTTTATTGATTACACAAGGTACTCCTGAGTTGCCTTCAGAGTAACAGGACCTTTCTTTTTAGACACTTATTTTTTAACTTAAACCAAAACAGTGATCAAAACTAACAATAAATGCCTGCGTTACTTGTGACAGAAAGCACACATAGGCAGATAAATAGTAACAAAGATCCAAGTAGTTCTGGAAGATAGCTTAGAAATGAAAAAAAAACTGAACTAAAATAAAAATGTTATCCAGCATTGCTCTGTCTGATTAATGTGTTGTATATCCTAAAAGCTGCATCCATTGATGCAGTGATTTACATAATGAAGGAAAGTTTTCAGAAAAGATATTTCTAGCTTATGCTGTTTTTAACATATGTATTTTGAGGATGGCAGGAGATACTCCCACCTAAGGAGGAACTTTGGCTTTCCGTAGCTGTTTAATGCAGCCACGTTCAGTATACTGTTTCAGTGTTATCATTTGGCATTCTTGGATAACCTGGCTTCTCAAAAAAATTCTTTTAATCCTGAAATTAAACCTTTTTGATAACGACAGATTGCACAGTATTTGGCATTGCAAAATAAAGGCTGGCTTTACTGAATAGAAAATTATGTAAAGCTTAAATTTGAAAAGGTACATAGAATGATAAATTTCTTTCCACATCTGTGTTCCTGTATTCAGACTAGAAAGTACTCATTTTCATGTTGAAGAGTGTATCAGAACAAACAGGTACTAAACACTTCTCAGGAAGAAAAAAGTGACAGTCATTCTGTCTCTGACTAGGAATATTCATCTTGATAGAATTCACTTCGTAGCATACAGCCAAAGAATGTTTAATGTACTAAAGCATTTAAACTGTTACTTAAATTATTTAGACCAGTGCTTCTAGCCGTATCTTAAGATATCTTAAACAACTGTAGTTTTCATATCCCATCTTGGTATTTAACTTTAGGTAAGGATTTGTTGTCTGTTTATAGCTGAAACTCCTCCATCAGATGAAAATGGATGTTGTTTGTTTTCACTCTTAGCATAAATGCATCTTTAGGGGAGAAGGGCTTCTTCCAGTGTTAGAGAGAAGCTTTTTACTGAAGGCATCGGGTATGCCAATAGACCTTAACCAGAATCATAAGAATACCTAGGAATTGTCAATTACTGCTGTTAAGATGTGGTCAGGAGCCTGTCTTTGGCTAGCTGAAGCACAAGTATGACAGTTACCCATTGGATATTATACCTTTTTCTGAAGCTGCATGGTGGAATTAAATAGCCCTATTTCCAATGACATTAATAAGATTTGTCAACAGTATTTTATTCAACATCTCAGCTTAAAAATGTATAGATTGTTCTGACACTGGGCTTTCCTACCAATAAGCAGTGGCATTGCTTTTATGGTTATCTATAAGGTATATACCACCTGCTTAGAATACTCTAGAAAACTGAATCCCTCTTCATGGCCTGTAATGCTGCTTGAACACCTGCTGGGAAAATGGGGCTCTATGGCAAAAATGTATTATCTTTAATAACTTCCCTGCTACTGTTGTTGGTTAGATTCATCAGGCATTGAGGCTTTTCATTTATTAATTTTAGGAAATGACCATTCCATGGTGCTTGAAGAGGGCGGAGCTTGTGTTCAAGTGTGTCAAAGGTATGTTAGTGAATGCTTCAGCTGTTTTTTTGTGTGTTCTATCTGGTGGCATCCAGCCTTAGCTCAGGCTGTGTATTTAAAAAAAAAAAAAAAAAGGTGTTTTTCAATAACTTATTGCTTGTTAAAGCATACACTTATATTTTCTCTTTAATATTATTAATCGTCATACCAATACATAGTCTCAGACACTTCGAACAGAGACTAAAAATGTTTCTCAAAAGTATCTTTACAACTTAAACATAGACAGTAGAAGAAAAAGCCCTTACTGCTGCTTTGAGCAATCTCTGAAGGAGGGAAAGAGCTGGTGGTTCTCTACAGTATAATCTCCAGCATCGTTTGCATTTTGATTGCCTCAAACAATGAGGACTCACTGCGTTTTTCCAAGAGTAGTTTATACACTAATTCATCTCTTTGCTGGAAAGTCCTCATGACTAAACTTGGTTTACTGTCTTTCCAAGTGGTGTTATTACTTAACTGCATTCTTGTGTGCTGCACTTAAATACTTGAACCAGTCATTTAGAGTATTTAAAATGTTAGTAGTGTTGATGTTCTTTCCAGCACCTACTTGAGGAATATCATCTGTGTAGCCACTTCATTAAACAATTTTTTTCTGATTATCTTTATTTGTCATGAGTGTGCTCCTGTGGACCTTGTAGTTCATTTGTAAGAAAGTGCTAGCATAAAAATACCGTATCGTAACTTGAGCAATAAATGAGTGCCGAGCTTTTTCCATATAAGTAGGTCCAGGTAGTTTCTGTTGCTGCCAGATTGTCAGTGTACTTCTGGCAACAGGCTTGTGCTCCTGAACGTGGATGTGGTCACACGAGAGCTAAAGGAAAGAGCTAATTCTCAATGAAAGCAAGCTATTGAAAGAACTCATAACATGCATATTTGGGGAAACCTCTCACTTCTGCTGGCTAGCACTGTGCTGTACAGTAGGACTGGTTATTCTGCTCTTCAAGGGTATATTGATTTTCTCTGTAACTCTTCATTAGATTTTCCAGTTAAAGCAGATTTCAGTCAGGAGATTGGCCAAGTCCGATTTAAATGCAATTAATGGCATCCCTAGTTAAGGCAGTTAAAATCCTAACTGTAAGTGAAACCTCCCTCGCTGCTTGATAACGGTGTAATTGATAGGGAGGGTTGCATAGGTAGTGCATATAGTATGAATGCTGTTTTTTTAGGTTTCATGATGGAAATGGCTTCATGGGATGGAGGAATTTCACGGACCGTACAATTCTTGGTACCACAGGTAGGTTAAATCAAGTTCATGTCCAACCTAGGAGACTGTTGGAACAAGAAGTTAAATGTCAGCAGATCTAGTTTTTTATTTCTTTGCTATGCCCTGCTCTTCTTGTGTGAGCTTAAATTAATCACTGTGGTTTTGGTTCCTTGCCTATAAAACAGGAATAAAAGGGGTTTATATTTTTTGATATCTTGTAGTATCTTCTCAGGATGCTAAAATTTTAAACTGAGAAGTTCAGCTTTACAAACAGTAAATACATCACCTTTGAAAAAGATACTTTTTTGCTATTATGTACTCTGAAGAGATGGGCTAACCTTGCATTACATAATATTAGTCACATTGTCTAACAACTTAGAAAATTGCAATGCACTGAGTTCAGTCGTACTTCCACAAAGTCATTAATGACTCCAGGTATTTGAAGTTAATTGTAATTAAGATTCTGAAATGATTTAATTTGGAGTTCTAGTTGATCTTCAGAAATGGGAAGTTTTCAAAAGGTGGCCAGCACTAAGTTTTATTTGTTCTAAAATGCGGTACTGGAAGAAATATAAAAATCAGAGTTATATTAGGAAAGAAATAACATGCATTTCCTGACAAAGTAGTGAACTGCTGAGCAAGGACGAAGCCAAGAATAAACTGAGTACTGAAGTTGAATCTAATCCTGGAATTCAGAGAGCAGGAGTCCTGTAGATAACAAACAGCACTGTCCTGCTTATGCTGGGCAGAAATAATCAATTACTGGAACAAGGAATCTACTGGAAATAGTTAAGTCACATAAATACACAAACAGTATTTTTAGGTCAATCTTTTCCCTTTGAATTAAATAGAATTACAACACATAGTTTGAAAATTGTCTTCATGGTCTTCTGAAAAACAGCAGTTCTCTTAAATGTCAAGAAACAAAGCTGAGAGACTTAATTCTTCCAAACTACAGCAAAAAGCCAAAGCTTACTGGTGTATTTTTTTTATTATTTTTTTTCCCCAGACAATTTCCGAGGAAATGTTTTACCAACTGAGCAATATGCTTCCACAAATCTTCAGAGTATCTTCTACATTGACTCTGACCTCCAAGCACTGAATTTTGTGCAGCAGTAAGATGTATACTGTTGACAAAGGATGAGATTACAGAGATTCTGGACTGGAATGTCTCTTTTCTGAGGGATGATGATCATGAAGTGATATTTGTTGCAATTTCAAGAATCATGTCATCATAATAAAAGACAAATGCTGTCTGTACTTGGGTGTTAGCGGTTGATTTTTGCCTCTTGCTTTGTTTCAGCACAGTATTAATGTTGAATTCCTCACCTTTATCTGAAAGACATTCAATGTAACTTACTGATGTAATCTACAGAAATATATATGTGATTCTCATACTGAAGTAGTAGGAGTAAGAGCTTATGGTAGGAATAGGATCTTCTGGGTGGGTTTCAGGTTGTTGAGTTTTTAAAACATTTTCTGAATTTGCTCAGTGACATTTAAAAAAATGTGAACAATGTCAGGTGTCTCCTGAGAATAACTTCCATGTAATTTGTCACAGTTGTCTTTCCAGCATCACGGTGACCACAAAATAAAACCTATTACTGCCTCATTTTACTGTTACAAAATGAAAGACATGAAACAAGCATTTAACCTGCTGCATTTTTTAAATCACGGAATTGTTTAAAGAAAAAAATCAAAACAATATACCTGTGACAATAATTAGAATTTTTAATTATTATTTCTTCCTTTTTTTTTTTAGTTCAATTGACAAGTCTGTCACATGAACAACTTAATAGGAACACTACAGCATTCTAGACTTTGTTGTGTGGGTATATTTTGCTGCTTATTAATGTTTTATGACTAAACAATCTAATTGGAATTGCTGGGGAAACAGTTCAAGAGGCAGCTGTAAAATTTCTTGGGATAAACTTGAATCCAGTCCAAAAAAAACCCAAAAACAAAAAACCAAACAAAACCAAAAAGCCCACAGTGATGGGGAGCACGGGGGAGGTTGGGAACTGCCTTTCCCCCCCATCTTGGACAGGCAAGCTTTTTGAACTTAGTGGTGGACCCAGGAGACTGGAAGCAATCCTTCTGTGCAGAGACTGGCCACAGGGAAATTCCTGCCCAAAACTGGGATTCTTGGGGCTGCCGGAAGAGTCCGGCTCACAGCAAAGCAGCTGGGGTGGTGAAGGTCCCAGGTGGCTTTTTGAAGTCGAGAGTCCTGTGTATGTAGGAAGCACAGGGATCCTGGTGGAGCTGGCTTTCAATCTGAAATCTCTTTCTGTGTATTGCTGAAATTCTGCGCTTGAAGACTGGAGATCCTGGAAGCCAACTAAAACCAAATTATTTTCTATTTTCATTGTGATTTTTCCAAAAAAATTAGTATTATTTAGTTTGATAAATGTGAAGATTGCAAAGCTCTATTCTGGGGAAACTGCATAAGTTAAAATTCTTGCAGAGAATCAAAGGAATATTAATCAGTTTGTGATGTTTATAAAGTCACTATGTAATTAACGAACTCTTAGCTTAGTATTTTTATCGAGTCCTGCATGCTGTACAGAAGCCATGTAAGTGACCCAGCAAACATCTATTGCTGAACTGTCAGATGCTTTCTCCTCCTCTGCCAGCAACTTCTAAAGAAGAATCATGCAAGTACTGTCACCTAATTTGGTGTTCTAGAAAAGAAGGATGTAAATTCATCTAGAAGGAGCTGGATTAATCCTGTTAGAGCTCATTTTACATTGCTGGCCTTAAGCTGAAATCAAACTCTAGTCCCAGAAAAGCAAATGCTCTAACCACTGTTCTGTTTGTGAAAGGTGCGGCAGCAGAAGTATTCCTTTTTGTAAGTTGTAAGACTTATCTGTGTTGTGGAAAAGATCTGTGTTAATACTTGGTGCTTTTATTTTTATTTTTTTTCTTCAGTCAGTACATCTACCGAGAAGTAGCCTGTGGAACACCAAAAATTCTTGAGCAAATCATCTTGCTTATACTTTTAGACTTTTGTTAAGAGGAGAATTCAGGCGTAATTTTTATTATTTTGCCAAAACACGAAGACACCTTTTAATTTAGTACCACTTGTGTAAAACTGCCAGTAATTTCTAAGGAAATAATTGAGATTTTTTGCCCTTCTTTTTTTGAATCTGTGCGTTTTCAGTCCTCAGCGGATTACATGTAAACTTCTCAGCATAATAACCAATTGTTCTCTGACACCAAAATGAACAAACAAGCTCTAGTGGTGAGGTTTGGGAAAATCAAAGTGGTAGGAATGGTACGGGAAAACTATTAGTTCTGCTTAAAATTGTACTGAAGCCTGGCCCTTGTAAATGCTGAATTGGCCTGCCAAACTGAATCTTTGTCTAAAGGATTCTTGATACAACATCTACTCTTCCCCTTTTTCACATCTAGTCCCAAGGAAGTAGTGCCAACAGCAGATTTTTAGCTGTCTTTGTAGAAAAACAGAATATGGGGATGGGATGACCTAAACTGTACTTTCTGTTTGATCTGTACCTGGCAGCTGTACAGAACGGTAGCATACAGACCGCAATGTATGGCGTAAAGCCACGTGAGAAATCCTGTTTGGGTCATGAGAAGCTATTTGAGATTAAGAGGAAAATGACTCAATAGGCATGAGGTTTTCTATTTGTATATGCAGTGCAGCATTCCTTGGAAGGATGACCATATTTAATGCCTTGGAAATGTTATGTAAAATTGTACCTGTGGCTTGTGTTGAACAAATTGTTCTTGCCAGGGAGAGAAATGAGGAGCGAATGCCATTGTTGAGCTTTTTAACCTGCTCATGGTGACCAGTATAAACTGCAGGTGCCCTTTACAGAATCTGAACTGAGGTTATTACAAGAAAAAAGAACTGTAGAGAGGCTCAGTTTGTCAAGGACTGACTTAACTTCTGACCTTCAGCTTATTGTCTTCAGCTACATGATCTGTGTCCATTCGCTTGCATGGTGATGGGTGACAGACAGGAGGAGAAGAGTGCAGACAGTTGAGAAACAGATTTACAGACCTCATCCTGACCAGACTGCTTTTACCCTGTCGTAATTCCAGAAATTTCACTGCTGGTAGATGTCACTGCGCAGAGAGGTAAGAATCGCATCTGAGATCTTTCCTTCTGCAGTAGTCCTCTCTGGATAGCAGAATCTAAGTTAGTGAAGCACTGCTGCTGAAAGATGTTATTTTATAACTTCTCCTATTGTATGAGAGATGAGTGAAGCCACAGAAGGTGATGATGGAGAGGGGATATAATTTAAAGGAAGAAATTATGACTAAGGTTACATGTTCTAACCCAGTCCTGTTATTTCTGTGAGCTTACAAGTTAATTTATTTGATCTGTACCTCATTTTCCCCTCATTAGAGGAAAGTTTAATTTATGCTTGTGAAGTATTTTGAGCATTAGTCTTGCATGCCACATTTACTCTTATTTCTGGCCTGTACTATATCCAAAAATACGGTGCTGTTCCCTGGTATTCACACCAGGTCAGAAGTGTAAAGAGATGCCTACCCTCTTCTTGTATCTTTGCCTCACTGAGGTATCAGGACAGACCATCAGTGCTGCATAAAAATAAATTTATTACTTCATACTGTATGCTGGATATGACAGAAGTCAGTAGCAACCACAGAATTGTGGTCCTGTGGGACCACAGAATTAGAAGAACATACTCTTATGCAGAAGTACAAACAGCCTTATTTCTGGTTGTGAAGTTGAAGGGCTTGACTTTCTGCTATAATAGCGTTCAAACACTAAGTTGTAATCTTACCCCAACATTTAGAAGCAAGCGGAACAAAGCAAACGTGCATCACAAGTAGCAGCACTCGGAGACCAGCCATGCCAGTCGTCAGAAGCAAGACGGTGATGACCTGGATGAATACCCTGGTAAAACTTGTTACACTTCAGAGAAAGAAGGGACTACCTCCAGCAAGAGGATGGTATTCTGTACACGAAGGAGTCCTTAGCAAAGCATAGTCTGTCCCGCTAATGGCTTAAGCTGTTTGTTAGCAAAATTACTTTGGAACGCTGGACTAAACCCAGAAGGGAAAGAAGTCTAACGGTTACAGGCAGCACAGCCAGCGGATGGGATCAGTTCATCTGTCATGAGCTGTCCTCGTGCTTGCTGGCAAAACAGACGCCAGACAGCTCTGACAAGCAGAATGGGGTGATACCCCTCCATCGGCAAAGTCTGTAGTTCGATAGCAAATGTGGCTTTGAGTCCTCTCGTAGAAAAGCAACTTGAACTGTGGCGCTGCTGAGCAAATACTCCAATGGATAGGCCTGTGTATGAAGTGGGGACCTTCGTACGATGGCAGCGTTTGCCAGGATGCGTGCCACAGGCTCGGCAGGCTGAGTCACAGAGACCATGTATAGTGAAGACAACATAACCGATAATCTGAATGAGCTCGGGCATAGCCAGTTGCTGATGTGCTTGTCATTCTTGAAATGGAGATGAATTTATGAATACTCAGAAGCAGAGCATTTAAATGCCTGGGAAAATTTTCATTCCCGTGCTGCAGTACCAAGCACTTCCATAGGTGGCTACTGGCTAAGCATGGGTGGCAGGCTCACGGTGTCTGAAATAGGCATATAAGTTGCATCTTAATTCCCATTTGGAATGCACTAACTTCATTCTTTGCACATTATCCAGGCTGTCCTGGTGATTTTAGGCTATAGAGGAAGCCATAAGAAGCCTGCAAAGCTCTTTTCAAGATTATTTCTTGGAGATTAGGCCAGATTATGGGAAAGGAAAAGTGGGTCGTGGTTCATAGTTCTTTATTTCCATTCCCACATCTGTCAGAAAAACCTGCAAAGGGAGAAAAGCAGTGTTCACGCTTTATTATAAAGGCTCCAAAAGAGAAAAGCCATTGAAACTAGTCCATGTAAGATGTGAAGTCTCGCAAGCTCTGCCTTGTTATATAAACTGCCCCAGGATGTCTTATATGGACAAAGTGCCATGTCCAAAGTCCATTGCTTAGGAGGAGCCACCAACAGTATCACTACAGAGGATGCTGTAGACAGCCGGAGTAGAAGAATACAGCAGGAGTGACCCACCCGTCAGCTCAGACAGCTCTATCAGTGTGCCCTGGGTAAGGAAAAAGATGTTTAGCCTGTTGCCTGTGTCCCATTGAATAAGCACAAGGAAGGCGGCTGCTGTCTGTGGAAGAGGAGAGAACCTCTACCAGTCTCCCGGGAGGCAATGTCTGTCATTAGGCCTGTGGGAAAACTGGGAAAGTAGGTGACCTGCAGAGGTGACGGCAGTTCATACAGCAAGAGGCATCATACCTGGAATAGCTTGGCTGAGTTGACGAGAAATGGAGGGCACCCATTAATCCTATCTAATTAAGGGTATTAGGGGGCAAAGCATAAGGAAAATAAACCAAGTGGAAGAATGCAGTGTAAAACAGCCCAGAGAAACTTCTTGTCACTGAATAGTCAGCTCTTTTTTTTGCTAAATTTTATAATGCCTTTCAACCAGGAAAAACATTGACCGCATTAACAGTCTCTAATGTGGCTGTGAGACAAGGAAGAGTGGCAGTACAAGGAAGTCAGCTGGAACAGCAACGCAATTTAAACAAGGCCAAGGGATGTGGCTGGGAAATAACTGGTATAATTTTGCAGACCATGAAACATTCACTATATGTTTAGCAGAATATAGCAGAATGCACTGAGCAGGTCACAGAAAAGACTACAGAGGTGGTAGAAGAATGTATAAGGAGTGGGGTGGCAAGGGCAGCTTGGGGAAGATGAGATAGCTTTAGCAAGCAAAGCTTCCTTTGGGCACTTTCTTCCCACATGAAATTTTTTTTTGGTTGGAAAATGCACTATGGACTTAAGTACATGATGCATAGTTGTCTCACTGACCAGTTTTGCTGCTTTCAGAACTTACATGGAACAGTGCTTTCAACCAGGTCTATGCAGGGCTGAGAAAAGGCAGAGAAATTTTCTCTAGTGGGGATAATTATCAACACCCATAGTATGAATAAGCCACAGAACAAAACAAGGTTCTTGTGTCACGTTTGTAACACAGTCGTATAAATATGAAGTATCCAGTATCAAATATTCTACGTAACGTAGAAAAAACCCAAAGCTAACAGTGTTAAATCATAAAAGAACTTGGTAAGGACTAGCGCGTAATGATGTGCTATACCTGCACTTCTCAGAAGAGCCATGGTAGATACTGAGATGTTTCAGATGGCTGTTGCAGTTCACAGTGTCTTATAAATCTTTGCTCCAGTCACTGGGAATACAGCAAAAGGTGCCGTGATAGAAAAGACTTGTGCATTCCAGGGCCCGGAGGATGTGATGCTAGTTTTAGGTTGTCTTCCTAGGGTTTATTTAGCAGTCACCTTTATTCTGGAGTCACCTTTTGCTCTGCATTTTGCTGCTGTAAATTCAAAGTCTGAAGTTCACTGACTTACTCCAAAATTACACAGATGTAAGTGAGAGCAGAATTTGGCCTTGTGTGCCCTTCCAAGGGTGCTAAGTTTGAAGAGATACAGAGTAACACTGGCTAAATGACTGCTGAAGGGGAATATGAAAACCATCTGTAAATATTTTAAGGAGGCAAAGATTAAAGAGGAGGCGGGTTGGTACTGCGTGTTCCAAGAAGGATTTTAACTTAACTAACAGGGATAAAACTGAGCAAAGAAAAATATGTAAGAATTGGAGAAGCAATATTTCTAAAAACTTAGAAATCAATCTCATAACGTACAAAGATTTCTCTGAGAATGGAGAGATACCCACTGTGTAATTTACAAAATGACATGAGGATACAGCTATGCCTTTGTGTTATAAAGTACTCTTAAGCTGCCTGGGAGATGCCAAGACAGGGCTTCAGGTCTGCCTTTCTGATTGCTCAGCTGAAACAGATTGATTTCTCCCTCCTTCTGTTCCATCTCTGGGAAGCACATGCATGACCATCTGGGTCCAGACAGACATGGTTTGTCCCCTGTTGGCTTAATAAATTGGTCTGTTTTAAATCTGCATGAAGGAGAATACCATGGAGAAAAACTCTCCATTCCTTCAAGACATACTGTCTGTGACAGACAAAGCCTTAGGGGAAGAAATCCTTTAGTTAAATTAATTCAGGTTTGGATAAGAAGTAGAGTCACATGCTACCTGACATTGTGAGCTCTTTCCTAACGGGCATTGGTTCATTTAGAACAGTGCCAAATACCATCAGAGCATCTTTGGGACCTGGTGGTTTCAACAGGGGTTCAAGGCCCTCGGCCCCATGCAGGAATGGACCCTGTACATATAAATTTAGGAGTGTCTTGAACTGGGAAGTTACCAGAGTTGAAGCTGGTTTGGTTGTCTCCCAAAAGTCTTATTTTAAGTGCTTTAAACTGAACCATAACATCTCCTGCCCGGCATAAATTATAATCCTCCAAAATGCTCTGTACTCACTCATGCAAGTCATTTATAGTGACTGTTTCAACTTTGTTCCAAAGAATGCTTTTAAATCCCAGCAGAAATAGCATCATTCCATAAACAGGGGCCTGCTTCCTTCCGCCACTCCTCGTGTGTGCAGCATCCACGTTATCAGTCTTCTGCGTGCCTATTTCCGCAGCGGAAATCCTACCAGCACAAGCCAGCCAAGCCTCCTTTTTTGAGAAATGAATCTTTCCTTGCTCACCAATAAAAGGTGGAAATTGCAGTGGGTCAGTGACAGGAGCTTGGCTTCAAGCTTGACCAGCTACACAAGAGGATGTGAGTGCTTCTGTTGAGTACTTGTTTGGAAACCGCTGCCTGACCACCAGTTGTTATCTTGGATATGTTTTTAGCCATTTTGGGCAATTCTCCCTGCCCATGGAAGTGGTTCTTTCTTTCAAGCAGTCCATAAATCATGGGCAAGTATTGCAAGCTGATGTTATTACATGCAAAATGGTACACACCACTCTTGTGTTGATAGCTAGTCCTTCTCTGCTCTCTTTATGGAGCCTTCCTGTTAAGAAATATGAACTGCAGATAAAAATACATTGTTGGCATCCTTCTGAAGTTCACTTGATTTCTAAGCCTTCAAAATCATGCAGGGAAGCGCTGCCTAACCATGAGGGATATTGTGCTTTCCTTGGTGCAGATGCTTTTACTAGTGCCAGTTTCTGCTGTTTCAGTAGATGGAATTTGCTGTGCAAATTGGGCCACTGTTTCTTCAGTTCTGCCTTTAATAATGGACACGGTCTGGAGTACTCAAGGAAGACAAAGTTTCCCTGTACTACATTTCCTACTTGTGTTTCTGAATCACTTGGTAGCTGGCAGTTATCATGAGTGCCCACAGAGATGGCGGTGTGCAGCCAAGGCTAAGTGATGGATGTAGCACTCAACATGAGTAACACAAAAACTCTGGGTGTCCAGCCCATGGCACACGAGTGACCACAGTAGTACGGAAGGCAAAGCTTTATGGTCTGATTACCGTAGCCCTAATGGGAATTCACTGCCTCACTCTGAAGTACCCAACACCCAACAAAGTCAAACTCCCTATGTTCCCAATTATCCAGTCCTTTTAAAACGCCTGTCATTGCACCGAACAGTTTATTCTACAAAGTTGACGTAGAAGCTGAAGGACTCAAGTGACTGAACAATACATGGCTGACAGTCATAGAGCAGACTTTAAGGGTTTGTTGTTGTTAGCACTGAAGCTACATACTGTGGGCCAGATAATGGTGGGATAAATTACAAAGAGGCAAAATGTAGTTGATCAGGAAAACTTTACTGACTGGGATCATTATCAGGCTATAGAAAAGTTAAAATAATTTAAAATCACCTGGGCATTAAAAACCACCTGGACAGCGGACGGGGTGTTCTGTCACGCAGATGGGAGCGACCTGTGAAACACAGAGGCCCCTCTTCATTCCTACAGCTTTCTCTCCAGCCTTAGGGTCACGTCAGCCCCACCACAGGCACCCTGAGCAGGAAGGAAGCTTGCTTGTTGCTTTTGTGTTTGTTGGTTCGTTGTTTTTAATGTTTCATTCACTATTTGCAGAACACAAAGTGCTGTGAGATCAGAGTCCATCACATACTCCAGGACACCAAAATCCTAACTCAAAGGCTACTGGAATTAGTGAAAATGAAAAGCCAGTGACTTGAGAGCACCGGAGATCTCCGGATCAAATCCTAGGAGATTTGATGGCTTTATTATTAAATGGATTTCAGTCTGGCCAGACTTTCCTCACAACCTTGGCCTTTTATGCCTCTGTAGCCAAAAGCACAAGCAATCAGGGGTGTTCAGACCCTCGTGGTCTGCGGTGGGGTAACATACCCAAACTCTGATGAAGCCTCAGAAGAACATACCAGCACCCACAGGTCAATTGAAGCTAATTACTTATAACTGCAGGTCTATACCAGAAAAAAGGCCATTACAAGGGTCTTCCAACCAGACCAATGTACGTAAGCAGCCATGCTCTCTCCCCCTGAAAAGAGCAGGGTTTGAATTGGAATGGCTCAGTTGTCCTGCCATGACTGTTATCTCTGAGCTATCAGATTAAATACAGTTCAGTCCATTAGCCTGCCTTAATTCTCACTTACATAAAATACTATCTAGGGAAATTTAACAGGCTTTTCCCTCTCAAAAAAATAGAAAAACATAGTGAAGACAAGAAAATTCTCTGCTGATCCACTGAATAATGCAGATAAAAATAAAATACTATGTTCAAGAGGATGATTCAAACCAACGCTAAGAGAATACTTTCAAGTAAGTTTTACTTAATGTGATGTGAGTAATGCAGAGAGATTAATCTTTCCAGACATTTACTAGAAAGTCTCTGCCCATCTGTTTAAATTTCTTTGCTCTGTAAAGAGCACCATCAAGGCTGTTTACACTGAAACTACAGAATTTGAAAACTAAAGCACAAAGCCTTCATATGGTGAATCTTTGCTGGATGCCATTACACAGGCTGACTTTACAGTCTCCTCCACTCAGTTGCATGCCTAAGCCAAATTCAAGCCTTTTTATGACAAAGTAATGTTAAATACTGGCCTTACTAAACTTTGTGGGAGTTTTGCTATTGGCTGCAGTGGGCCCAAGATTTCACTTCCTAGCATATCTCTAGCAGTATGTAATGGTTAAATAAGAAGGCGAATGTGTGCAAAATATGCAAGGCATCAAATCTTTGCAACTCCTCTAAACAAAGGATTGTCTAACAGCCAGATCTAAAGGCTCAAAATCCAGACTGGGCATGAGAAGAACAAATGCCTTGGTGTCACCAATGCCTCATGGCATCTTTAGCCAGCACATCCCCTTTTGGCTACTTCATTTGACAGCCATGCGTTATGAAACTCACCCTTGCAAAACTGAGATATACAGTACGAGTGTGCTGGATAAGTGCCATAATATACTTAAACCACTGGTGAGCAGGTAGTTTTCCAGTAATAATATATACAGCTCCTCACCGTGCAAACATATACTTCCCAAAGCCCCCTTGTTAGCAGTGTATCAGTGCAGGTCATGTAAATCTCAAGAAAAAGGAAACAAATTAATAGACACACGTTTCACTCACACCAGTAACGCTATTCAGGTGCTCATGTTTTCACAAGATCTAGTTCCTTGTAGAAAAAGGGAAAGCTCTGAACATTTAACTTGCCATTAAAAAAAACCAGACAGACAGACAGAAAGACAAAAATCCATTGCAAAAGGTCTTTGCAATAAATTTAATCAGATACCATCCAGTGTATTCAAAAGATCACCCTAGTCAGAGGATTATTCTTAGCCTTATAGTAAGCATCATATGTTAAGTTAGATGGCTATCTCTCTATGGCTGGAAATATGGCATGAAGGTCAGCCACGGCTTGATCTTTTCTAGAGTTGGCAAGAGTCCCAATTCAAGTGGGAGGTTAGACCAGGTGACTTCCAGAGGTCCCTTCCAACCAACATTTCTATGATAGCATGATCTCACGCCTATATTGCAGTTAAAGGGACCGTGTTAATTCTTAAAAAATCTTTGGGATATGCAGAGCTCATTAAGGGTATTCATACATAAAGAGTTTAAAGGAAGGGGCTTTCAGTCGCGTTGATTCTTTATCTGTGTACACCACACTTTAGACATCAGTATATCTTAGTTTTACTTACAGTGGGAAATAATTTGCTGAAAAGTGGACAACAACATTTTCTAGTTTTCCTTCTCCCCGTATTTATTTTACAGTAAGTAGGTATTTATTGATGGGGACGATCAGCCCCGTTGTCGGTGTGTGAGACCCAGCAGGTGAGTAAGCCGGTGAGGTTCTCCCCACGTCACTTTACAGACTGAGGGGAGTTACTGCCTGCAGGGGTGTGGGGAAAAAGGATTTTGGGATCGAACCAGACATATTATGGGATGTTTAGGAAAAGGACCAGAGGTGGGGAGGGAGGGATCAAGGTGGACCGGGAAGGAACAAACGTGGGAAAACAGAGGGGTAAGGGGTGAAAAGGTTGAAAGGTTGCACGCACGCAGGTTGCTGGTCAGTATGCTTGTCTGGTCACTGCAGCCTCTCCTGTCTTCTTATAAAATTCTGTTCCTGACTGTTTTCCTGGGTGAGGGGCTCTCTGTTCTGTGTGCACGTGTGTGTACAGAGGTCTGAGTGCCAGCCACTGGCGAGGGGCCCGTGGGTTAAAAGGGGCCATGAGTCCGAGGTACCAGCAACCGGGTAGACTGGAGAGCGTGCCTATTGTGTGGGTGTGGGTGTGTGTACTTACTAGTGACTATCACGCTGGACTACCCACAAGTAGGATAAGAAGCTTGGCAGCCAGGTGTTGGAGCGGCCGTAAGCAACCAGAGGGTCTGGGAGTCAGCTACTGGAGGGACCGTGGTGACTGGGAGTCAGCTGCTGGAAGGCTAGTGGAGAGACCTGTTTGTGTATGGCTGTGCACAGGTGATGGGGAGGCCAGGGATCCAGGGGCCAAATACTGGAGAGACCCAACAGCTCAGTCCAGTTATGGGGAGGATCCGCAGGGCACGTGTGTGTCTGTGTAGGTATGCAAGGAGGGCTGAGCACCAGCAACAAGGCTTGCAGCACTCGGGCTCATATGTCCAAGTGTCAGCAGCAGGGGAGATCAAAGATCAGGGGAGTTACTGGACAGACTGTCTGAAAGCACTTCAGCTACTGGAGGGATAGTGTGTGTGTATATATGTGTGTATGTATGTATATGTACACATACATGCATATGCACACATCTATTTTCCACTACTGGGCTTTCACCCTGATCAGTCAGAGAAGGTACCAGGATGAGGCCATTGGTGCTGTTTGTGTTTGGTTGAGTGCTGTGTTGTCTCCCTGTGTTGATCTGTAGGACCAGCCACATAGATATATGTATGTACATATTGTGTGCATGTGTGGCTGCTGGGAATACATGCGTTGCTACTGGAGGACCTGGGGGTGTGGAGCTGCAGCAGCCTCAGCTGGATTTGGGCTGGATTCGGGCTGGTTTCGGCAACACCCAGCACTCTGGAATCCTTTGAGTCCCAAAAGCTCTGACTTCTTTTTTTGCTGTTGGAGAACTTACAGCTCGTCTGTCTCACAGCTAAAATAAATCAGACCCACTATGTATACAAAATGCAAAGTCGAGGTGGAGAACTGATTTACTTATGACTACAATTCTGCAGAAATACGTAGGGCCCTAATTCAGAAAACAAATATTTGTCTAACTGCAGACATATGAAGCATACCCAGACTTAAAGTTATGCTCATATTTAAGCACCTGTTTAATGAGGTTTTATGACAACAAGGAGTCATTTTCCTGGTTGAGTTGACAGTCAAGGGTAGTGTTGTTCCTAACTCTACTCTCCACAACAGCCTCAGCATTCAGTAGGGTTTCCAACACAGGTCAGTCGTCTTTTCGAGTGCATGGGCTAAGCTTCACACAAGGCTTTCGGATAGACTGGTAACACACCTTGCCGTGCAGTGAGGACACACACCCCATCCACATGTTCCCTGGCTTCGAGGACATGTGCTGGGTGGTGGTTTCTTTCTCATTCATCCCTTATTCTAGCCAAGCCCGACTTCTTAACACACTCTTTTCCCTTGTTGGTCAAGACAATCTCAGGAGAGAGCTGGATTTGATCATCTTCAGGCCGAAGTGGGCCTGTAATCTGAGTTTCCTGCTTCAAAGAGATTCATATAGTCTTACATACCAGCAAATATTTACAAATATAGGACATCCTTGCCAGGGTGGAAAAAAGCAGGCTGACCTTCCTTCCTCTTTGGTGGCTAACCTCAAAAAAGGGTTTGGGGTTACAAATCCAGACTTGAGAGAAGGGCCTGAATCCAGTGGCCTTTGGAGGCACCCTTTAGTATTCCCTTACAACTCCAGTAGACTGTGCTTCTATAGCCTGCTGGCTGCTGTCATTCCCGGGTGACTAACGCTCCTCTGCTGCTCTCCGGGAGCCCGAAGGGTCTCTGGATTCAGCTGGTGGCAAAGACAGTGCTACAGTGCTGAGCGTGTGTGTGGGACCAAACACATCGGGAAGGGGAAGGGGGCTTTACCTAGGGAGGCTGGAAAACTGGGGGAGCTCCAAACCCTCCTTGTTCTCCAGCTGCAGCGCTGCCCTCTGAGAGGGTAATTGCCTGCTGTTGGTCACCCTGGCTGACTCCCCCTCTGCTGCGGGTTGCCACCTCCATTGGGTGAAATGCTCCCTGAAATGCTCCCTGGGCCTCTGGAGGCAAAAAGAGGTGGGTCAGAAGAGCTCCTCAGTTGCTCTGTATAAACTGACCCACCTCCATTTGAAAGGCAGCAGCAACGAGCAGCAGTAGGTGATAATCTTTCAGCTGATGTCATGGGAGTGGGAAGAAAACTCGATCGAGGCCGGGGTATTTATTTGAGCAGGGCAGTGGAGACAGCACCCTGATTCCTATGAGAGGATTGAAAAAAAAGAAAGAGCCTTTGGATCTTTCCTGACTGCCCTTCCCATTCACCAGGGTTCTCATCTTCCCCCCCCCCTGCAAAAAGGCATCAAGAATGTGGCAGGGCAGGCTGTATATGATACACGCTGGATCCATGTCATTTGTGTATTTTCTGCATTTTTATGGGGAAAGATGCACTCAGTTGTGACTTTGGGGAAGCTCAGGCCATGCACATAAAGGAAAGCTCTCTCCTGGGTATCCAAACACCAAGCGAAGTCTTCATTTTTGAGTGTCTAAACTAAGGCAGCTTAAGCAGGTTGGCTTTCAGATGAGGGGTATTCAGCACTTTCTGAAAGCCAAGCCCTCACATCTGAAGTTTAATACATCTCAGAAATAGGGGTACTTGGAATCGCAAGCCGTCTGAGAATGCCTTGGTCTATACGCAATGCAATGCCGCAATATAAGGGCACAATCTGGCTGTTTCCCTGTGGTCTGCTCACACTGATGACAGTGCTTGCTATCACGAGTAGCTCTGTAAAGAAGCATTCTGCCCAGTAATAACTGTCTGCCAGATCACCTACTTGCTGCATAAACCATCTTAATTTTTACCATGGAGTCGTACACAGGCCAGACCTGTCAGACACTTAGAAAAACAAAGCAGAAGAAGAACAAAGGTGGCAAACACAAAGCAACCAAAGAGAGGTAAGGATGGGTCAAGCTTGAGATGGCAACAGGACTCAGCAGGAGACGGTGTAAGAGGCTTTCACCTCCTGTATTTGTGTCAACCAGACAGTAATAAAGTACAACAATCCAGGACCCACTAACACGCACTCCTGTGGCCAGTTCTTAATCTGGTTTCTCAAGGTGGATTTCATTGTGCCATGAGCACAATTATTTTTCGCAACATTATGTTCATGAGAGGTTATTGCACATTGAATTACAGCATTCCCATGCCTTCAGGCTTTTTGTAACAGTAGGAGAAATGGTGGGCTGGAGAAGACAGCTGGGTTTGCACGTGGTATATGTCAGTTTACTTAAGCAGAACCATTTTACTGCTGCTGGAGGAATGCAGCAAAAGGTCAGTGTTGAAACTCCACTAAAGTAAGTTGAGCACACATTCCAGCTGCGAACATATGCTCACTACTTGCTTGATCAAAAAGGAAATTTCAGAGCTCTGCTACATGCTTGCCTTGACCCTGCTCCATACCGCCTGTCTAGTGTGCATCAGACAAACTATTCTTTAATCCTGCATGGAATACACATTCTGGTTAAAGGATGCTTGGAATAGTTGCGTATCATCATTAGCAGCGTAATCTTAAACTGGGCCCATGCATATGAAGGAGTGCACAGTAGTATGGAGGGGGATGTCAAGAGAAGTGTTACATGAATACATGAAATGGGTGGCTTCACTTCATAGTCCTGCATGCCCATCACAGCCTGACCCTGTCCAAATGAGACTCATCTTTACAGGAGAAAAATAAACTCAATGTTATTATTCAGCTCTTGCATTTTCCTTGCCTGTGTCTTCTTCAAATGTTTAGTCTTCTAGATTCTGCCTGATCTGGTCAGCGTCAGAGGAAGAATTCTGTGCTAACAAAATGCACAAAGAAGCCACACCAACTTAATTGGGCTGTTAAAAATTGCAGAAGCGAGGCTCTTATAGCTACAAGAGCTTTCGGCTGATTTAGAACATGCCCTCATAACATCACTTGATAAAAATAAGACTCTGACTTTTTAATAGAACAAATTACTTAGGTTTTATATTTAACCACAGTCACTGTTAAAGCTATAACTGGTTTTCAGAATATTTTAGGAATCTGATCTTGATCGTCCATATGTTAAAAGCCATCACAACAAATACCTTACATTGCGGTTCTTGATGAAGAAATAACAAGGTGGCTGCAGCCTTAAATACAAAGTGTTTATTTTGTGCTCAGATTTGCTACTCTTAAATGAGAGTGTATTGGCTTTGTGTGGTGGGCTTTTGGTAAACTGGCTGGGCATAAACCACAACACAGAGTAAGTATCAGAAATTAAAATTTCAAGGCAAGGAAGGAGGCGGTCTTGAACCAGAGAAACTTGCAGACCTGCATGCTATTTGGAGAGAGTGCACTAATGTTCTAGTTACTCGCAGCCAGCTCTTCTGCAGCTCCCAGACTCCAGTGTGAAAAATGGCACTACTATTGAGGACCTCTCCATGCACTGGGAGCAGAGGAAATTTTGACACAGGGAGGTGGGTTCCTTTCCAAAAATGGGACTTGCAAGATTTAAAAATATTACCCAAAGACCATTGTAATCAACCAGATTAAAACTCTGGGTTTACTGATCTCACCTTGTCTCTGGGTTGTGCCTTGGGGAGGGGAAGCTTCAGTCAGTTTAACTGTATTGTACAGTCATGGATTAGTAGCAAACCATCTAGAATCATATACAGATTAAGAAGAGCCTGTTAAAAATATGAGGTTAAAGAACAAGGTCTTTTCTGGCAGAAACCCAACCTCTTTTTTTTACTTTGTTTTTTACTATGGGTATTATGTGGGATGTCCACATAGTACAAAATCACAATGAATAATAATTTGGAGAGTGGAAACAACATGCTGCATAAATGTAGTAGGCATTTGAGGAAGAATCCATTGCTAGCACCAGATTAGTTTATTTTCACTGACTCAGGAAATTTGCAATTGGTGACAACAAATTGTAGGAAAAGCTGACACAATGAGGGTAGGGCTGGCATCCAGCTGGACCCTGAAAAGCCAGAGGAATGGGTTGACAGAACTCTCATGCAATCTGGCATTAAAAAATGCAAAGCCCGAGCCCCGGGAGGACGTTATTCCTGGCAATAGTACAGGCTGGGCGCTGGCTGGTGGGGGAGCAGCTTTGCTTTTATAAGAGGCTGGGCATCCTGGTGGAGAGTAAGCTGAACCTAAACCAGTAGTTGTGGTGAGGAAGGTCAACCACATACTGGGCTGCATTAGCAAGAATGTGGCCAGGAGGTCGAGGGTTGAGGGAAGTGGTTATTTCCCTGTAACTGGCACTGGTGAGGCCACATCTGCTGTGCTATGTCCAGTTTAGGCCACCCCAGCACAAAAGAGAGGTCAACAAATTGGAGGAAGTCCAGTGGAGAGTCACTAGGATGCACAGGGAGGATGCTGAAGGTGTTCAAGGAGAGGCTGAAGGTGCTTTCAGCAACTTACTGAGGATCAAGGTACTGCTAAGCTGTTTGTAGCATTTTTTTACCAGAGAAAAAATGCTTCTGTTTGTCTTGGAAAGATGTCTTTTGAACAAGGTCCTGGATATCATCAGGAAAGTCATTCTGTCATCCTTCCGTGGAGAATTCACAAAATTTGACCATGCAAGTGTGTCATAAGTGTATCCCTTCTTCAAGCACAGATGCCAACAGGGTGCAGGTCTAACAGCTCTCTGCAGGAACTCTGCAGGTCTCAGAATGAAGAGCTCAAATTATGGTTCAGTTCCACTTTTTTAATGCCATATTGTACATTTTTCCATGCTTCTTTTTAGAATTTCTTTACTAATCCTGTTATACCACTGAGATACAGGCTGTCTCACTCCTTCACCTCTTCTCTAATACTGATACTAAAAAGATGTTCACTAACTCTGCTTATTTTGCACCCTCTGCTCCCTAATGCTCTGATTTTAAAACTACTCCTACCTTCTACATGTGCCTATCTTTACTGCTGTTAAGTCAGGCCAGTTCAGCAATCTGCAGCAGCATGTGCCTAATTTTGAGTGTGTGAACAGTCCCAGGTTCCACAGGAGCTGACAACCACAGATTCCAAAAGTGCAACTTGCTAAAAGTCAGGCACTGGTTGATCCCAGCCACCTGCCACATATCTTTTGTCCTTGGTGATGTAAGCCACAACACTTACTAGCTGTGTATTCTCCATATATTTTTTAGTGTTTGCTCTGCACTTTAACTGTTTCTATTTTTTTCTTGTATGCCCCTGCAGATCTGATGTGCTCCTCACAATTTCCAAGATAAATTTCCACACGCATGCCTGCAAAATCCCTTCTAGTCTCTTTTGGTATCTTTGAATACCACATCATCACCTTTCTGTCTCAAAATTATGTGGTTTTGCTATCCTTCTCCCTTTTTCTCCATTTCCTGGACAGACTTTTTTCCTTAAGCTTTTTTTGCAGAACTAAGTCTTATCAGTTATATTGCCTTAAACAGCTCACCTGTCTTGCGTTCCTGGTTCCTTGCAAGGTCTATACAAATCTGGAGCTCTTCAATAAGCTATGGCATAGCTTGAGCCCCTTTTGCTGTATTACTCATCCTGCTGGAGCTAAAAATGACCCTATTCTCTTTCCCCTATTCAGAAAAGGAGCTACAGGAACAAAACCTGAATTACTGCATTTATATATGAAAAGTCATCCTGTTTGCTTTAGCCTGCAAACCTGACCAGAATGTAGATCACTTCTGAAATGGCCCCATTTCTTCATTTAGCCAATGAACTTTCTCTTTGGATGAATTTCTAGTGGCTAACTGAGCTTTAGACACCCATCTAGATAGCTTTCTGAAAATGCAGCTGCAGCTTTACTAGACCTCTGGTGATGAGAACAGAATAGTTTTATATGCACATTTTGAAAGAGGGAATGAAAAATCTACTGTTACTCCTATAGATCCAGTTTAACCTCAGGTCCCTTTTAATCAGTCCCAGGAATCAACTTATTTATACTAAAGAACAAAGGAAAAAACTCCCTTGCCCTCCCACCCTTGTTTGCCTATTTATAAAGGTTCACATAAAGAGCAACATGAAAGGAAAACACCAGCTCCAATTTTAAGCTAAAATGACATTTTGGAGCCATTGAAAAGTTCAAGCTGACAGATGTCTGATTTATGCTCCCAGGGACTGAAGGCAGAACATTTTATCTTTTGGCCAATTTGAGTACAAAGTTCTATAAGGAAAAAATATTCACCATTAAAAGTGGTGCAGCACTGGAACGGGCAGCCAGAGAGGGTAGGGAGTCTCCTGTCTTTGAGAACACTTTTTCAGAGCCTTGAGTGCGTCAGGAGGCTGTAACTGCTTTGTACACCTATGCCCTCCAAACTGCACCCTCTGCCCATTGCTCCAGGTGCTCCCTTTAAGCTCAGAGCTGCACCTTCAGTCCTGGCTTAAGCTACAGCATAGGTGTTCCCGTTCCCAGTCTGGTTCCCAGGGGCTCCTGCGCTGTTATTTGGATTTCCTGGTTTGAACTGGGACCTATCTTGCCTTTCTGTGCTGAGCAGTGGGCTGTCGATGGGACCTGTTAGTATCAGCACCCCTACTCCGCTCACCCAGTTTGGGTGCTGGTGAGGACCTGGGACTGTGCCCTGGCTGAAGGCACTGCCCCTGCCCACGCTGAGGTCACCCTTGGTGGATGGCTTGCCTTCCTTTGTGGAGCAGCCCTGTTCTTGCCACTGCCTGATGCGGTTAAGGATTTGACTGGCCATCCCGCTTTTGCTTTGGAGTTAGCATTGCTTGGAGCAGGAGGTGGAACTTGATAAACTCCCCAGGTCCCTTCTAATGTAAATCTTTCTGTGACTCTGACTCACTCGTTACTCAGGGAGTTAAGGAATCAGAGAGAAGATTAATGGGGAAGGGCAGGAGAAGACATGATGAGTTCTTCAGTAATATCATTGACTGTCTAAATTTCCTCCCTGTATGAGCTGTTACATAGTCGCTCTTTTTGTACATGCAATACTATGATGGGCACGTTGCAGAACAATGTTGAAATCAAATAAATGAAATACCCAGGGAAGAAACAAGATATTTCTGCAATGGGCAGGATAAGGCTGAGTCTGAGAAACCTGCCATGGCATGACAGCAGCAGCTACAGGGAGCTGGAATCCCATGGCTCCCACAATTTAATTTCAGCATCATAAAGAATTTGGAGAATCTATTTTTCTTGCTCTGGTTCTACAAATTATTCAGAGCATGACCCAGTATTTGGGAAGTGGCTGGTGAGACTTGTGTCCCTGAAGCCATTCTGACTAGGTAGCCCTACAGGGCTTAATCACATGAAAAGCACATGCAGCCGATGACAGAAGCCAGGGGTTTTCAAAACCCTGCATGGGTCACTCAGCTCAGTCTGGAGTTCTGATGCCCTTTAAAACATTCTCCCAAGTGCAGATCTGGATGCAGGCAGGGTGAGGATGAGGCACATTGTGCAGCCACTCTCCACTCACTCTTATGTAGCTGGGAATGTGCAAATGCTCCAGCACAAAACAAAGGAACATGGTCTTTGAAACACCCACCACCTCTGAAAACATCCAGGATACTGCAGCCGGGAATACTGAGACACCCGCCTGATGCAAGTATGTGTGAAGAGTCTGCAGGGCTTCAGATTATGGACTTGAGGTGAGATTGCTTTTCAGACTTTGAGAAACATGTCTGTGCCACTGGGAGAGCTGCAAGAGGTTTCCAAGCAGACACTGTCACTGCAGATGCTTCTGGATCCAACACCAGCTCACACACCTTTACCTGCAGTCTGTTTGCTGTTCTGTTCCCAGGTGGGCTGATGGGTGTCGAGGAAGGGATTCATCTCCAGAGTAAAATATTTCCATTTAGGTGTCTCCATGTGTCTCAGCTCCTGTGAAACACAGACCTTGTCAATGAAGGTAGTGGAGTCCCAAGAGTGCTTCAGCTCACCCTGAAGAAGACACCTACTGGGTGGTGAGGTCTGCCACTTACTGGGCTCCTTGACTCTATTAGCTAGAACCCCACTGACTGTGCTGCAAGCTTAGATCCTCAGTGCACATGGACCCACACACTGGTGTCTGAATACGAAGCAGTTTCCCACCCCAAGTGGCCTAAGGACTCTTTTCCTAGCACCATGCTCTACTCTACTCTTCTCTTGTGGTGGGAGGCCCTGCATATAGACTCCTTCCCCTTCCTCTCACTCTTCAGTAACTCATTCAGCCTTCCTCTGTGGCAGAGCAACACAACAACAAGGTTTACACACTTGTCTGCCTTACAGGATTTTGAAGACTTCAGATGCAGTGAGTGCAGCCAAAACATGAAGTACTGCTGCTTTCCCTCACCTCCTGGGGACCAGTGGGCGATCAAGTTGTGCACCAGAAACATCCATTATGCTTTGGTTCAAGTCTTGTCTTCCATTTAAAAACTGAACCATACTCCCTAAGTACCAAGGATCTGAGGAGTTTCACTTCTACGCCTCAGGTAGCTGTGGTCAGGACTCAGGGATGCAGTATCTATCCACCCAGCATCTTCTTACCTTCTGTTCCCCACCAACACAGCAGGGGGAATGGGAAAAGGGTAGTGGAAGAGGGCAGGAGGAGATGTCAAAGGCAGGATCCTTTCTATGGAATTTAGAAAACAAATCACAACTGCTATCAAAGCTGGATTACAAGCATTAGACCCTCAGTGTTGCCCGCCCTGCAGGAAAAAAGCTTGGCAAAACCAGGAAAGAGTTCAGATGACTGCACAAAAGGCCCAGGATTCAGACTTTTCCTCTGAAATTTGAGGAGGTACCCAGACCAATAGATGAAGAACTGACATGCAAGAGAAAGCCC
Organism: Haliaeetus leucocephalus; assembly: GCF_000737465.1. Lineage (NCBI taxonomy): Eukaryota > Metazoa > Chordata > Aves > Accipitriformes > Accipitridae > Haliaeetus > Haliaeetus leucocephalus. The sequence goes on along the minus strand of NW_010972909.1, from coordinate 5,413,158 downwards.
TCAAATGAGCTAATGGTATACAACACAAGGAAGATACAGTTACCTGGCAAATGGCGGAAATTGCCTTTAACCTTCTATACTGGATTACAGCATATCATCTGAATGGCTTTGACCATCAGGAATTACCCAGAGATCAGGCCAGTTGGCCTCCTGGACAAAACCTCATCATCACCACCAACAAAAACAAGTTATTTTTGCTTTCCTATTAATAATGCTGCCTAAATGGGGCATTTAGCATCCCTGTTCCTGTAGTGTCCCTGTTCCTGCTGTAATGAGAAAACCATACACGTAACCACTAAAACCAAATTAAACATGTTCCACATCATTCCACTCTTCTAATAAATAACACCGAACAGATCTCTGTGGGGGCTGGCGGCTGTCACTTCTTTTTATAAGCTCAACATTTTGCCCTTGGACTGCCTGTCCTTGCAGAGTGGGAACAGCTGAGGAGGTGATGAGAGAGGCAGTGTGGGCTGGTGTGCAGAACACCAGCTTGGGAACCTGCAGGTTTGCCATGGAGTCACCGCTCTGTCTTATGACAGTCATTTCAATCCCTATAAGATATTTGGAGGCAGACACGGCTACTGTTCTTGGTGGGATTTTATTATGCCACGAATGGAGAAGGACCAGAAAGCCAGCTGCACTAAAATACATCTCTCGCTGACAGCTCTGCACCACAGAAGGATTTTTCTACGCTTCCAGAGAGCTCCAAATCTCCAAGTCTTCTTCAACTTGCACTGGCAAGAGCATCACAGGGGAGTCAGTGCAATCACCAGCAGCTTTGACTGTTTCCCTTCTGACTCAATGCCAGCTGCTTCTGCAGGCTATATGTGGGCTACCACCTTCTCCAAGACCCTAGAATAGAAGAGAAGTTGAAACACAGTTTCCTTTCCTGGAGGGCTTCCTGCCTCTGGGTTTCTATGCCAAGCTTTAAACAGACATAAACCTAGGAAAGATTTTGTACGGAAAATGGTAAAGATAAAGGATGCAAGTTCTGCCCTGTTACATCATGGTACATTGAGAATAGCTCTGCTGCAAGAAGGGATTTGTGGTTGTATCATAAAGAGCAAGATTTGCCCATAACCCTGTCTGTGTGCAAGCACAGCAAAGTTACTCTGTGCCCCTAGGAACTAGCTTCTGTGGTAACACCTCAGGAGAAAAAGATGGGTATGTTTGACTGTATCTGTGCTTGACATACCCTCTTCAGAATGTGAATTTAGCATGAATAAGCAGTAAACCAAGATTTTTTTCCAAGCAAGCTAGCATCCATCTAGTCCTAAATCCTACACAGCTTCCTTTGGGAGTGAATCCTTTTTCCCTCTTGCCCTCCAAAAAATAGCAGGAAGCTGTTCTGTCATTTGTGTCTGCCTGTAGGAAATCAGCATGTGGAAACCCAGCAAGAGCCGTTGTGGCAAAATGAGAAGATAATTATTTTAGATGACTTTCTAAGTTGTTTAAATTACCCACTCTCTTACCCAGGTACTCTCATACACCAAGATGCATGTGCCCAAGTGGCCTATCCAGGATTGCTGTGTGTGTGACATGAAGGACGAGGTAGGTCCCCTGTTAAGTCTTCACTACATACCTTGGGTTCCTTTTGACTGGTGATGACAAACTGGGTTTGACCAGGTCTTTTACATGCTTTAGGAGTCAGCAGTTGTAATGAGGTGATACTTTTGCTTCAGAAGCTTGCTTGCTTCAGCCTCCAAGAGTCTTAGGCAAGGTTGCTGTCTGTTGTCTTGTTTACTCATTTTGGGTATCTGTATGGCTACAAATCTGCCTCTCTGTTGGATAACAGGAAGAGAAATAACAAATACAACCCTTTTTGTCATCCTCCTGCTACCAGAGCTCAGGTCTTTTGCTGATTAATCATCTACACTGTGGCCCTATCCAGTCTAGTCTTGATGACAACACCATACCCCTCAGTGTTTACCAGTTTTATGGCTATCAGTCAGGTCCTTGGATATCAATACAGCTCATCCCTGCAACCCTTGTTCTATTATTTTTTTCTGCTGCTTTCATACTGTGATTCGTATTTCATTCATGACAGTCCTAGTACTTGTGTTACAAATCTCTACATGCTGGCCAACAAACCCTATTAGCCTAAAGATGGTCTGATGGGGCTCCATGGGTTAACAGAGTTTTATGCAAGTTTAATCTGGGCTAACAGAGTTTTATGCAAGTTATCCAAAGCCTGCAATACTTGCCCTGCCACAACAGTTAGGTTCGTCACCTGGAAATCTCCCTTCTCTGTTCCACCACCAGCCTGGGTCTTCAACACGAACAATTTTAGTCTGTCCTTCTGTGTTTGAATGAGGGATTGCTCTTTCCAGGCCTTAAAATAGGGAGAGACTTTCAAGAGATTTCAAAATGGAACTTAGGACCCTAAGTCATCATGCATTTTTGAAAGATGTGCTCTGCACTCATATCATGTTACTGCTCAGCTGCGTGGCTTTTCCTAGACTATCTGAAAGTGGATCCGTACTGCTGTGTTCCAAAGGGGGTTATTTTAACATTGTACTAAAATACTGACAATGAAAACTTGTTACTTTAATTAGGCAGTAAGCACTGTTATCCTGGGTCTTAGATTTTGAGTAAGCAGAGGTTGATTGCTGAAGTAAACTTTAACCATTTTGGAGTTCACATGATTTATTTTACTGCAAATGATATTGGTGTCTCTCTTGATGCCTTCCAAATTTCACTGGGCACATGAAGCCAGGACAACCTGTTATCTGAAAATCAAAAGGCTACTCTCACTGAGTTTTCTGGAAACAGCTACTTCATGGGCCAAGAGGACAAGTTTAACCAGAATGAGACATCTTTTAGAGGAGACAAGGCTTGCCTAATTGAATCAGAAGCTCCAGAATTTACATGGCAGTTCATCTTCAGACCACTTTGCTGATACGCAGAAACTCAGCAACCTGCTGGCCCCAGATCAGACTACAGAATGGTTTAAGGCTCATTTCAGCTCCAATGCAGAATTGCTGAGCAGTACAAGACTACAGTAGACACTTCATCTCCCAGCTGCACACCATTTGGTCTTAGGCCAGATGCCAAGAGTCTTGGTCTTATGAGGGCCAGATGTCCCAGTGAAATCACAATTTTTAGCTATTTGTTTTGGTTTCCAGATCAAGCAAGAGAAGTCCTGATTTTTGCAAGCTAGCAATCTGGCCACCCTTTCCATACAGTATACTGTCATTTCCACTTGCTCAGTGAGAAACTGCAGGTGGGAGGCTGTCGCCTGGTCTAGCTACCCTGGCCCACCACAGCTCTCAGCAGTCACTTTCCAGCTGGGCTGACTAAAACCCAAAGCAATGCATCCCATAGACTTGGCAGAATTTATCCCAGTTTTTTGTACTATCATCTAGTATTCACTCTAGGATTGAGAGTACCGGCATGCAATGGGGTGCATCCCACAAAGTGTTCCATTGACTTGGGCCATCAGAATAGCTTATTAGGAATCTGCAGTGGCAGATGTGCCAGCACAAGTTACAGAAGCTCTTTTAGCCCATGCCTTGGCTTTACTATGAGAAACCTGACAAAAGAGACACAAAGGTGCAGAAGTGATCAAAAGCCAATGACAGAAAGCCAGCCCTGCACCCTCCTCTCTCAACTCATGAAATCACTAAATGCTGTTTTGCCTGCTGATTGGCAGCTGTATTCTCATTTCCCTCCTAGGACACTGATCATGAGCAAACTGCAAAATTACACTTGAAGCGTTCTCTAGGGGAAAAAAAGATCAATTGGAAAGAAAATATTACAATGCATATTTTACAGACAGTGATGGCTCTGAGATTAGGCAATGTTTCTAGGAGTCACATGCATTGGGAATTGGCAAGTCTTCAGACTGCAGCGTAAGACAACCTAGGAAATCAGTGCTCCATCCCTATAACAGTGACCCTGGGCTTTGTTTCCCACCAGTGCTGGCCTCTCATAAAGACTGCAGCTATGCTGAGGGGATGTAAAATACTAGTATTATTCCTTGCTAGAAATTATATATGCACTTTGCATAGCTGAAAAATCATGAGGTGAACTAGAAGGCAGGAGAGAAAAGGGCCTGAAGATTTTCATTGCGAGCAAAAGGCAAAAGATATTCTGAGTGCTGCTTCAGCAAAGGCAGGGAGGCTTTGAAACGCCACCTGGCACAAGCCAGGGTCTTGTCCAGTGGTTCCCAATCTTTTTATAGCTGAGCGTCTCTCAAGAGAATAATCAGTATTTCATGCGTCACTAAATCTAACTGCTCACCTGCCTCAGGGCTGCTATCGCCTCCCCTTCACTCATGGTGTTCCTGCTGGAGTGTCTGCAGTATCCAAGGCCTCATATTACACCCCTGTTAATGTGAAACTGTATGTCACGTCGGGTGTGCTCAGTTCAATTACACTTCCAGGTACACTCCTTATTAATGTGCAGGCATCTCAAATGACACAGACAACACAAGTTCTGTGCTGTGAGAAGCTGACAGACATAATGGCAAAAATATTTGCATAAATCTCAGCCGTTTTCCTCCCACTAATGTGTTAATAAGTCCCATGAAACTAGCTAAGATAAAAGTCTAATCTGTCCAGCTCCAAAGAAGCTGAAACAGCATCGGTGCAAAATGAGGGGAAACAAGACAGTCTGAGCAAATGGAAGGAGAGGAAAATTAAGATGCTCATAGATTATTACAAAAAGAGACAGCATTTGGGCTTGAGGAAAAGAGACAGTGAAACAGTAGGGAGGTGTGGCCATTTCCCTTTTTCCTCTTAACGCATTACCTAAGCCCTTGTCTTGTTTGCAAGACAATTGCAAACACAAATACACTTGCACCCCTGCGAGAGGCACGCACCCTCCCCAAATAAATGTGATCATTTGGAAGCCACCTCAATGAAAATCATCAGTACTTAAGAACATATCAATGTCCCCAGCTACATGTAACTGCAAGATCAATGCTCCAGCCTGCATGCCCTGCTCAGCAGAATTGTCGCTACAAGCAGCAGAAATGTGCTTGCATAAAAACAGGAGGAGCAAGACCTGGGGCTTCCTCTCCCTTTAACATGGCTAACCTCTCTGTTAACCAGCTGGGAGCACTCCTTTCAGGGGTACAAGCAAGCTGTTAGTGTCTGGGCTGCTATAGTAAGAGGTGCATTGGATTTGCTGGGTATATACAAAAAGAGCAATGGCCACTTCATCTAATTCTCCCCAAATATTGAGCTGCCCTGACGTACACCCAGTGATCATGCCACCAAGGAAGTGACTGCAAAGTTTTCATTGCTCACTGATGAGGTCCATAACTGTTTTTACACCTTCTTCTCTAAATAAGGAAGCTGCCTGTGAGACCTCCGACTGCCCAACCAATTTGACTCCTTTGCTTTCAAGAGCCAATGAAACCCCACTCCTGCCTCCGGTCTTGGGTGACAGCATTCATCAAACCTCAGCCAGCCCGGGAGGACAGCAGGTTAGTGTTACAGCCGTGGCAGGCTTACCTTTGGCAAGCTGTTGATGTCAGAGTGATGATGTGGGGAGGGACAGCCTCTGCACTATAAAGATGGGTCAATCAAATATAATTGAGGATGCCCACCGGAGAGCAGGATCTACAAAACATGGTCCCCACCAGTTTGAGTCCTGCTGGCCTGTCTCTGCTTCCAACCCAACTGCTATCAGGCTTTAGTTTCATGTCAGCAATCTCTATTTGCTTTCCAAAAATAAGCCTCTGCCACCATGCTGAAGGGAGAAAAACAAGAAGGGCGGTATTTTTAGGGCCATTAATTCTGACCACGTGCCCAGGAGGTGAACCGGATGGCCACTGCACAAAGACTTCTCATCACTATGTCCTGCGAAGCCAGCGTTCACCGGACGTTGCCTGCTTTCGTTCTCCTGGGTTTTCTAGCTGGGATTGCTTCAACACATCCAGTTGTAAGCAGAACTAATGGCACATTGCTGGAAAGAGGATGGCAATCTCTGTTGTCCAGGTCCATTGCTGGGATGTCAGGGGAGAAGTCAGATGTGAACTGGGAGAGTGACTATTTGCTAGGAATCAAGAGGCAGCGGAGGCTTTACTGCAACGTGGGCATCGGGTTTCACCTTCAAATCCTCCCAGACGGAAGGATAAGCGGAGTTCACAATGAAAACCAATACAGTGAGTTGCATCCAGAAATGAAATAGAATAGATGTCACTTAATTGCTGTGAACTCTCGTAATTACCCTTCATAGAATGCAAATGTTATTACTTGATATTATTAATCTGTGCTACATCTGTTGCCTTTTAAAAGTCTCTGGGATCAATAAACATTAGAACCCTCCAGGCTGAAACATGTTAGAAATACTTAGACAAAATTAGATACAACTTATTTTTACTCTGCTTTACTGCACAGATGAGAAAAGACAAACCAGGTTGAAAACTGTCTCTCTGCTGCATTTGCTCACTCCTCACCTTCTCATTTGCCTTTTGAATTCTGGAGGTTGTCGCTGAGCTTAGAGTGCCAAAGCATGATTTTTGAATCCTAGCCGACTAGTACTTTTGGGACACTCAGTCACAGAAGGGGCTTGCTCTTCCTGGTTTGCTTGTTCTTATGGGTGCTGTTCTGTTACCATAAGATTAAAGAAAAGCATTAGCCCTATGGATCTGAATTTCCTGTAGAGGGCAGTTGCTAAAATCTTTTGCAGCTAAGATATCGTGGGGGGCTTCAAAATGCAAGCCACACTTCTCTAAAGCTCAATAACAAACACTCTGTAATTATAGCATTTTAGATAAAAATAATTTACTTATTAGAAAGCCCAAGAGTGTGACATATCAAGAGAGTTTGATAGAATGAAAGGATTATACAGCATGTGACTACAATTCCAGAATAATTATTTTAAAATCCTACAGCATGTAGGAAAAAACAAGATCTTCTCTCTGTATTTCTATCTTGCTGGACTAGGGAGGTAACTCTAATAAAGCAAATATGACAAGTTCATTAAAGTTTTAAAATAAATAAATTGTATCTGAATTGCTTTTGATTAGCTCTAAATTCTGTGATAACACTTCTATTGAACTTCTTATTTTTTAGGTCTCTTTGAAATATCCACTGTAGAGAGAGGTGTTGTTAGCCTGTTTGGTGTGAAAAGTGCTCTCTTCATTGCAATGAACAACAAGGGGAAGTTATATGGAACAGTGAGTACAAGTGCAAATAGTTTTTCAAGGCTTAAACAGAGGCTGCAAAGGTTTGGTGTTTTTTTTTCCTCCTGGAAATTTCTGATTACAAGCAGAGAAAATAGCCTTTCAATTACAGGGAGCCTGCCCAGGCTGGTGTCATCAGTGTTATTTAATGCAACAAACAGCATGGCTGTTAGAGGTCTGTTATTTTAAAGGTTTCCAATAAGATTGTACCAGGAGCACCCTAGGAAAATGAATGTATTCTGCAAATAGTACGGATTAATTAGATGGCTTCTTCTAAGGGCTCAGCACTGCAAACACGTTCTAGTAGGGCTGAACTCTGTTGATTCCCTTTTGCATTGCATTGTATGTAAAGCAAAAGGGTGTGCTCTGCAAAAACCCCTAGGAAGGAAAGCATGTGTGTGTGTATGTGATTGCATGCGTATGTGTGTGCGTACAGGTGTGTGTAGGAGAGGTACAATTAGAGCTATCTATACTAGCTACCGTTAGTAACATCATGACCACATGCCTCCCCCTACCAAAACCAACCACACCATGAAGAATAAATAGGAAGTCTACCCTACAGAGTCAACATATGCGTCGGGGGTTATTTTAATGACCAATTTTGTGAGATCAGTCCCAGAGAAAACAGTAAGAGCTATTAACAATGGTATGCAAGTCATACTGAAACACCATCAGCATCGTCCTTATCTAAAAAGTGCTAGCTATGCCATCTAAATGCAATTTAATCTCTGAGGCTTGAGCAAGGCATCTCCAGTCCCAACATTCAGCAGAAAAAGCGCTTGTTAGGAAGCGTGTTTCAAAGAGGCTGTCTCTGGGCAATAGGCAAAAGCAGTCCCTCTTGAAGTAATGAATGGCACTGATTGCATTCATCTCTGTTGTCAAGAAACAACAAAGTCATTTTCTTTGAAACAGCTGTAATTTCAACAAAGCCTTTCAGCTGCTTAATAAAATACCAAATGTTGTGAAGGACCCATAGCCATTACTAATCTGACTGATTCCTTCTCACACAGATAATGACAGTGGGACATTTTAAGGTTCCACTCCAGGAATATTCTTACAATCATGTCTGATTTCAAGCACCTAAACAGTGCTGCAAGCCCAACTGCTTTGCTTGACTAGCTCTTTCTAAAGAAATGCAGGGTCTGACTTCAGAGCTCCCTTTGATTTTTTCCCCCGGTTTCAATCCACTCTTGTTTATTTTCAAAGGTATTTTTAAAAGCTGTAAGAGATGTCCATTTTCCCTTGCACAGTGCAGTGCCCGAAGTTGAAGTCTTACAAGATTTGAATGGTGTTATTACACAGATGTCCAAATAGAACAGCACTGGTGGTGTCTCATGTGCCAGACATTTGATGTTGGGGAATTGTTCTGCTTTCTCTTTTAATTTCCTTGCTGCTCTGCATTTGTCTCCTGCTTGTCCTTGCACCTCTTCTCCCAAATAACTCCCTCTCCTTGGATTTACGTGATGTGACATGAAGAAAAATAAAACTGTTTTCCCAGCTTAGAACCTTCTGCATATCTCACTAGCAGTCAAATATAATATCACTAATGATTTAACAACAGAAAAGATTTAGTGCTACTCTGAGGTCTTATTCAAATGCCTTATTCCAGCAAATAGTTCTCCCTGGCCATTGCTGTTTGTAAGAGAACTGAAAGTTTTGACAGCCAGCATATCATTCTTTTATAAATTACAGGACCTCTTGCAGAATGGAGGTGTGAAATAAAGCTACATCATTTGGGCAAAAGGGCATGACGCTGACAGAAATTATTGCTTGCAAATAAAATGAAGAAATCCATGATTTATGACAAATTAACTTGATCTGTCACAGGAAGTACACAGTCCATTATCTGGACAGGTGGCATCTGAGTTCATCTGACACCAAATTAGCACTGAGGAGGGAGATTTATTGTTGGATGCCGTCACTGTGGCACCACCTGTTGCGCACTACAACAAGTTTTTCTGTAAAAATGCTAGTAAGAAGAATGACTTAAGTCTTCATGAAATATTTATTTTACCTGCTTTGTTCTTCCCCCACCCCTTCCTATTCTTTAGGCTGTTTTCCAAGATGAGTGCAAATTCAGAGAAACCTTGCTGCCCAATAACTACAATGCATATGAATCAAATGCTTACAGTGGGGCTTACATAGCACTCAGCAAACATGGGAGAGTGAAGAGAGGAAACAAGGTTTCTCCTGCTATGACTGTGACCCACTTTTTACCAAGAATATGAACATGAGCAAAGCAGAAGATTAAATCCCAGGAAAAACTGTTTCATTTTGCACATGGGAATAATCTCCCAGGTAAAGTATTTATACTGTTCATTGAAAAAAATCTATATATGTATGTGTATATTTGGATAAAAATATTTGTACTAGATTCATCACATAGCATATGTACTACGATGCTGCTTCTCTTCTACTCTGTACAACTTTTACATGGCTGTGTGCCTCCTTTGGTGCTGAACAGAGAAAAGTGCAAGCTGGAGTGCAAAGGAAGTATTTAGAAGACATAGAATGGCTGTGGGTAATCAACTAATCAATCATAGTTTATTTACTCAATAATATCAATTACCTCAGATAATAACCTTTCATAGTGAGCCGTTTACATATCATGGGCCAAATCATCAGATGACTTTGCTTCACCAGAGCTACAAGCAGTTCACTCCATCTGAATATCTGCCTGCACCTCCCTTTCTACACACCGTGTCCTGTCTTGCAAAGTCCTCAATCTATTTTGACCATTAGGGTGCCAATTCCACAACTGTTTCTACACACGCAAACTGTCTACCCTCAGAGCCCCTCTGTCTCTGAAGGGATTCTCCAGGGTCTCCTCACATGGACTTGTTGGCAAAATGAAGACCTACAATCAATTTCCCTTAGGAAGGGCCACAGGATAAATCACAGATGGGTCCCAAATGCAAAATATATTTGGAGCTGAGGATTTTGAATGGCATTTTGTGAGCTTAGTTTAGACTCACCTCAAATATAGATGTGTACATCTTTAACATAAATACATGTCTATACATAGACATGGGATGTGTGAGTGTGTATCTGTGTAATTACAGACTTTTAATGAATCAATCATCCCAGTCTCTAGATGCCCAGGTGCCTTTATATGCATACACACATAAAAGAACATAAATACTTAAAGGCACTGTATTTCATTTAGGCTGAACCTTGTTAATTTCTAAGAACTAGAACTGGTCTGCAGGATGCATTTTATGAAATGTAAGAAATTCATGAAAGCTTCCAGCAAAGGGTGATTTTAGAAAACTTCTCTGTTTTGAATTTTCTTCTATTTACTCCTTTACATATATTTTGTTCTTCTCTACCATACCTCACTGAGGTATGAAGGACAGAGGAAGAAAGAGGCTATATAAGCATGCCTTCCTGGGTTGGGACAGAGAAATTTGTGCCATAATTCCAATTTCTGTCACTGCAAAACATCAGTTTCAAAGACAACACGGCAAGCTGTATGAAATACTCTCCAAAGCTCTCCTAGAAGCCATACAAATGGTGCATAACTTTGCCTTACTATTTTGACAACCTTTTTCCAGATCGCCAATGAAGCTACATTCTCTGTGTCTCTGAAAGAGTATTTTAAGAGGCCCTAAGTCAATAGTCACTATAAATGTCAGTTACCAGAAGCCTTGGGATTCCAGCATTGATGGCGTGCTCCTAAATTTGAAACTAGATTCAATGCAATGTCAGAGCATGAGCATTTTCAGCATAGATGGACCATGCTGCTGCAGAAGTGAACATCTGAGTGCAAGATAATCTCCCACGTCCAGCCAAAATGTGGCTATGTCCAGCCTTGACATGCCATTCTATTTGCAGGGGGTGTCTATTCATGATGAATTTGAGCCTTCTGACATGCATGAAAAACACTGTCAGGGCCAGATCCTCAGTTGGAGTAAACCAGCCTAGTAAGACTACCAGTTTATAGCTGCAGAAGATTTGGCCCAAAGACCTCACCTACAAGGATGTATCTACAGCCACCCTTTCTGAAAAATTGTCAAGACAATTCTTTTGTGAACAAGATACAGTTTTCCAGCTCCTTTTGTGTGACTTATACTTGAATTTATTTTGCTCAAATATAAGTGGTGATCACAGTGTAAATGAAGAGAAAAAAGAATAGAATACTGCTTACAGTACATGAACGGGACACTTTGGATATGGTGAAGGAAAGGAGTTACTCTTCATTTTCTGATCTTGCAGTATGTAGAGAGAAGACAAGTTGGCATGCTTTGTTCATCCACAATGTGTGCAGCAGTTTGCTTTGGACAAATGTGCATTTTAAGAGAAAAAGCAGGATGCTTTGAATGGGGAGAGTGGGTCAGAGAAAAGTTTGGAGGATATCAGACAGTTATGTTGACCTAGAGTCCCTAGAGGTACAGATAGAAAGACTACAGCTGTGCTGAAATACATAGCTGGCAACCTGTATCCTTGTGTTATATTCCTAATTGTCTTTGAAATTAAGTTTGAAGAAGGATGGAAGAGTATGTGGATGTAGAAGAAATCATAGTTTGAATGCTGACACATAAGTTTGTTTCTGATTACAGCTTAAACCAGTGTCCTTAGGATAGGATGAAGTCTGTTCCCTCTTAAACCAGTGCAGTCTAGAGTAATTTGCAGTTGCCAGTACTGATAAATAATGGGATAGCTGGCATAAAAGGTGAGAATCAGACTCACTGACTCCATTTTGCACATACTGGTCAACAGCAAGAACAAATGGTAGACCAGGTCACAAGAAGTCTGTTTGGACGTAGCCTGCTGGGCTGAGCTTGTTCTTAAGAACTGCAGACCCTTGCGGATGCGGTTTTGGTGGGCATTTAGAAAGCCCCACCAGTCACTCTGCTGAGTTACTCTTTACACAACTGCTTTTTCCTTATTACATATCAGTGTCAGCCAGATCAGCATTGAAGTCAACCCTGAAATCAAAAAAGGTCTCCCAGTGCCAGGAATCCTGACTAATATGAAAGTGAATCACATCATTGTCAGACGTGACAATGAAAGATGCCATTGTCAGGAGTGATAACTGTGGCAGGAAACCCCTCCAGCACAAACAGTGCAGTACTGAACTGTTGTGGAAGTTTAGACTAGTTGGATGATACTTTGACAGAGGTGCTTCTTAAGTGAATGCATGGCTACTTTCAAGAGAGGAGTTAAGGCATGTGTTGACACATTGCTGCGGGTGTGCAAGCAGTCTAGGGGCAGCTCACGGAAGCAGAATGCACCGTGGCAGTGTTCAAGAAGTTATGCAACTTGCCTGGGAAATGGCCTGATCCTGTTCTGCCTCGTGCTTGATCAGCTAAATTCCACCTCCTCCCGCTCAGGCCCTTATTACCTGCAGGGGAGGGGGATTTAGGAAGACCACCACTCATTTTACACAGCCCAGGATAAATTTGTTGAGTTGGCACAGAGGTAAAAAAAAAACCCAAAACAAACCACTTGTAAGCTGAATGTACATGATACAGAGGCTATGGAGAGAATGTGGGCATAGTCTGGCAAACTCTCAAACAACGCTTTCTTCAAAAGAATAGTCCCATGGATACATGACTACATAAAAACTCATGACAGTAAAGGAGTTTCCCAAATCAGGGCCAAATCAGGAACCTATTACTAACAATTCTTGCAGTGGTCCTCTTCAAGGCATATCTCATCTTGGGCTACAAGTTTTGAAAGCATTGCTGTGAATGCCCCACACCAGCCTGTCTTACCCATATTTTCCACGTGGGATTCTCCTGTGGAGTTGACACCTATTTTCAAGGTTTCTTCTTCCATAGGCAAATCCCATAATAATTTAAGACCTAATCCACCTCTGTTAGAAAACAGTCTTGACTGGAACTGAATCATGTTCTTAAATAATCTGATTTTCCCCAACCATGCAGAGATGCAGACACACACATAGTGGAAAAGCAGAGTAATTTTTGTATACCTCACTGACTATTTCAATTCCAAGATTTTATTTTGCACAGTAAAATGGTGCCAAAGTTCTCACGTTATCTTTTTTTTCACTAAAATATACCTCATATTCTGACTCCATATGGACTCACAATTGAGACTGTAAATTTGCAAGAAACACAAAACTGTCCAATCGTTTGTGAAATTGCTTCTATTTTTATATGTATGTGCTGCGCACAATAGTTTAATGTATTCATAAAATAAACTTTTATACATTTTTGGTAGTGTTTTGACTCCAAATCCCTCTTAACATTTGGTTTTTTCCTTGCTTCAGAGCTGCTCTATTAATTCCCCACACACACAGTTTTTATCCATCTCTAGAACCAGAGGATGTATTGGTGCACTTAAAATTGTGGTAGACTTTTGTGTTCTTCAGACTTCTTGCCTGGGAAGTCATAAGAGAGTTGTGCTTGTTGTAGAGAACCTGGGAGTTTCACAGAAGAGAAGGAAAGTGCAATGTGATTAAAGACGAGCTGTCATAGTCACCTGTCTAAATTCCAACACTTTTTACCTGGGGAGGTTCTAGTGCTGCTCTCCTGTTGCTAGTGCTCTTCAGTGCATAACTGGCCATGCATATGCCTTACTTCATTAAATAAGAAAGGCTTTTTTTTTTAAATGGCATTTTCTTCTTGCCCGGGACTTGGGAGAGCAGCTTCCTGCAGCCATCACTGAAGGGTTTTGCCTTACTATGCCTCAAATTTGGGTATTTTGGAAACACTGCTACATTTCAGTGATTTGGTAAGTTTTGCTCTCCCTTTCTCCACTCCCAGGTTGTCATTTAATTAGTCCTTCAGTTAGTTAAATGATTACAGACCTCTCCCAGCCTGGGGACACAGACTAAGGTATTAGAAACCAATAGCTGGGAGTGTGTCACCTGCTTTTTGGTTCAAGTGCACTGTTTAATCCATACCAGCATGATATCGCAGAGCGGACAAGTGTCCAAAGCCCTGATTGCTGGCAGCCCTTCTCAGGAGCGTAAGAACATCTGCAGCACCATGCTGGCTAAACGCCATTCTCTGCATTTGTGTTTCAGCTGCCTACGTTCCCCCATAATAACTCCCTTTGCTTACAAGTCGTAGTAAACCCTTGCGTGTCATTGCCTTGCGTATGTGCCACATTTCCTCTGAGAGAGGACTATGTTTCACTGGTGGGTTAAGAAATGCTTCTGTCTGCTATAGAAGTGCCTTGTTTACAGCTTCGAAGGCCAGTCACTGGAGGTGGAATTGGAAACGGGAGAAGATACACAGCCCACAGGCAGTGACTGGAAACAGCAGGACAAACTGGCAGCTGGTGTAAACCAGCCTAGCCCCAGCAAAACCGAAACAGAAATGATCTGGTGAGGAGTCATCTGCAGAGGTTAGGAAAAGGCTACACATGGCCAGCTCACAAGACACCCCCTCAGACACAGGCTAGTTTCTTCTCCCTGTATCGCTGTTTGCACTTTGAAAGGTGATGCTGGCCAGACACACCTCAGTGGGTGCCCAGGTGCCCTGGGAGGCATGGATGGTTCCCATGCTCCCTTCCCACTCTGTGCTCTCAGCTCAAGGGATGAAAAATCTTCAGGTAATTTGGGGGACAAGAGATGGTGGCTAAGTCCCATACCTCTATGAAGAGCAGGAAAAAATTTTGGCTGAACTTTGCTCAGTTTACATAATTTTCTGGTTCATCCCAGGTAATTTGAAACTTAATGATGTACCTGTTCCTACAGGTACACCTACGACACAGTAACCTTATCCTTCTCCTCACCACTTCAACTTGGGTTCCTGCCTCAGCAACTCTCCACTGCTCACCCTGGACAAGCTGTAGGATGCTTGTCAGGGAAGGAGAAGCTTTAACAGACAAGGGCAAATGCAATTTAAACAAAAAAATTAGTCAAATGGATTAAAAAGGCACCTGTCCTAGCTCCCTGCACTAATCCTGTTCCTCTAGTCTCTTCTTTCCTCCCAAGTCTTTTTGTCTGACCTGTCACTGAAAATATAACCGCTCCTCTGAAAAGTCTCTCCCTGCACCCAGAGCAGAGCAGGAGTATCCCGGCATGTCCCTTCTCTCCCCCCTCCCCCCGTCATGCTGCCTTCTGTGTCCCCTGGCCTGAAGCCATTGGCAGAGACCCATAATCTGTCCACTTACTCAGGCTCTGGCTTCTCTGATGACCCATCATCTATATGAGGCAGCAGGTGCTGTTTTCATTAGCTTGATGAGCCTGGGTTGTCAATAGCTCCTGACAGACATGCCAGCCCTGAGCTGGCCGGAGGTTACAGTGTGAGGAGCACAGGTGAAAGTGGGCAGCACTACACCTTCCTGAAGCCAGCAAAAACTGCCCAGAAATGGTAGAAAGATGGAAAGGGGGGTGGGAGGGGTGGAGGGGGAAGTAAATGTGAAAGAGCAGGAAACACTTTCTGCTCAAAGAAAGTTAAGGGCTAAACAGGTATTGCCCTGGGAACATCCTGGTCATGGAATCAGATATTTAGATGGGAAAAGACTGCTGGAGGGCTTGAATCTAACCTCTACCTCAGTGCAGGATCAACTTCAAAGCTAAGGGAGGTCATATCGGGAAGAATCCCCTCTACCCACGCCCTCGAGCAGCCCCTGTGATGGCCTCATGATTCATTAAGCTCTGGATGAAACTCTGGATAGCAACTCAAAAGGGGTCAATCACAGACAGATGTCTCAAGGGGCCACCAGCGCAGCTCGTGCTTTGCTGGAAGGCAGTCTAAGAGCTGATGGCATCTTCCTATCGGGCCTTGATACAAGTCACATCTGTCCTGCACACTGAGCGGAAAATGTTTTTCCTACTGGAACTCACCCCTACCAACACAAACTGCTGCAGAAATCATCTGAAGGATTCAATCCCCTGAAGGGAAAGGAAAATAAGAAAAAAAAAGGCTTTCGGACAATTCACAGATGCAAGGCTACCGCAGTTATAGGTACACAAGATCTGGGGGAAGATGCAACTACATGAATTGCGTGGCTTCAGTGCAACCCCAGATCACTTTCAGGGAAAAGGGTGGCAGCCGTGCTATTCCGAAATCTGAATGCCACCTAACGCTTGTGGTACTAGGGACAGGTAGAAAGAGTCTGACCTCCTGAGGCTGATTACTGCAATTTTTTATTGGCTGTTATTATTATTGCCCTCTGGTGGCTATTTCGTTATTTAGCAACTAGATGTCAGAGACCAGGCATGGGTTCTGTACCGCAGGCCTGGGCACAAGAGGCAAAGGAGGCTACCACCTCATGGCTGTGATTGGATATAGGCTTCAGGTCCACCAGTGTTTTAGTGTCTGTTGCACCCTTATACAGGAAAGTCACACTTTGAACTGGGAAGCCACAGAACACGGTATTTGTGTTTCAGGTGTTTTCTTGATGAGCAACTTTGCGTAACACTAGGCAGGTAAATGGATCATGAAAACTACTTTGCTTTTACTCCAAATTTTCCAACTTGAAGATTTGTCAAGGTCTTTGCAAACGTAAAACCTGAGCCTAGGCATCAAAGGCAGTGCCACACAGAATCCCTTAAAGGACACAGACATGGACCTGTTGGAGCAGGTCCAGAGGAGGGCCACAAAAATAATCAGAGGGCTGGAACACCTCTTCTATGAGGAAAGACTGAGAGATTTGGGGTTTTTCAGCCTGGAGAAGAAAAGGCACCAGGGAGGCCTTGTTGCAGCCTTCCAGTACTTAAAGGGGACTTACAAGAAAGATAGGGACAGACTTTTTAGTAGGGCCTGTAGCAATAGGACAAGGGGTAATGGTTTTAAACTAAAGACTAGATACAAAGAAGAAATTTTTTTACAATGAAGGTGGTGAAACACTGGCACAGGTTGCCCAGAGAGGTGGTAGATGCCCCATCCCTGGAAACATTCAAGTTCAGGCTGGATGGGGCTTTGAGCAACCTGACGTAGTTGAAGATGTCCCTGCTCATTGCAGGGGCGTTGGACTAGGTGACCTTTAAAGGTCCCTTCCAACCCAAACCATTCTGTGATTCTGTGACATAAAATGGCAAGGCTCATTGAATGTCCCTGCTATTCCTCATGTCACCTGCGGCAGGAAATACTGTTCCACATGGAGCACATTGAGTGAGAAAGCAGGAAGCAGCAGCATTTTCCAAATTATACTGAAGACAGCAATTTTAAAGCATGCTAAGAAATCCCCTTTTTTACCCTGTTACCTCACTGAGCCCATTATTACAAATAGTGCTGTGGGACCGTAAGTGATCACAAATGATAGAGTCTCCAGTTCATCGACTACCGGAGATGCTCTTTGCAGGCCCAGGAGCCCTGGGGAAGGTGCTGGTGCTGTGACTGCCAGGGGGCTGTGTGCCACCTGCACAAACGATAACTCAGGGGAAAAAGAAATAGAGAAAAAGAATAAACATTACAAAAACAGGAGGGGTCACTCACACTTAGAAACAAGCATATTATTAAGAAATTTGCTGAACAAAGATTTACCTCACCAGCAAAAGCTAGAGCATTATACAAATGCTATAGCCACTTCTCCATCAACTACTGAGCCAGCACAGTTTTTCTAGAAGTGCAGCAGGTACTGTAGTACAGTTCCCTGAAAAAATGTAGCCAGAGGTTTCCTGAAAGGAAAAAAATAGGCTTTCAATTCAGTAAAAAAAACAAAACCCAAAAACTTTCAGATAAGTTGTTTACTTTCCTTAGAATATGCAAACAGGTACATCAGAAAAGTGATAACTGAAAACATTTTGATTTTCAGAAGTTTTCACCCATTTCTTTTAGATCAAGAAAGTTTATGGCAGAAAATATCAAATTTTATTTAACAGGTCCTTGCTGTCTGTGTTGTAGGAAAAGAAAAATATTCTCCCTAGTTCAAACAATAGATATGTGAGACATCCTAGTGTTAATACATTTTTCTTTCTTTTAAAAGTGAATCTACTGGGAAGTAACCAGTTGACACAGTCTGAGACCAAAAGGCCAGCCTGTACATTATGTAGGTAAATGTGACCTGACATTTATGCTGCTATAAGGAAGGTAGGAAGCAGGTTCAGGCTTGCCGAGTGTATTTAAGCCCTCAGTCCAGTCTCTATGATTTTCTGGGCAGGATCCCAATGCTGATCCTAGGAGTGGGGGAAGGGGTTGGGATGCAATGCTGAAATCTCTCGGGGACCTGAAGACCTAATTACCTCCTGGTCCTTTTCTCCTGACTGAAACTTGATGTTGCACGGCGGAGTCCACAGTGGGGACTTCACGGGGTCTCCAGCAGCTCTGGAAAGCCTGTCTTTTAGGAACCATGAGGAGAAGCCACAGCAAAGGTGAGAGCTGGGCCCAGTTTCTCACAGGTCAGGAAAATGCCGCGCAAGCAAAGGGATTGCCTGACCCTGTTGTAAGTCAGCCAGCTGATCTCAGCCTTGCAGAAGGCCAGGCCAACGGCCTGACCAAGGGTGCCTCTGGGCCTCCATCTTGTTTAAACCAGCCTGGATGGGGACAGAGCCACGTGAGGACATCAGGCACCATGACCCTCCTCGTCGAGCTGTGGGTCTGCCCCTCTGCCCCTGCCCGGCCATCGCGGGAGAGCTGCCGGCCGTAGGAACCCCCGGCCCCCTGAGAGCGAGCTCAGGCCTTCCCAAGCCCCGAGGCAAGCGCCATGGAGCTGCTCTCTGACCGCGGGGGACCTGGGCCCTACAGGCCCTCCCGAGGGACCAGCCTGCCCTGGGGCTCTGGCATCCCCACAGCACCAAGCCCTCAAGCGGCGCCATTTTCTCCCTCAGGCCCACCCGGCCCCTGGGGTGGATCGGGGGCAGGCAGCCCAAACCCCACCACCAGCCCCCAGCCCTAAGTTGCTCCTGCCACCTCCCTTTCCACTTTGCTATTTCTGTCCTGGCTCTGCACCCCATAAAATCCCACTGGGGCCCCACAGCAATGTATTCCCTCAAGTGGTCCCAGGGTGGGAGGACACGCCTGGCTGGGCAGAGAGGCTGCTGCCAGAGCGCTGAGGGCACTAATTGGCCTTAATGGCCCTGACCAGCCTCACCTGGGACCTCCTAAACTGCGATACATCGACGTCACTCTGGTGATGAACAACATGTTTGTCCAGAAATTGGTAGTATTAGGGAGAGGTTAGCATGAATTTTCATAATTCTGTACAATCTTTCTGGTTCTGGAACTGGAGGAGAAAGACAGCTCTGGGAAAAGGTTCGCACTGGGGTTCTGTTAACTGGGGAGGCAGCAGGGAACATAGTACAAGGTGCTGGACTAGCATTTGGGAGCCCCAGGCTTGGTTCTTAGCTCTGCCACAGGATTCCTATGTGACTGTGTACAAAATGCACTGAAGTTCTCTGCGCTGCCTCTTGTTTGCGGGGGACACTGCAAAACCGATGATGTAGAAAACTGTTAACCATACCTGCTGGATTGGGACAATTCTGATAAATGGGGAGTGGACAAATACCTCGGCAATGTATTTTCTGTATCCTAATAATAATCACTTCTTTATGTTGTCCTTTATGTAGAGAAACTGCAGCCAGATTTGCCCCCTCCTCTTCTCCAGGCTGAACGAACCCTGCTCCAACAGCCTTTCCTTGTATATCCCGTGCTCCAGCCTGCACACATCTTAGTGACCCTTCTCTGGACTTGCTCCAGCTTGTTAACGACTCTCTTGCAACGTGGAGCTCAAAACTAGACATGGTGTCAGATGTGGCCTCACAAAAGGGAGATAAAGACTTCCTTCGATCTGTTGGCTGTGCTTTTGCTAAAGCAACCCAATATGCCATTGTTTTTTTAATGGTTGCATTGATAGTCTTTCTTACACTAAGGAGTCTCAGAGGGCAAGGAGTGGCAAAGGCAGAGAGTCTATAACCCGGGGATTCCCCCTCCAGCCTCTCAAGGGAACTGCCAGACATTCATTTAAGACAGTTTTGTGTAAGCGCATGACAATGGGGTGAGGCTGTTGTCTGGATTTCATTAAGTGATTTGCAAACAAATTAAAATGTTGTGAAACAATCTGGTCCCTATGGAGCTCAGCAATGCTCAATTCCATTCCCACTGTTGCTAAGGAAAGCAGAGGATATTCAGCATCTTTGACAGACATTTGCAGGCCATGATCTAAAGGTGTCTCTGTGACTTCAGAGTGCTGGTCAGTATTGGCCGTGTAACTTAAGATATGCTCGTAAAAGGAAATAAACAGTCCCAAATCTCTTTTGCATTCTGAGTTTTTTGGTTTTACTTTTGGCATTTGCTGAAGCCACCCTGCTCTGCATCAGTTTAAGTAATGGAGGACAGAATTAGGTCCCAGACATTTAACTAGAGATAACTTTGTTCCTTGGAAAAATGACCCAACTTCAAGCTCTTGTGCCTCATATTTGGAATCACAAGTGACTCAGCAGAAGCCAAGAGGACATTTGGTTTCTTTGTCAGAATGCAAGAGTAAAGGAGGAAGTAAGAATCTCTTCCAGCTGTCGGGTAACTGAGAGGGAGACTGAGGCTAAGACAAACAATGTGGGAATCTCTAGGTTTAATATATATAATGCAAATTGGAATTACAGTTAACTGCAGTGACCAATCCTGGCTGATGAAATAGCTGTCACTGGACAAAAATCCTAAAACCAAACAACCAAGTATGCAGCCACAAGCGGAGATTTCTTTTTTCTCTCCAGCCAAGCTCTGCATCCAGCTCAACCCAAAAGCATGTTTATTTTGGAAGCTGTAGTCTGCTGAAAAGTGTTTGGCCAAAATCCAAGGGGCCAATAAGTCCAAATGAGCTGAACAAGCTGTGTCCTTGGATCATGAGATGTGAACGTATTATTCAATCCTAGATTGTGTGCATTCATATTATTGTTGGTTATTTTTTGTTACAGGGTGTGGACCAAAATGCCTTGATCAGACTAAATTTCTGTCCCCTAAATTAACTGTTTACAATTCACAATTTTATTGTGTGCTTATGATTTCATGGATCAGAGCTCGCAGCACTAGAATAGCTCCTCCAAGGACAATGTGACCATACCAACTTATATCAAATGAGCAATTACTAGCAATAAAGCATAAACCAACAGAGTTGTTTGCAATTATATTTGTTTCAGGGCTGTCTGGAGAAGAGCATCTATTTTTTTCTTAAATATTTCTTATGAGAACTGATCTATCCTGAGTCATTCAAGGTGATTGGAGCCTGTTTTTTTTTTCCTTGGGGTTACTCTTTCTGTGACCTGGGCCCAGGGCTCACCGGGCCAACACAAATCTTCCACTTTACCGAAGAGGCAATAGATCTGCTGCGCAAACGTAAGGAAGGTAGTTATGATAACTAGCATAGGTGCCATTCAGTGAGATCATCATCTTTTTCAATAGCACTTTAACTACCTCATTATCCAGTGAGGGACAAGCCAGCTTACGTTTACCACAGGGTCAAAACACAAGCAGTTACTGCAAAGTAGTGGACACATGACAAATCCTGCCTTACCCTGCCTTGACTCTTGCCAATGCTTACACACAGCAAGGCTTTCAGATCTCAGGCTGAGCTGATGGGAACAGCAAGTAGCACAAGCAACTTATTTGACTCTAACTTATGATCTTGCCTAGTTTGATCCACAGTCCCTTAGTGAAAATGTTAAGTACTTTAATATAATCATGTAGTTAACCTCATGCAAAAGCACTAAATCCCAGTGCTAGGCTAACAGCAATGTTGGGAAATAGGAGACTTTACATAAAACATTTTCCCAAAATAAAAGTCAGTCAGCCTACTTTTAGCCACCTCGCAGTGTACTGCAATAGGAGATGGATGCATGAACTGATTTTCTTGTTGAGGCTGTATATCTGGATCCTCAGTATTCCTAAGGACCTAGAAGCAAGCATGCCAGAAGAAAGAACACATTTTTTTACACAAGACACACTACCTGGGTAGGCAGGTCAGCAGAACTGGATATGCCAGTGACGGGCAAACTGTACCACAGGGCAGATTTCAGAATCTAGACAGGTAAGCTGCAGCCCTTCCATGCCAGCTCTCCAGAAAAAAACATTTTGCAAAGGCAATGACTAGAGCGATAGAAAATGTGGGAAAGGGAAGGGGGCACGTATGGGGCAAGTATGGGTGCCACATTCTGTAAATCTTGAGCAAATCTGTAGACATTGTGTTGCAGATTTTAAAGGTGAACTTGCAGATTTCAGAAGAAGACAGGGTAATATCACATAGGATTTATTTTCTACACTCCTATAACAATGAACATGCAGGTCTACAACCCACTTGGGTGACTGTCAGATTTCTTCTGTATGAAATTTCTTACCTATGTTTGCATTCTGTATAACCTCAGTTTACGTTGAGCTGGTCATCAGCTGTCATGAAGGTGTTAACTTGAATTCACCTCCATTCTTTCCCCAGAAGTGGAGACTGAGGGATGAATGAACCATGGAACAAGGAGTCTTGAAGCAACACTAGTGTCAAAGAGACATAGTCATGTTCAGGCTAGGCAAGGGGACTAACCAGCCTCTGGCATGTAAGAAGGTCCATTAGGGCTATGGAAAGGATAATAAAGAACATTTTTTTAATTAAAAAAGTGTTAGGTTGCATTTCTAAGTTAAAAAAAACAAAAAGTCATCCAGCAAATCTTTGTTTTTAGAAAACTGAGCAGCTTGATGACAGTCCAAAACTTCAATAAAGACAACGAAACCAGCCTGATTGACTTCTTTGAAAGAGAATGCATTTCCCAACCAGCCCTGGCATGACATTAGCTTGTGCCAGCTGTGAAAATGGCCAAAGATCAGTAGGGCCCAGGTGCAGGATCAGTGTCCCAGCGGCTGATGAACCTGTGCATCCAGGTCACAACGTGTCACTCAAGTTCCTCCTTGCCAGCAGTGTGACGGGCTGAGAATACAACATGAAGAACTATCGTGTCTGCAATACACAATGAAATATTGTAGCTGCAAATCTACCTGAAGAGCCATTCTGTGAAATTCTGGAAAATTCTGGAAAACTTGAATCAAGGGCAGAGTTCAAGACATATCTTTGCCAGATTTCCATTCAATGTAATAAATCCTTGTCTATGTGCTCCAGGTGCCCCTGTCACAGAAACACCTCAACAAACAGACCCCAGATTCTGAGCAAAGCTGAGCTAACACAGTTTTAGGTAAAAAAATTAAGTCACTGTTACTTAACTTGCCCTGCCCTTTACGAAGTTTGATCTCCATGTTGCTTTAAAGGAGTCCAGAATCATATATTAGTCTTGCAGTAGCTTAGGAAATCTTTCTACTTTCCTTGCATTGGAAGTACTAGGTACAAGAACAATGCTTGGTTCAGTCATGGGCTTCTTAATTTACTGTTTAGGTTTTTGCATTGAAAAATTACTCTAAAAAGTTATAGAGCAAATGTTTCTCAAATCAAATTTTAGTTTCAAAGAGATCCCACTAAAAAATAAGTCTCAGAGCTAAAGAGCAACACATGCAACTGTACTGAAGCAATTCTAACCATATCAGTCACATGGTATGTTATTATTGTCCTACGGCAAAAGAGCCCTTGGCTGATGATCAGGTTGTCTGCATATTCTGTCTTTTGACTGTTTCACTGCATTCCCCACTCCCTCTGCATTTTCCTTTCTTCATTTCTTTAACCTAAGTTTTTTTATCTCTTCTTCTAGGAGACAGAACCGAGTGAAACATGTGAACCCAAGAGACTGGAGTAAGTTTAAAACAAGGTTAGAACAAAGTTTATCATTTATTCTCATCTTCTATCTAACAAGGGGAAATTATCCTATTAGTTTATCGGAAACTGTCAATGAATGCAGTGGCATACATTACCTTGCCCATTGTCACAGAATCAGAGAAAGATTTAGGTGGGAAGGGGCCCCTGGAGGTTTCTAGTCCAAGCTGAGACAACAGCAGCACCAAGTCCCAAGCTAGATCAGCTCACTCAGGACCTTGCCCACTCAAGTTTTGAATATCTCCAGGGCTGTGGGCTAGAGCTTCTCTGGGCACCTGCTTGATCACTTTCAGGGGAAGAATTTTTAACTTCTCTCCAACCAAAATTTTCTTTGTTGCAACTTGTGACCATAGCATATTTTACCCTAAATTACTGATACTTACTCTCAGTCTTAATGAATTTTAATGTACAGGTTTTGTACAGAAAGTGTACATTACAGAGTGCTGTTAGAGCAGTCTTTGAAATAAAGCACTATCCATGGAGAAGGCTGGGAACAAATTCGTTCACTTTTTTCCTTTTTTTTTTTCTTTCTAACTAAGGTAAAAAGTATGTTGCATGTTTTTCTCCTGCTTTATTAGTTTTAATGCCTCCTTTTTTCAGTGCCATTCATTAATCTAATGTCACTCTGTTTGGTTTGCAAACACTACTCAGAATTACTTTATAGTTGCATTTCGAATCTCTTTGTCAGAATCTTTGTAATACCAGTGTATCTTTCAGATCTTGCAAGGCTGTTCTTTGTTTCTTTACATCTGAAATCAAACTGATGCTAGAGAGGTTCATTTTTAAAATGTCATCTCTCCTTCAGAAAAAAATTCAGAACTTGCATAATCACTAAAACTCAGGTGCAAAGCTGTGGAGGTAGACTGGTGAGATTAGACTGCCTAGACATTATCTTCACTTATGTCTAGATCAAATATCATTGCTGTAAAGTTGAAAACCTAAGGGTTGTGGAGGGCATACTGAATTTTTCCTCCCAAAACCAGATTTGGAAACATAAAATAAGAAAACAATCGCTTAAAAAAAAAGCGTTTCTTAAAACTTTTGCTTCTGCTTATAAGGCTGCCATCTCCATCCCTCCTAGCCCCCTGTGTAAGGGCATGCATTTCAAGAGTATACTCATATTGCAACTGAGAAACCAAATGTCCTTCAAAGACTGCATGTTTTACAACATTGGACTCCAACCTAAGGGCCACCCCACCCCCCCCACGTTTTTACAAGAGACAAGGAGTTCACGCATCTAAAGAAGTATCTATAAAGCTGAGTTCTCTACTTTCAGTGTGCTAACGTACAGGAGAAAAAAAAATTCCTTGACCAGTTCAATAGCAACACTATTTCAGAAGCATTTGACTATGAGGGTTTGGATTCAATATAGCAGCCATAATCAGACATCAAACGTGATAAGAGCATCAAGAAATTTAAGCTCCCTTCAACCCTAAGTACCCAAATGCTTCTCTTTCAAGTCTGAAAAACAGCACAGGAAAAGAAGGCTTCCCCAAGGGTACATTTTTATTTACACTGACTGTGTTTCCAGTACTAAGAAGAACTGAACAGAAGTGAAAGACACCAGAGCCGCTGTCAGCAAAATGCTTCACAAACGGCTAAGCGCCAGCCTTTAGAGTGTAACCAAAAGGAGTCTTTCAGAGGCTGCTTTTTATCTTTTTGCTCCTGTCCCCTGCAGCTGAAAGGGAAGATAGCATAGTTATCTTACTGTTGGTTTTGTGTTGGTTTTGGGTTTTTTGTTCGTTTTTTTTTTTTTAAAAAGGAACACCTTATTGATTCTTCACCTACCCAAGGTTATTGCCTACCAAGACACTTCAGCTGCTGGTTCAGCTGCTCTTCACCCCTGCAGACAGCTGCCAGGGCTCTGCCACCCCAGGAGCTGCACCCCAACCCACAGCAAACCCAGCCGGCAAAAGCTGCCTGGCACAGGTTTAACATCCTTCTCCTCTCAGGTCTGACAGGTTAAAGAGCATTTGGCTATACAGCATCAGGGAATATAGGAAACAATGGAGAAGTATCCAGGGAAGAAAGAAGGGTCGTGCAGCGAAACAAGGGATGGACAAGTGCTGCGGGTTCTTACTGTTGCGCATGTGGATTTTATTTTATAGAGGGTGGACTGAAGTGAATCAAGGTGTTCAGGCTGGGATCTGAGCAGCAAGAGCAACAATCAAAGGACGCTCAGAGAAAACATGCAGAGATCTCCGTGTGAGAGCTCAGACTGAGTTGGGCTGTCTAGTTTTGAGGAGAAAGAACACCTGACAGCTGATACAAGTATGTGTGTAGGAGCAGAATTAACTTGAAACTCTTTCACTCTTATGGTACCTTAGATGAAATTACAAGTTGCACACCAGGAGATGAAATTATGTGTTTTTAAATACATATACATATTTTAAGCCATGGATTATCAGAAGAACTTTATACCACAAGGCACTGAGAAAGGGCATTTGGTTCAACCACCTGCATCACTCAAGCAGATTACCTCAGAGTTTGCTCATATACAGAGAGCAGCAGCTACCACAGACAAACATGAGAAAAGATCTGTCTTCGTGCCCTCTTCCTTCACTTTCCTTGTGTACCCCCTCACACCTATACCTCTGACCTTGACCACTTGCCCCCCACTTACTCCTGTGCTGGGACCCACCCTCAGATCCCCACCAACTTTTCTCATTTGTCTTGCCCTAGGGCAAGGGCATCCTTTCATCTACCTACCACCAAGCATATGAGATGATCTATGGTGTTGGTTGTGTCCAGGTGCTGACCTGAGCTGCAGGAGAAGCAGGTCCCCACATGTGCAAGGGGCTTCCCATCCCCAGAGGAACGGGTGCCACAACCCGGGAGATGCAGTTTCAGTAAACTAGAAGCATCTCTTTGGAAATGGAGGGTATCAGCAGCTTTCATCACAGATTGTAACCATACTCTATTCCACAATACCTAAGAAAATTCAGACCCTTTAAAATGACAGAAACACTCTCTGTTCAGAAAACACAACCTTTTAGGGACTGGCTCTGCTTTGGCTGGGAGCTCTGCCAAGGATTTCAGCTGGAGGAGGAATGAGGCCCTTCAGTTCAGTTAGAGGAAAACAACACAAACAGCATCACAAATGCCCATCTGGGACATTTACAGGCAGGGAAGTCTGTTTTTTTCACCTACCTCCTCCTCAGAATACAGTGAAATATTGGGGCTTTCTCTTTCTGCCTGTCTTTGTTGCATTAAATTTTGAAAGCTCACAGTCTCTAAAGCCACTGGTAAAAAGCTGCCCCCCGTTTTGGACTTGTGAACCAGAGCTGAAAGCTTATGCCAGTCTTCTGTCTGACTGGAAAGAAAAGTGCCAAGAAAAAAAGACAGGCACTTCTCAAGAAGACCATACATCCCGCATCCTGTAGAGAAAGGCATTGAGGAAGTGGCTCTGGCAATATCACCGTCTGAGCTGCCTGTGCAGGTGACTTAGCACTTCTGAAACTGGAAATGGATTTCAGAAATGTCTACTACATAGAGAAAGGGTGAGGGGGGAAAAAATAGAAGACCCAAAACAATATATTTGGCATGCACATTGCAGAAACTGCTAGTACACACTGCGGTCCAAGACCCAGTGGGCTGTGCTTACCTCATTTGTTTCACGTAGGTGAACCTAGCCAGGATGTTTTCTTTAGTCGTGGGCAGTGTGACAAGAATGGGACATCCAAATAAGGTCACTCAGGATGTGTTTAACAACACCGGGTAAAGTCTGTGGCAAAGGCTCATGCACACACATACACACAGAGCATCCACTGTACATACCGTTGACTTAGTGCGTCATTATTCCTAGAATAACTTCTGGAGAGGCACTCCACCCTTGTATTTCTAACATTGAAGATGTGATTGTCCCAGAGCCAGTTATTACAGTGATTTTAAGGAAGGGGAGGCAGAGAGAAGGGACCCTGATTTCTCTGACCTCTTTGAAGAGATGCAGTGCAAAGAAAATTGTTAAAAGCAGAGGTAGTTTCAAATCTGTCAACCTAAACTCCCTTGTGATCTTTGAAACAGCAGAGAGCAAGAGGCTTCCTGAGGCCATCCCAGATACCCAGATAGCACAGAGTTCTGCAAAAGGACAAGACATACACCTGTTTAAATATAAGTCAATATGCTTTATTAAGCAACAGTGTTACAGGTGCTTCTACGTGATGAAAGGTAGTCCAGCACTGTGAGGGTACGTGCATTTTTACTCGTAGGAGGAGCCTGGAAGGCAACCCCATTATACTGAGTAGGAAACACCTTTTTTAACCTGAAAATTTGTGATAATGCATAAAGCACTTTCAAGGGCTCTGCAAAAGGTAACTGAGAGCAAATGACTTGTAGTAACTTACGCTTGTTGTAAAAAAGCTTGCCTTTCCCTTATAAGTCCTCTGCAGTTGACTGAAGTGATAAGCAATAAAAGAAAGGAGTTACTTTGCTAGCAGTGGGACAAGGGATGACATAGAGTTGCTGAGATCAGGGTTTTACAGATTTGAAGCAGTAAGTTTTGATCAAACAATGACCTAAGGCTGAAACTCAAAGCAGTCAAAATGGGGGAAAGTCAGATCCCAGGCTGCTCCTATGACCCTAACTCAGTTCCTTCTGTGTACAGTTTTCAGTATAATTTGCAGTTAAAGGATCATATCTAAATAAATCACAAAACTTTCCACTGAACATTTGCTTCGTTCAGCACAGAAAGCTGTGATGTTCATTTACAGATATTCAGTGGTTTGTGTCCCATTTGCTGTGTGTCCTGGGCTAGCATGCCTAGCACATGCCGTACCAGCGAGGCACGAGCATCACAGGCGTTACAGCTGAGGCACCTGGCCCAGCCGAGCGCCCAGACTAACTGGCTCAGCCAGACCTGTGCTGCCCCTGAAGCAAGTAGCAAGGAGGCAGCGGGAGCAGGCCTGGGATGAAGGCATGGCAGAGAGAGGGAGGGGAATGAGACCCACTAAGGGGCAGAGCATGAATGATTTTCTCCAATAAATTTCAGCAAGCAAGCTGGCGCCTGTCTTCTCCATCTTTTCCTTTCAAGCTTGCTCTGAAGTGGGAATTTCCTCACTTTACGTCAGTGGTTCCCGACAGCCACCATGGGTGGTACCTCTGGGCTGTCTTGCAGCTGCCTTTGCAGGATGCTTCCAAGGAAAGCCCTTGCCACTGTGGCACCTGACACTGGCTGTGTAGCATCCCTGCAACGGGAAGTGGGAAATGTGGCAATGTGGCCATCCTGACCATAGAAACATCTGTGTTCAGCCCTGAGGAATAGGTCAGACCTGCCCTTTCCCACCAGCATGTCTCAGGCTCCACATGTGCTCACACTGCTGTTTTCACAGCACCCACGCTCCTTCTTACCTGCTGAAAAGAGTAGGCTCCTCACAGGAGGGACTAACCTATTTTCATATT
Source organism: Haliaeetus leucocephalus (assembly GCF_000737465.1). Lineage (NCBI taxonomy): Eukaryota > Metazoa > Chordata > Aves > Accipitriformes > Accipitridae > Haliaeetus > Haliaeetus leucocephalus. Next base: position 5,384,027 of record NW_010972909.1, on the reverse strand, counting down.
TGAACAAAACTTAGTACTACCTGAATTATCCATTTGGACTAAGGTAGCAGTTAAAGAACAGCAGTGCTGAGTTTGCTGAAATGTTTTTGGTCTTCAAATTCAGTTCCATTGTTTTCTTTCTTCTAAAACCAGCAGAATCTGTAAGGCTCTGCAGCTAATCCTTTACTGAGAACTGAGAAAAGCTGTCTCGATTCGTCAAACATCTCAGAACATATAGAGATCTAAAAAAGCAATAATGACATATGCGGTAAAAGTTGCAGAAATATTGTTATTACTGATGCAACAGCATAATGATACATGAGAAGAAAGGTTGTCATCACTTCTAGTAGACTAACAGACACAGCTGAAGAAGTAAACAAGCTTTCATATACCTGGTTACTTCATCAACATCTGAATGGGTAGGAGAAGGTAAGTAAGTGGCATACCAACAGAAAAAATAAATGGATCAACCTGAAATACAAAAGAAATGGACTGTTAAAGAAACCACATGCAGTGGGCATGTATAGGTTTAAAACAAACAAAAAATGTCTATGAAAAGGCAAAATTTGCATTATCATCCTCACAAGCAGAGACTTAAATAAATTTGCTTTAGCCCAGCAGTGTAAACAGAACTCAGCAAAGTCTGGAGTTTTGCTTACCCTATGGGAAACTTTTGAAAATGCCAAACAATTTAAGCATGTGAAAGTAGTCTTTGCTTTTTTGACATATAAAAAAATGAAACAGCTGCTCACAATTGGCATGTGCTAAAATGGGGTTTGAATAAATTTTTCAAACATCTGAGAAGAGTTTCTCTGCAGTTAAGACATCGGAGAGAGATCAAATCAGTGCATAATGGCAAGCACAGAAGAAGGTAATGATGAATATGAAACATCAAACCAGAAAAACTGCATTCACAAAAGAATCACAAAAGATTCCAAAAGGATACACTATCCTATAAGTGCCTCTCGCAGAAAGTTTTGCAACTGCTTCTGAGGTATACATGTCCACGTTTCCATGGTAGTCCAATGAAAGGGGGCAAGAGAAAAACAAAGCAAGCAAACAACAACAAAAAAACCCCAAACATTTCTTTTAGTACCAGAGTGAAAAATACTGGTGGATAATTTCAACAATAAATAGATATATTGCTTTAAAAAAGAGAAGAAATAATAACCCTCCTTTCCTTCCAAGCTATCTTTTGAATTAAAGCATTTCAGATGTTATAACCAGTAAAACATCTGTAGCCTAGGTTGCCTCTCAGTGAAGAGCTTTGTCAGTCTACTCAGTTTAAGATATGACCCTTATACACTTTGGCTAAAAAATGCTGTCATTTACACAGGTGTATATACAGTGACGCAATTCTCTAGATTTACACAGGTGTGACAGAAGAATTTGGCAGAGTTTTGCTAATTTTAAACAATAAAAAAAATCAGATCAGCTTTTGCAGTTGGTTACAGTTGTATCAATCCATAATATGTTTGGTGCTGATGGCATTGCTCCACAGCTTGTTAATGAAACTAAGAATTTTGCATAGTGCGTCCAACTAGAGACTGTAACTGAACCTAAGACTGCTACAATTACAGTCCTCAGGCTTCTTTAAAAAAAACCCATTAATTTATTGTTTGGTACTCTTTTCAGTTTTGTATTAATTTTTGAAAGAAACCTTGACACAGTCTAGTTTTATAACTTGTTATTCCTATCATCATTGTTTTACCCATATACACAGTGTCCCTCCCATTAGTACAGCATTTTCATACAATAAATGAAACCATATTTTTTTTAAATCAGAAAATCTGTTTGTAAAGATGCAGAACATTGGCAGGACAACTGAAAAGCAGGTATTGTATCTTGGAACATTTTTTACCACCGCTGTCCATTTATTACTTTTCAGCTTGGTCGTTTCCCTTTGTAGTCCTTCCAAGCTTGCTTGCTGTACCTGAAGTAATAAAAATGTGCCAATGTGAGTGATTTCAGGTTTGATCCAGATCCTAGATCTACTGGCCATGCTAACCTGTATGACTTTGTAAAAGACTGCCAGCCAGATGTGCAATGCAGGGAGAAACATGCAATTTTTAAGTGTTTTACAGGTAATTTTCAGTTGTTTGGCCAACTTTGAATTATTTAGGTGACTTGAAACAGGAGAAAAAAAAAGGGACAGCTTATTTGAAGTGGGTTCTGCTCATATCGAATTTCCTTTGCTTAAACGGAGCGACAAATACCAGCCCAACAGGCTCACTGCTAAACTTACACCATAGCAAAGGGGGAATCAGGGCCAGGACAACCTAATATCACCTTTTGATACATTTGCAAAAAAATTTAGCAGTATTTGATGTTTCCACTAAATCAGAATGTAGTCTGGAAACTGAGAGGGGAGGTGGGAATCTGAATAAACATATCTGAAAAAAAAAGATAATTCAGGTCTGAAGAGTCATTCCCTTCAGCAAAAGTAAAGTGCAGTGGATTGCTCTTCCTGGATCTAACGGTAGGGGCGTGGGAAGCTTTCAGATGTCACAGGGTTGTAGATAACATCTGAACATATGATTAGCTTTCGTGAGCTGTCTTTAGAAACCTTACATTTTTCCCCCCCGCGCCTTAGCCAGAGATCCTTCCCTTGAGGTTTCGGGACACTTAAAATGTTGCTTTGGCAAAAATCAAGGATGTGGAGAAGTTTTTCCTGTGTGATGTCATTTTGCTGCTCTTTATAAGCCTCTGCAGAAAAGAAGGGAACCTGTCTGAGGATTCACACTCCAGACACAGGCGACCAAGGGCAAGCGAGAAGCGCAGAGACATATCAAGTTGCAGATACCTACCAACGGCTAGGAACAGCGAGCCATGCCACCGAGCACTCCCTACAGCTGCCTGGGGTACCTGCTGCTGGTACTCTGTAGCCTGAAGGCTACCCTCGCCTTTCCCAACTCCTCTCCGCTGCTGAATCCCAGCTGGGGGAATGGAGATCGCCTGACACACCTCTACACAGATACGGAGAGGAACAGCTTCCATCTCCAAATCAACGCTGATGGCTACGTCGATGGTGTTCCTCACCAAACCATTTACAGTAAGTAGCTTACTATGGACCCTCAGTCTTCATGGGAGCAGGGGAGGGAGAACAAGACTTTTGCTTTCTCACTATCTATAGAAATTCTCCTCCTCTCTTTAGGCAGGCAGACAGAAGAGTGTAGCTACAGGATGGAAAATATACATAATTATGAACCTCCTTTTGTTTAACAAATAAAATTGCTCCAAAGAAATCTGGTGGATGGGGAATTTCATTCTTCGCCTAAGAGAAGTAAAGTCCTATGGTACCTGTAATACTCTGCAAGCAAAAACTACCTGAATTATCATTCACTTCATGATTTTATCCACAGCTTCTTGTGGAAGTTCCTATCAGAGGTTGGTGATGACATCCCCCAGATAGCTACTTCCCATTGCAGTGACAGTATTACCAAAGGAAGTGCACTGAGGGAACTCACCACAGAAGTGGTGGAAAACTGATAGCACCCATAAAATCTTTATTTTGGGGTAGAGAGCTGATAACTACTAAAATGAACTCTAATGTGCATAGAACATGGGCATGCAAAGGTCGGTTAAAAAGGGGGAAACTTCAAAAGGCCAGACTGTCATAAAAAAAGTGCTAAGCCTTTGGGGTTCATGAGAAGTAATTATTCCCTACTGTAACTAAAAGGATCTCAAATTGTCTCATCGTAGTTTGTTTTCACGGAAAACTAAGGTATTCTTCCTCCTTTGCTGAATACCTGGCCCAAACACTATACTTAGTAGAAAAATGGGAGTTTTTTAAGACTTAGGATTCTTTTATAGCATTTCAAAAGTACTTCTCTTTTAGCAGCACTCAAATCACAAGTAGCTAGGCATTATAAAGTCGTGTTTATTATTATTGCTGCATAGGGTCTTCTTCATACACTCAATTAAAAATGCAAGCATATGTAATGATGTTTTTTTACATAAGCATATAAGGAGGAAAGGATGTTTTTAAAAGTTGTAATTTAATAGAGGAGAAAAAAGGATCAAGTTCTACTATTTTTTTTTTTTTTTTTTAGGAATTACTAATGAAATACTTGCAGGAATGCTTGTACTGTCCTGTTGTTATTCTTCCTGTGTATTTAAAGGTGTTATAAAACTCATTTTAGGTATGTTGGCCAAGAACCAGTGTGATGTTTTAGAGAACAACAGACAGCAAAGTATTTTGTTTTTCCCATAGCTGCCATGAAGCAAATACACCAGTATTTGGGATGATGAAGCAGGAAGGGTGGAAATCAGGCAACGAAAGGGGTCATGAAAGGGATGGTGACTGAATCTCTGCCAGGTCACCACTGAGATGCCAGATAAATGCATCAGGGCTGCAATAACCCCTGCTGGGTAGGGGGTCAAACATAAGTCAACAGCACGCTCACTTTGAGAGGAAGACAAACCACCTACTGTGGTCAGTGGATCAAGGAAAGTTGTTATTCCCACTTTACTCAGCACTGGTGAAACTGCTCTTGGAGCACTATAGCAACCCCAGGTCAAGATGGTTGTGGGGAAACTGGAGCTGCTCTGGCAGAGGGTTTTCAGGATGGTCAGGGCCTGGAGCATGATTTATCAGGAAAAGTTGAGGGAGCTGGGCTTGTTTAGTATACCAAAAAGGAGGTTAAGGATAGTCTAATACCACAGGGCAGTCACAGAGATGAGGAAGACAAACTCCCCCTGGTAGTGGCTGATGACAGAACTAAGGGCAATGTCCCCAGCCTGTGGTTTGGGACTTCAGAGGGGATGATAGGGGAAAAAAAGTTGTCTTTGGGACATTAGTGCAGCACTGGAACAGGGCACCTGGAGATGTGGTGGCATCCTGGGAGCTTCCCAAAACTCAGACAGGCAAAGCCAGGGCTAAGCTGATTGTGGGTGGGCAATAGTCCCAGCTCACGTGGGCGGTTAGCGCAGATCCCCAGAGGACACTTCCAGCCAGAGCAGCTGTGGATCTGTAAGGCAACGGTGCAGTGTCGAACTGGGTCTTGGATTTGACATCTTTGCTTTTCTAAACAGGTGCCCTAATGATCAAGTCCGAGGGTGCTGGCTCAGTAATAATCACAGGTGTGAAGAGTGGACGCTACCTATGTATGGACATGAGAGGAAACATTTTTGGTTCGGTGAGTGACCTTTGCTAAGACTCGAGACTGAAAGGCAGGTGCAGTCTGCTACTGTGGTGCCTGTTTCCTCACCTAGGGCAAATCTGCACAACTACAGCAGAGGATGCAGATTTAAGTCAGCTGGGGACCTGCCACTTAGGTTAAACTTTCCTCTCTTCTTTGATTGTATTGAGTTGTAGAGCTGACAAAAAGCACCTGAGTTCCTGCTTGGGTAAACGAGGGCAGAATGAGATCTGGTGACGGACCAGTCTGAATTCCTACTGTAGCATAGAGCCATGGGTTGGGAGTAGCGCAAGCAATGCAGCCCTCTAAAAGAAAACAATGTTATCATTATAATACCTTTGCTGAAAACATGGGCATGCATCTCAGATCTACATTTGACTAAGCCCGAGCTGTCTTGAGTCACAGAGCTGGCAGATCAGAAAAACACCTGCTGCAAGATCTCCCTCTTTCTGTCTTTAATTGGCACTTGTCATTCACCAAGTCCCTCTGCTCACAGGTGTCATTTTTTTTTTCCTTAAGCATTACTTCAGTCAAGAGGACTGTGTGTTCAACCACAGGACGCTGGAAAATGGCTATGATGTGTACCAATCTCCCAAACACAACTTCCTGGTTAGCTTAGGCAGAGTTAAACAAGCTTTCTTCCCTGGTATGAATCCACCACCATACTCCCAGTTTTTGTCCAGGAGAAATGAAATCCCTTTGTTTCGATTCAACACACCTGAGCCCCACAGAAATACTAGAAGTGCAGATATGGATCCAATGGATCCTCACCAGATCCTGGTCCCACAGAGAAAGATCTCCGCATTCGGATCTCAGTTGCAGCAGCAAGCAGACTTTTCCCACATACCCAGAGAACCCGTGAGAATCAACCAGAACGACGTGGTCAACCCAGATGACCCACACGCTATGATGGATGCCAGGAGGTACGCAAGTCCTCGCTTTTATATTACAGGATAACTGTGTCCCTGCCACTTGCAAATTGAAGACATGGGCAAATATCATAGGCAAAAGGAACTGTCTAACACACTCAGTCTGAATGTCAAAATGGCTATCAGACACCTGAAAGACATTGGGGAAAAAAATCCTTAATTTCAAATTTTGTACTGACAGATGACAGTTTACTGAAAAAACAAGTTGGACATTTTCCAGTTGGGGCTTTGTTTTACTGGAAAGAAGATACATTTTTGAAAAGAATAATACAATCCAAATGTTTTAGGCTCTGAATCACTTGAAGTATGCCTCAGTGAAAAAAAGAATGCACTTGAATAAAATGAGAAACTGGTGTTACATTACTGGTGTAACTGGGAAGAGACCTGGAGCATCTGAGATTCCAACAGAGACAGGGAATCCTCTTACTAGCACCATCCTTGGCTGTGCAAGCACAGCAGACAAACCGACCAAGGGTGTGTTATATTATTATACATAAATTACTATATATGTTTTTAGCTGTTAAGTTGGAGCTTCAGTCTCTTTTCACACCCATATGAGTCAAAAAGTGACCATTCTGGTGTCATAGGAACAACACACATGGAAAACTGGAGTAACTGATAGGAGAACAGGACAGGATCAAATGGTCTTGGGTAGAAAGATTTATTTCTGACACTTACTGAATCCAAGCTGAGGTTTGGGATAAAAAGAGGAGAGTCTTACTGTGTCTCAAGTGCTTCTCTGTCACACTTCTATATTCACTAAATTCTAGCATCAAAATATAAAGACATTCATTAGTTTTGCGTAGTTCCAACCCTGAGAGAAGTACCAGGATCATGAATAATCAATAGTGTGTTTAACAGGATGGTTTGTTTTGCACACTGCTGAACTATACAGGGAAAAAAAAAAAAGCAAAAAATTATGCCTTACAGGCATCAAACTATTAATAGCTCATGAAGACTCTCATCTAATGAGTCAAAATTAGGTTTGTATTTAGAAAAGGAAAATCTAAGTTTAGCATCCATGTTTCTATTTAGTTCTGAGCAGGTATCAGATGCTTTATACTTGTAAGAGTGAAATTACTTTCATATTAACCAGGAGATCTCTAATGTTGACAAAACCTTTTCCCTAGATTGGTATATGTTATGGGTAAGTTTACTTACCAGAATCTAACCTCCATCTATACATCTGAAGTTTACAAATCTTTAGTTAAATGCAATATCTGCAGAGCAGAGCTTTTTATTGTAATTTAGGTGTCAAATTGCTAGCTGGTAGAATTCAGTATAGCTTGATTGGTTTTAATGGAGCTATATTCATTTCCACAAGGACTCTGAAAATTGTGTACATACTTGCTATTTTTCTCCCTTATTTCTTTTCATTTTGATCCAACCTTCCTGTAATCCTAAATCTGTGTGGTTTTGAAAGTTATTCTTGATGTAGTCTGCAGAAATCAATGGCAAGGTACTGATGAGCTGCACAAAAATCCAGTGAGGTAGATACTTGAGAAGAGGTTTTTATTTTGGTGTGTGTGCATTTTCTGCACATCAAGATGCAGGTTCTACTGTTTTGTTTATTTAGTATATTTAACAGCCTGACAACAGGCTGAAAATGGTACGTTTGTCCCAAGTGTGCTCATAGCAATAATGCAAAAGACATTAGGCTAGATTCTGGTCCTGTTCTTTTTTCTGTCTCGTGAAGTAATTCACTGAAGCCACTGGAGTTACAGCAGTGTAACAAAATCAAAATAAGGCCCCCTGTGTTTCTTGCTTTCATTGAAATTGTTCTGGATTTAGTGCAGGGTCTGTCCTGCCAACAGCATTTTAAAAAAATCTCTTTTTTCCCCCTATGTATGTATATATACAAGCTATCTCTTTATCTACAACATCCAAGTTGTTACGTTAGAAAACTCATAGGCCCTGATTCTGCTGTTCGAAGAGTTTTCCTGTGTGGAGTGATTCCGAATTCACATAAGTTCTTAGGAGCACAGGACAAGCCAAATGATTAGGAATAGACCAAGAGTTCTGTCTCATAATTTGTTGGTTTCCATCCTCTAAACTCATCATGTTGTTTATTAGTTTTGAAAGGAAAGGAGTCATTCTAGCAGATTTAGGAGAATCACAGGGCAGGTGGATAGCTGTGTATTTTCTTGCTTATTCAAAATACAGCAAGACTTTTTACCTTGCTGTCTATACAGTGGAGAGGTGTGATTTTATTTATATGTTCTAGTTTAGTAATTTTACTTGAATCCCATACCATTCTTCTTGGCTTTGCTCCTTGAGAACTCTGGAGTGCAAGTACACAAGCAAAGTTTTCATTTTGCATAAATCGTTGTAAGCTCCACAGAGCTCTCTAGGACTCCAAGTTAATGGACCTCCAAAAGTTTGAATCATGAAAATTTCTGTCTCAACCCATATCAAACTTTGATGACAAATGTTGGTGGGGTTAAATCTCTAGACCATCTCTATATTCATACCTTAGAACAATGTAAGAAGGGTTGCTCATTCCATCAGTAGCCAGGGGATTTAGACCCTAAGCTAAGAGTGAATGCACAGTGGATTTTACATCAAAAAACATTTTTGTAACTATAGAGAATTGTATTGAAATGTCAGAAGAATTAATTCTTCAAAGGAGATGCTGGCAATCACCAGCTAGTAAGAAAGCATTACTTATTTATATTGCAATATTTATTTATTTATTTGAGTGGGTCTTAAGTCCCACCTAATATTTATAAATATTTATAACAATGTATTATAGAGACTGTTTCCTTTTATAAATGTACCAATAAACTTTTCCTTCTCTCCAAATTGTGGATTCTGCATCGTCTGTTCAAGCTCCCCATTCCAGAAGGACTTGAGTGAACAAATGGTACTAGTGGTGTCTGCAAATTTTTGTCTCCCACTATGCCCTGTGATTTTCAACATCATAGGTTGCAGCTTCCTGGGTGTTTCATGCACCACAACCATGAAAGTTCTGTCAAAGATGATGAGAAAAACAAAGTCTTAGTAGGTCTAGACTGACCATGAAGGCATTGTCGCCTCTACTGGGAAACTTCTGCAACCCAAAAGCAATGGAAAACCACTGGTCTAGCCATTCAGTCCTGCTAGGAAATATGTGTGATCCTGGCTCCAAAACCTTAGGGTAAAAGATACTTGGTACATTACCATTACTGCTCACTTACTGCTGCTCATACAAAATATTCTAACTCCATTCCTAGGGCTATGCTAAGGCTCTGTTTTGCAGCAGATGGGTCACAGGTTGAATAAATTGCAGATACCATCCTCATCGTTCTTTCCTGCAATTGTCCCCAGGCCACCCAAGACCCAGCAGAGAGCTGCAAAATGGCAAGTGCCCATAGGTCTGATAGATTATCTCCCCACCGTGCTTCCCCTCACCGCAGATACCCTGTGGAGCCCTGTCGTAGTCAGTAGCGTCATTTGTATCTGCTATGGTGCCAATACCAAGAGAAACATCATGTTACCACTAGGTACCACAGTACTGTTGCACTTTGTGGGCAAGAGGACAGTGGTCTTCAGTGGGAGGGTGGTCAGGTAGGTGGGGAACTCTCCTCTCTTCTCCAAGATCCCTTTCTCCTCCCATTACTAAAGTTTAGGTCCATGGATTTCAAAGCGGGAAAAAGCACAGCAGGAATGTGCAACAGTATTGAAGCGTATGGGAAACTTAATAGATGCCAAGGTATCATTAAAAAATCAGCTGGTATCTTTTAGTCTCACACACACTTGAAATCTCAGTACTGCCTTGGGACTGTTCAAACTCATTCACAGTAAGCTGCGCACAGTGAAATAAGAAGAAAGCATGCTGCAGGGCAACTGTGGCCCCAGAAACCACCTCTGCCACCTCTCTCTTTCCAAGAGCTGGGGCAAACACGAAGGTTTGTTCAGTTGTTGTCTCTCCTTGTCCAGCAAGCTTGCTCTGTTGGGAACTGAAACTGCAACTGGATCTTAAAGCAAGGAAAAAATGCCGAGAAAGAGGAACAATCCAAAGACTATCATTTTATGGATCATGAGGTGTTATTAGAAATAATTTCTGAGACCATTTTCTCCATGGAGTAACCCAAATAAAACACCAAGCAAGTGCAAGGTACCTCAGCACAGCATTGAAGGGGACAGCATGGATGATAATGGTAAAGGACAATCAATGAAATCCAGACTGCCTGTTGCTAGTGTCCTTCCAAAAGCAGACACCTCCCCAAAAAAGCACTTGAACCCCATGTCTAGGTCAAACAAATTCTAGGAAATGCAACTGAAAAGAGAAGCGACATTTTTTCTAGAAGTGTCTGTAAATGGTGACATTAAAGGACAGTATTTGTACAGCAGTGTGAATGGAGACTCTTGAAAGACATCTCAAAAGGTTTAACTGGGTGTTGTCTATTTATTTACTAGATACAGAAAGCTTTATCATCTAACTTTTTAAGCCCATGTTGCAACAAAGGACCAGCAGAAAGCTGGACTGTATGTAAACTAGTCCATGTATGTATGTATATACACACCTGAAACATTTTTTTGTAAAGATACTTTTCAATTTTCATTTTTTCAGGTAAAAACAAATTAAAGAGTCAGCAGAATCAGGTGTGTTGGCCTTCTTACGGGTAACATGTGCCTGCAAAGTGAGGGGAGCAAAACAACCACAGAGAGCATTTCTCACAACAGAGAACAACGTGCCAGGTAGACATCACCCATCTGTGTTTCATCCCTGTTTCTTTTGCCTGGGAGGGGTTTTGGAATTACAGTAGCTTGATGCCTTGATGTAACATTCTACCTTCCCTCCAGAGATCCTCACACTGCCTTTGGCCAGTGCTCTCTCCTTCCAGGGCTGCTGAAGGGGCTGCAAGGACAAGGGGCAGAGGAGACTGAGCTCGCCACTTCGAGAGCCCCCAGCTATTCTTTCTATTGCTAGATTTTATCTCATTGCAAACTGTGTAATTTTACAAATTGCTCTTCAGTAATAATCCTGTAATCTTGTTTGATAACAGTACCACGCAGCAGCGGTGCCCAAAGCCCAGAATAAAAAGGCTTTTTCGAAACACCCATCAGCCCCCGCATTTTCCTGTGGCATGGGCTCGGCTGTTGGTGGACTTGCCAGCACAAGCTCAAAGGTTGTTAGTGCTTTGGGCGTAACAGGGAAGCACTAAGTACCTTCTAGCACCAGCCACACCTGCCGAGCGTAACACGGGCTCATACAACCACCGGTTCTGCTCTCCGGTCTGCTCGCAGGGTCTTGCTAGGCTCTTTTCATCACCCACCATCCTGTTTTTCCCTACCCTTGGCTTCATCCCTTAGCTTGACTTAACAGGGATTCACCCTCTTTTTCTATTTCTTACCTGATTCTGTGCTTTTTAGAAGATCACAGACATTCAGAGAAAGTCCATGGCTAGGAGAGAAAGGGGTTCATATGGAGGATTTGTGCTGAAGTTAAAAGACAAAAAAAAGTTTCTGCACCCCTTTCACCCAAACACTCATGTTTTTCACAAGGATGAATGAAGTTTTATTTTTATGAGTCGTGTGCTTGCAAAAGAAGCATGAAAAAACAGAGTAGGGTGCTAGTCACACACAGGTCTCAGGCACTACCAGGAAATGAAGATTATGAGGCATATTTGACTACTCAAAGAAAGAAGAGAACCCTTAAGTTTTTTTACCTGGACTTGTTGTTCTAACAGAGGAAGACAGGACACGAAGGGTCACACCTGGTCCAGACTCCTGTTCCTGAGAGGGACCAGTACCAGGCAACTGAAAGGATGGTCCCAATAATGATAACGTAGCACCTGTTTTTTTCCGAGCCTTCTGACAGTGTTTTAGATACTAAAGCATGATGATTCACGCATCTTTCAGCACTCTTGCACTTCCTTTTAATCTTTATTCCTTTAATTCTGTAAAACTTCATTAACCTACCATGCATCCCATTCTACTCCGAGTTCTGTTAAATGCTTGATCTGGATAATATCTTACAGAAATCTGAGTATTTTGTTCAATAACTTAGGGCTATGTGGCTTTGCTGAAGCACACTGTGGACAGCAGGTTGAATAAGACCACAAACCCATTCCAGAACTCTGAGCAAATGCTCATCCCCCAAAATCCTTCATTGTGTTTGAACAACATCTAGTGCGTAAGCCAGGAGTCTATTTGCTGAGGCTAAGGCACAATCCTAGATACAGCCCAAATATTTTCAGAAGGGAGAATAACTGATTTTAAGACTCAAGAAGTAGCAAGATTGGCAAGTTAACTAAATTTAACCTTCATTTCTATGATTTTTTTTGGTGTTTTACTGAGCTTGAAATCCTCCTGTAAAGTAGCTCTCCCCTTCTCCAACCCTTCTCTGAGCATTTGAATGAGATGCAGGACTTGTACCATTCATCTGCCCAAGGGTGAACTTCATTCCTGTCTGTCAGCTTTCAGGGTAAGCAACATGCTTAGGAAGGCACAGTTTAGAAACAGCAACATTCCTAAGTGAAATATTGCCTACTCGTTCCTCCCAGAACTAACCATGCATTAAACACCAACTCCTGGATAAGACGAAATCTTTTACAAAATGCTGTTGGTGTTTATCTGAAAAACTCAAGGGTTTTGATTTATTTAACCTGGGTCATCGTTTCCCATTTTCAAGATAGTTACATTTCCCAGCTCCTCCTTGAAAGTGGCAAGAATTACACCTCGCGTTGCAGGTGAGATCTCATCAGTGCTAGTACAATGGCATTACTGACTCCTTACCTTGACCAGACACATTTCAGGATCAGGCTTGTCCTTCTAAATGCAACACCACCAACTACCCATAGTAAGTCAGAGGTTGACATTAGCCCAGGTTATTCTCCTCCTTTGTTATTTTCAACAGTTATCTTCCAGCTTGTAGAGGATGTTCTTGTCACTGGTATCAAAGTGCCTGAGCTTGCAGTCTGTAGTAGGTGGTTTCATGCCACATCTTTAATTTCACTCCTCAAATTCATCATTTCTTCCTCTGCATGATATTCTGACATTATTCTGTTACATCATAACATCAGTGATGTAGTTATTGATGATGCTTCCTCAGTAACATTTCCACATTCCTGTATTTTTATTCAAAGTCATTACAAAAAAATTGCCCCATGAGGAACTTAAATATTAACTTTACTCCAGCTCAGTGCTTGACCTTGGACATTACTACTTACTCATATGCCCATAAATTGCTTGCATACCTACCTCACCTTTTTTTTTTTCTAGTAACATTTATCTTTTCTGGTTGAGCTGATGGTTTCCATCGTGGCACTGCGTCAAGCCTTCAATTAAAATTCACCTAGATCATATTCCATCATTTTTCCCTTGCCTAGACATCAGTTATTTCATCAAAAAACTATCAGTCTAGTCTACTGTGAACTACTTATGGTAAAACCTCATTTAATTCTATTCCAGGTTTCATTTACTTCCCTTGTCTGTAATTACATTCTCTTTCAGAATTTGTTCTAAAGCCCTGAATGTTATTAAGGTTAAACCAACAGTTCTGTAAGATTACTTTGTCCTCTGTTCTCAAATAAAAAATATTTTATTTCCTATTCTCTAGTCATATGGTTCCACACCCAACTTGACAGATCTATTTAAAATAGTTGCTTACGGATGTGTAATTTTAGATGTGCTTTCAGAATTCTGGGATAAAGATTAGTCATTTCCCCTGACAGGAGCATATTAAATTCTTTAATTCTTGGCTTTAAATGTTGTATTTTCCCTACCCTCATTCCCATTATCCATGCTCTTTTACCCTTGTGTTCAATACTGCTGTAAATGAAATAATGCATTTTGGGGATGTAATTTAAGACTATCTAATCTCTACTCCATAGACACACTGCAACATTTCTGTTACACCTTTTCTTGTGCTCTATTTTGATATATATCTCAAGATGGTTTTGCTACTTGTTTTAATTTATTTTGTAAATTCTCATCGTTTCATATCTAAGATACAATATTCTATATGATACCACTTTCTTTCTACTCTTTATAGGCTCTCTTCCCAGAATCAGTAATTTGTTCCGAGATGATTGTTGATCTAATTGGGCCTAGAGACCCTCCCTGTAATGTTGGCATGTTTGGGATGTAACTTCCAGATAATTTTCACATCTCTGATTTAAACAAGCAAAGCTTTCCCCCCCTTTCTTCCATATTAAGCCCATTTAAGGCTCTTAAGTATAGCTGACCTTATTAACTAATTTTGTGATTCTTAAGTATAGCTGACCTTAACTACTTTTGTGATTCCTAAGTATAGCTGACCTTATTAAACTAATTTTATGATTCTATTCTTAAGCATAGCTGACCTTATTAAACTAATTCTGTGGTTCTTGCCCTTCTGAAATAAAACTTTTTTTTTTGCCTCAACTTTTAACTTAAGTAAACTCACTTTTCAATAGCTAGCTCTTCCAAAATATATTCATGACTTATCACAGCCAAGTCTAGTGCATCACCCCTCTTCAGTTCAGCAACGGCTTGATCAACCAACTGGGCATCAGAGGGAGAGAATATCGCATCCAATCATGCCCCAAAAGGGGTTCTGCCTGGAGCTCAAGTGCATTCCTTTAGTGACCAGTAATTGCCTATTCAGGATTTGTGTTTTTATCCTGGTATCCTCCTGTGCCCATATTCTCAAGGCCTCTGCTATTGTTCTGACTGTGCTCTCAGGGGCCCCACTACGCGCTTCTGGTGTTCAGGTAGGACATTTGCAGACTCACACGGGGCTCCCTGCATGCCAGGAAATCCCAGAGATGTTTGCAAGTGACACTAGAGCTGTCTCAGCACAGGAGACCTGCCTGAACAGCGTTGGATTTACCGTGCACAAACAGACCATCCACACAGTGGGTTTGGCATATCTGCACATGTCAGGGAAACAGCTCACATACTGTGCAGTTGATTTGTGCTCATGCAGCTGCCATTTGCCTGGGATTACTATATATCCAAAAACCTCAGGCTCATGACCAAAGCCCTCACAAGAGGGACACATCTGGGGAAAATCTGACATATTTTATGCATATGGGCTGTGGATCTGAGGCAGTCTCATGAAATACCAAAAACTTGGGAAAAGAAAGCCACCGTACTTAATTCTTTTCTTAAAAAAAAAAAAAAACAAAAACCAACCGGGGGGGGGGGGGAACCCCAACTCCTCCTATTGCAAAGACAGGACTGCGTCTGGAAAACAAACCCACCAGAGAACTATGGGAATGGAGCAAATATCTTGAAAAGGGCCGATACTTTAGAGGAAGGAAACTGTGATACTCCCAGTGCACTCTGCCAAAGTGCATGCCTGGTGACTGTGAGACATTTAGCAGACCTGCCAGGAGATGATGTTGGTGGAGCCAAAACTGAGGAACAAGTGTGCTACCATGCAGGGAACTTTGAACTCCTCTTTGTCTCTCCTGTCTCACCTTTTCCAAATCAAGCCCAACCTGGTAAAGCACTGCTTAAACATGAACAACAACTTTATCAAAGGAGGTCACAACTCCCCTACCTTTTGAAGCATTGCTTTTTTGCAAACAGAATACCACTGGACTCTTCAACAGAAGAAAACATTAGCTTAGGAAGGAGTGGACTGAATTTCCTCTTGATCTCAGCGATCTCCACAGTCACCTTTTCTTCCCCTATTGTTCAGCTGAAAAAGCCTGCCAAGACAGCTTTTATTTTAACCTTCACCAGTTTAAAAGATCATGTTTAAGTACACATTTGTCCTCTCAGATTTGACTACAGGCCATTATGTGGGCAAGCTGAGATGTTTCTAACATTTATTTCAGCACTATTTTCCTACAAAGGTATTCAAAAAGAACGTACCTTTTTCTTATCACTTGAAATTCTCATCATCCTGGTAATGTGTTTAACAGCTTGATCTGCTTTCACAGCCTCATCTTGGCAGCTACTGCTGAAAATCCACCCTGTAGTTAAGGTCTTGTCTCCTGCTGCTAATTAGAGACTGGCATTTCACAAGGACAAACCATTCATTGCCCACTACTGAGTAATTCCTCAAATATTTATGTTCTGTTACTATTCCTAACAGAACCATCTATAACTGCAGCTCTCTTTTCCCATGATCCCAATAAACTGTAAGGAATTACTGTACAAATGTACACTAGTCACTTTATTAAAAGAGCAGGAAGAAGATTTAATCTCAGTGTCGATTCAAAGACTTAAAAAGACCAGTACTATACACAGACTTAAAGAAAAAAGGCTTACGATTAACTTCAGAAGCTTCCAAAATCACTGATTTGCTTTTTAATGCACAGAGATGCTTACATCTGAAATAAAAAGTGTAACTTTACTACGGCAGGCTATACAATCACCTAGGCCAGTATCCTGTCTCCAGCAATGCCAAGTGCAGATACACGGACAAAGAATACAATAGGGGAACTGCCAAACACACTTGACTGCTTATACTCCCCCTGCCACTGGCAGATGTGTTTGCACTAATTTAGCATGTTTTACAAAGCTTAATTAGGAGATTCTGGCTTTCAAGTTTTTCACTGAAAAATACTTCATTAACATAGGAGCAGTTTAGAAAACTTGAATGGTTTCGCCCTTTGATATTCTTCACCGTTAAGACACTATTGTACCTTCTGCTTGCCCTATGTAAGAGTGAACACAAGATAAAAGAATTTGTTAACAATAACTAAAAGAAAACAATCATAAAGACAGGTTTCTTAGGATGGGTCTAAATTTTAACCACCTACAAATACATCAAAAGGAGACGAAGCACATTATAGAGGAAGAGCCAAAAATCCCTACGGGAAGAGTATTACCCAAGAAGTGGCAAAGCATTTAACAAATAAGTAGATGTTCCCATAAGACATCTACCTCACCAGCAAAAGCAAAATGTTAATTAACCTGCTTGAGGGTAGGCAAGAAAGAAAAAGAAGCCTTTTAAACTAAGGGAAGTGCATAAATCCATAGTGTGTTTTGAAATAATTGACAAAAGTTACTGACTTAGGGAGGAAAACATGTTAGTTCTCCACTAGTTTTCTAGCTGATGAAGGATGCACACCTCCAACTTGGTTACTCTGGTTCCAAGAAGTATTAATGGAATGACTGACCAAATTCAGGACATGGCAATTACAGGAAAGTTCCAAGCTATTTAAAGCACCAACAGGATAGTCTCCTGCTACATAACTAGCCTTCCTGAAATAAACAGGCACAACCAGGGACAAGCAAATTAAGAATGAACTCCCCTCCCACCCTCTGCCATTAATTCTGTTAGTAGTGTTAATTAAAACTTTTCTACCTTCTTTGGCTGTGATCATCAATTTAGTATTCCAGAGCCCTCTAGGAAGATGCATTTCACAAGAAGCTCAAGGAGTCTGTGCAAATTTTTCTTTCCTGTGTACCAACTTATTTCCTTTAGTGTATTAAGAATGAATTCTTTTATCTGTGAAAAAGAGCTATGGACACTTTTAAACAAGTCTTGAGCGGTTCCTCAAGCTACCACTGTCATCTCTCTGCTTTTGATTTGAAACAGGCCCTTTTTAATGTCACAAAACCAAACTTACTGTTTGGGTGGTAATTGTGCATAATGTCACTAATGGTTAGCCAACCAAGGTTTTTTCCAGTTGGCTGGCTTTCTCAGAAAAAAATTTTACTCATTTTCTAAATATTTTATTGTCACTATTTGAATTCAGAAATTTTTATTTCTGAGTAACACTGAAACACTTTGCTTAAGAATACCTTTGTTTTGAATAAAGGCTGCTTACAGAAAATTGAAACTTGAAATACAGCCATTTTGACCAAAGCTTGTTTTTATGTTATTGAGATATCTTAAGTTTCCCAGGATTCTATATTATGAAGTTTTCATGTTTGCTGGAAAACCCTTAGCCACAAAACTTTGCCCAGATAACACCTGTACATT
The DNA here is from genome assembly GCF_000737465.1 of Haliaeetus leucocephalus. NCBI lineage: Eukaryota > Metazoa > Chordata > Aves > Accipitriformes > Accipitridae > Haliaeetus > Haliaeetus leucocephalus. The sequence continues at coordinate 5,366,127 of NW_010972909.1, read as the reverse complement.
TATGAACTGCCTCATATGGGGAAAGAGGAGCCATAATGAAGCGGCTTTCCTCTGTTTCTGTAAAGAAATGGAAGGAAGCCAGCTGATCAGTAAGTAACAAGTTTAGCCTATCGATGCAGAAGTTCAGTACAAAACTCTAATTTAAATTTGGTAACCCAACTTAAGGGTGTCCAGTCATTCACATTATAGAATGTGTCAGAAGTTGAATCCTTGCTGACACCAGTTACTAGTATCTTTTTTTTTTTTTTTTTTTTTTTTAACACAGCAGGTAAGCCGCTTTCCTCTCCATGGACGAGTTTTCAGACACAGCAGCAGATGGTTTCACAGGTATTTGCTAGATAAACAAGCCTCGCTGCAAGTAAACAGCCTCAGGTTCATTTCCAGCTTCTGGAGAACACTACCTCAGAAGCGTACCTCCAGTCACCGCAGGGCTGAACACTTCCTGCTTCACCCTCTGCTTTTTTGCAGTACCAGCACTGGGAGAACAGCACAGAGAACAGAAGCAGATCCCTGTTCTGTGTGCACGTAGGAATCAAGAGAACTTCCCTACTGAATGACAGCCACGCGAACAGAAAAAGCAAAGTCACTACAGCCAGATTAAGTAATTCTGTTGCTGTTTTTCAGTAGGGCCACAGTTAAGTTCCTCCTCAAAATTCAAGTTGCTGCTTCAAGGCAAAGAAGCCAAGTAGTTTAAAGCACAGAGGACAGAATATTTTTAAAAATTACAAAAAACTACAACTTCAGTCAAACAGTTAATTTTGTACAGTTGCAAGCAATTTAACTATGTCCTTAACATTTTAACATCAGTGGTTCTTCCAGGCAAGTCAGGAGAGCACTGACCCATCAGCCCTAAAAAGGGCTCTTTTTCACAGTAAAAGACCAGCCTGGGGTTTTTCAGGAAAAAAAAAAAAAAAAAAAAAAAAAGCAAGTTATATGATCTGAACAAAGCTTCACAGAGTAATATTAACACAGATTTTTACCTCAAAAGAAATACAAACAAAATGGAGCTCTACTCAGGAGCCTTTAATTTTTTTTTTAATTTTTTTTTTTTAAAACAGGCTTAAAATATGCAAATGAAGAAAAAGTATGTGGATATTATAAATAACATAAATCAGATAAGCTTTTACAGTAACACTACAAACACCCCAGTGGGGAAGGAATGCAGTACTAACAGCAACTATAAGCAATCATAAAGCAATCAAACTTGCCTAATTCTAGGCAAAAATATTCGTCCATCAAGTGTACAATTGCAACTGACAACAGGATTCTAGTTGGGTACAACTCACCCTATTGATAAGGTTCCTTTTCAGAAGAGAGACCATTATTTCAGCTATGTGAATATGAGGTTCCTCATCCTGCTTACAGTTAGAAATAAATACGTTATGTTTGTGTACAGTACTCTTTAACAGAGGTCTGAACAACACCAACAGTTTCTTACAAAACATTCCTGCGAGGTAGGTATATCATCATCCCTGTTTTACAAATGGAAAAGAGATTTGCCCAGAGTCTCACAGCTATTTAGTATCAGAGCCAGGAACACCTCCCCTGACTCTGTACCAAACCTTTTCCACTAGGCAATGCTCCTTTTTAGGTTATACTATTGCATTCAAAAAAGTTATTTTAAGACAACATATATGTTTAATATTACAATATAGCGTTTTGTAATAAAACAAGAATACAGTATAGCTCGTCTTTGAGGTACCATCCCTCTCCCCTCCCCAACTCTTTTACCTGTAGATAGCCAAAATAACTATGGACTAATGAAAAGAAGTTTTTAAAAATATGCACTCTAGGAGCAGATATGCAAGTGACTGAAGTATGTTTCTGTTCATAAAGAACATTTGTGTTATTTCTCTAGTGCCAACTTATATCGGGCACTAGGACCATGCAAATTGTGTTATTTTAAGATGGTAAGCAGTTGCCTGTCTTCAGTTTTGCAGTTTAGTGTCAATAACTCCAGTCAATCTCAGTAATTACTACAGATACCTTTCCCAAGCTTAGTATAATGGTGACCTAAAACCACTTCCCCCTACAAAGACTCTTAAAACACTTTTGGAGCTACACATTCAGCTCCCACATCCACTAAGTGAGAGTCTTGATTAAGACAAACACATGTGATTTCAGGTTTTAACAAATTTCCATTTTCAAGTTTTATAATGAAGTGACTAACTCCTGTATTGGGACTGACAGAAGACAACTGAGACTTTGTTAAATTTGTTGGTAAAGTACAGTTGAGATCTGAAACAAAATAACCGATCCAGTTCCTCATGTAGGCTCCATGACTCACCACTAATATATTGGCATCTAATATTTCAGAAGTTCCACCGCTACCAGAGCTAAGTTCTGCTTCACTACAGTGGTTTGTCCAAGGGAAAACTAACTGTTCTTCAGCTGTTCCTGAGCTTCTGCTTGCTGCACCATGCATGTCTTGCTCCTTCTGTTCCAATTCAACAGCTAGCCGACACAGAAATTCAAAAAAATCCCTTGCACGTTCTCTTACCTAAAGAGAAAGGTCAGAAGAGTACGTTGTGAAGAATGCAAGACACTTCAGCTTTCAGAAATCTGATATAACTACTTCAATTAAAAGACAAACATTTATCACAGACAAGTCTCAGAAATCAATGCTAAGTTACTGAACACTGTAAAAACTCCTCTGCCCTCCAAAGCCAAAGTTGAGAATAATTGCCATCATCCTTCTGCAAACGACAGCTTCATGAGGAGTCAATCTCAAAATCAATATTTTAGTTCTAAAGAGATTCCCTACTTGGCAGCCACTGTAATCAGGTCAAGCAGTGTTTTTAGCTTAGAAAATATCTACCTTCAGTTGGGCTAAGCTCTCAATAAGATGTTCCTAAGTATGCAAGAGCTGCATCTGCACCGACAGAATGGCCTAGAAAGTAGGGCACAAATAAATAAATACCATACTTCATCCAGTGTTTCTCCTCCAGAAGGCGTGAATGAAGGACATTGCTCTCCAGCAGTCTTTGCCATAGCCTTGAGGTCAGTCAAAGGCCTTCCTTCTGCAACACCGTATTTCTGTAAGAGGCAAGTTACAAAGAGTGGGTTTAGCAAGATAAATCAAGTCTCCAGTACCGCTTCCAATGCAAACATCTCTTAACAGCTTTGTTTTCTTGGATTCTCAAGTGTAACATGCAGGCTTAATTACCTTTTACATTTTATTCCAATATTGGGGGAGGAGGTATCTTTCTATCTGCTATTTAAGTTACAGCATAGATATATGCTGGGTAGAGAAATACATTAAGAGCAGCATCTCATTTAAAGTACTAACATTCAAAACACTACCTTCAGCCTGATCTTTGCCTCAAGATTTTTTCCTACATTCTTGACACTCATTCTTAGCATACAAAATTCAAGTGTCTTTGTAACTGAGGTTACACTGCAAACACCTCTGTATGTAGCTGTTCATACAAGGATAAACCCCATTTACTTTTCATTTGCAGAAAGACTACAGGGAACTACTTTTCACAAGTAAGAAACAAGTAATTTCTCTACAGACCTCTGAAATCTCCACAACAGAGGACGAGTCCATTTTAAAATCAGAATTTTTGAAAAAGACAAAAAAAAGATGAAAAAACACAAGTACTCTACCTATTAGAAATACACAGTAAAGCCACCCCCCATTTTTTCAAGACACACATTACTCCTGGGGACAGTGTTTTCAGAAAACAAGGTGGCAAAAAACCCGACCTTAAAAACATATGCTAATGGACTCAGAGAACATGCAATTAACTATCTTCAATGACATGCTTATTCCTGAGACCTCCAAAAGCAAGGCCCGTACAAGAAACAGCAGTAAGAACCCACATATACCAGGTAGTTATTCTGGATCACTAGAAGTCACATTATCAAACATAGTATTTATCACTTGTAATGTATTTTACAGGAGAGATACACTTGGATGTGCATTACCATTTTTGACCTTGAAGATCTTTCCAAGGCACATCTCTAACAATGGTAAAACAGATTAATCCTTCTCCCTCTGAAGATTAATACTTCACTGTCACTAACAGATGAAAAATGCATTCAAATGGAAAGCTTTGGTCTTTCCTTGGAATGTCTGAAAACAGTGAAAACGCTGCAGTTATGATGAGTGTTTCTGAGAAAGTAAGAGCTGATGCTATACTGTCAAACACTCAGTTACACGCATTACAGAAATCCAGATGTTGATTACTAGGATACAGACACATACTCATTACTGAGGCTTTTTTGACTTCTATGTCACTATCCACTTGCTGTGGATATGCAGTTAGCTGCCATAATAACTAATTTATTACAGTCTTCAGAATTTAAATGTACTGAAACACATTTACTTCAGCCTCTCAATCCCTTCTCTAAAGCAAAATACTGGCAATTTAAGAACACTAAGACAGATGTGAAGAAATAAGTGCTCTGAAACAACTGAAAATTAAATCCTAATCTTAAAGATTTTTCCAGACTTAGAGAATAATATTTCTTAATAGGATCAACAACATATGTTCTTTTAAAGGACTTTGCCTCTTTTCATGCAATTCAAACTTAATTCCAGTCATCCAGAGCAGTGACTTACAAGCTGTGGCTCGCAGACACTGTACTGGCATTTCTATACATCCATACAAACACCATGAAAGGGTAAAAAATAACAGAGACTTAAGATTATTCTTTCTAAAATTCTGTATCATGACCCATAATATTTTAAAAAAACATCAGGTGGTAAAGCAACTAAAGAAGATGGGGAGGCATTTAACTTGCTGGTTTCAGGGGAAGAAGTGGAATTTCTGACAGAAAAAGAAGATCCATACAGGAAATGCTACAATTGTGTTCTGTTCCTTAAACACTTACTTGCCTGCTGGCAATATGCCATCCCAATTTTGGTTTTGTAGCATTTCCTTATTTAAAATTCAGCTGACACTCTCAGAGTAGCATCTGAAGGGTGATTCATATTAGCAGAAACAGCCAGCATCCAAGTTTATTCTGATCAGACATACTTAAAAACAGACAGGAGGTACAATTACACCTGTTATCAGGCAGAGAGGCTAATCAGGAAATCAGACTGTTCCATGGGCAGCAGAAAGCTTTTCAGTAGTCTTTGTGCAAATGAAAAGGTATAAACTCCTAAAAAGACAACATCAGGCTTGAGCAGGTAGGCAGAGGGAGCATCTTTAACACTTTACACATGGGGTTACCAAACAGAGCTAAGCTTTTTATTACGTTTAAGATAAGTAAGGTAAGATTTACATGTAGAGGGAATTAAATCATTAGAACATCACAGTTACAGCACTAATCACTAAATTTTGGCTTTGCTTCACAATTCTGCAGTCAGGCAAACAATTTATAGTACCTGATGTGAAGAGTTGACTCTTCAGTGATTAAAACCACATCAAATAGTGCTCTCCACTGTTAAATCTACCATTTAATAAGCCAAGATATCCATCAGCAGTAAGTCACATTTTCAAATGGGTCAGTGTTCAATATTAAAACAAGCTCTTTTGGCACTTACTCTCTCTCGAAGTCTTGCATCATACTTGATTTCCAAATCTTTGCAAAACTTATTTTTTCCTAGAATTGTGGCAGCAGTCTAAAAGGTGAATATACAGTCGTGTCAATGGGCTGTTTTCTCATGGGACAGCTAGACCATCTTACAACACCACAGCCAATGTGAATCACATTAGTAGTGCCCAACAACCCAAACAAACAAGATAAATCTTTTTCAGCTACTAGTGTCTGTCAGAATTGGATATATGGCCTGAAGCTGAAGACACTTAGCACCCATGAAAGGTGGGCAGCAAGATGCACAGCAGCAGCAGGATTTACTGATTTACCGAGATAAAAGCCGCATCTTCTCTTGACTATACTGCTACTCACAAAGCAATCACGCCAACTACATTCTTTATATGTAGTACCTGAGTCAGACTCACAAGCAGTACGTTCCTAAAAACTGATCAGTTAAACTGACTGCGAAAAACATAGCATCTAAAAATTAAATTACTTTCTGGCAAGTGCACCTCAGAAATCAAATACTCTTGAAACAGTTAAGAGGCAGGAGGGTGTTTGCTGCCAACATACTGAAGTGTCAGCCTCGATGTTACGAGGGAGAAATGCACTGGATGATACACTTGGGGAAAAAAAAATAATCTAGCTTATTGTATTCACCTGTCTTTTGATAGCATGGGCAAGAGACAGAGAAAATCCAAAGGGCTTAGTTTGCTTTTAACAACAGTCTGCATGTCTTGAGTTTTGTGCTATGTATCTTTTTTTCCTTCCAAGGAAGCATGTGATTTTGGGGGTGCAGGGAGAGCAAGACAACTGATCAAGAGGAAATTCTGATACCACCTTGGAAAAAATATTGCCTAATACAGGTTCTGGCGTGTTGGGTATTATACAGCTGTCTGGCTGCCACAGCCAGCAATGGGAACTAAAGGACTGCTAACCTGCTCCTGTTGTTATATGCACCAAAGTGTGAAGGCTGTACTGGATTCACATACAGTCGTGACTGGTAATATCAGCTGGAAGTCCTGTGCAAATGTCCACATCCAATCAAACTGACATTCAAACAACTCATTTTGAAAAGGCTCCTTGGATTTTGGCAAATAATAAGCAGCCTTGTTGTACTAACAAGACTTTATGACCTATTAAATGTATTGCTTAGGAAAGGCTTTATGTTGCAATTTTAAATATCTGTCATAGAATAGTGTCAAAATTCAGATAGGGTTGAATCAATTTCCTTGTATATATAAATAGGACAGTTAATTGAATGGTTACATCCTGAAATTTCTCCAGGACCAAGATCTTGTTCAGTACATAGAAAAGACAATATTCACCTACTCAGCACTAACTCATACTCTGAACTGTAAATATTAACATAGAATCATAAAGTCATTTAGGTTGGAAAAGACCCTTAAGATCATTGAGTCCAACCGTTCACCTAACACTGCCAAGTCCACCACTAAACCAGGTTCCTAAGCGTCACGTCTACAAGGCTTTTAAATACCTGCAGGGCTGGTGACTCATTTACCATGCTGAAACCAAAATCTGCTCTGAAGAAGAGATTAACTTCCTCGCACCTTTCCTACACCATCCATTACTAGAATACTAGCATGTTTCAGAAACGTTCCTGAATCTTCATAGTACCACAGTGAGAGAAGTGATATTAGCCCCACTTTACACATGGAAAAGCCTCAAAGATTTCCTCTCATCCTTCTCAGGCCCCAGCCTGTCTCAGTTCTGAACCTACTTTCACTGCTGCAGAGCTCTTGTCCCAATGGCATGAGCATCTCACAAGTAGGCCCCATATTCCCCTGCAGACTTTGGTGTTATGCTCTGTTAAGCTTACAAGTCTTAGGGAGTTATGCTTCACACCACAGCCCAGTCTGCCCAACTAGTCTTTTTTTATTTTCACATTGCTGGTCTGCCTGCTCTCCTCTACACTGCTAATTTCCGGACCCTGCCCCCTAGGCTTATTCTCTCAAACAGGCTTCCCTGCAAAGCCTCTCTCCGCATTTCCTATACGTGCTCACTTTGCATCTCCTGTAGCTCTCGGAATTCCTGCCCAACTAGTACAACTCTCTGCACACATCCCTGTTTTCTCCTATCCTGCTCAGGCTCGAACGTTCAGCTGTCAGCCATGGGCGGTAGCCAGAGGACCCCGTACCACTCCTGGTTCCAGTAACCAGTACACACCCTGACTACAGCTGATGCAGGAGACATTGCAAAGAAAACTAAACTTCATCACTAACAGTTTCTTTAAAAACCTTCCCCCCTCCGCCCTCTTTTGCAAGGAAACTTGTACATTCCTCTCATACCTGAGCTATGAAGTGACAGCGTAGTAAAGGACACTTCTTCATAGATTTGCAGCTGCCAAAAAAGGGAGTTCCAAGCAAATGGAAACTGCAGCTTCACACATCTTTGGAAAAGCTTCCGCAAAGTCTGGATAGCTTGTCAAACAAATGGCAAAACACATTTCCTTTATGCAAAGGACAAATTCAGGTCTGTCTTCTACATTATGAGAGTGCAAACGCTTCTCATGGAAAAGGCTGTCTCCAACATAAAGAAAAAATCACCAACCTCACTCTCAAGCAGCTGAGCATTCAGAAACAATTACCGTAAGGCAGGCACATAGCACAGACAGTCTTATGAACGTTACAAAGCACTATTAATATTTTTATATATAATCACTGCCATTCACACACTTAAAGGAAGTGACTTGTCAGGCAGTTATTATATATTTTAAAAATACCTAATTATTACACTCCTCCCTCCCTGTCTCTCTAGTTTGTTTTCTGCCCAAGTTGTGCTGCTACAGCAGTTTATGGGACAGTGCTGCAAAACTGGTGAGCAATGTTGATCATGTATGTTTTAAGGAAAAAAAAGGGGATTTACGCTAGATTTTGTTGATCTGGTTTACAGCAAGGCTTCAGAGACTTTTGTAGCAGGACAACAGAGCAAAAAAAGCAAGCTACCAGCAGCACTATTAAGAATCGCTTAGTAGTTTCAATCACATGAAGCCTACATGTCTCCTGAAATCACAGCATCAGTAACAGAAGAGAGAATTAAGGACAGAGCTTCCACAGGAGATATGACCTTCCTAGAGCAGCTGATCTACGCCTCTACCTTTAAAAGTTCTGTTTCCCTCATTTTTTGAGTATTTCGTAATCCTGCACACAAAATCACAGGTAATCCCACCCAGCAATTAACATTTTTTTCCTCTTTAATGAACCTATTAAAATAATGCACTGAGGCCAGAGGTGTGTTATTATGTTCCTGCCAAAATCCAACCTCTCTGCACATCTAATGATCCTTGTACTGACTTTACAGCAAAACTTGATCTTGCCTATATTGGTCTGCATTCCTCAGAAAAAACACAGCATACAGCCGCAATGCATAAGACAGTACAACAATATCACAGCCAATTTGTTTTGTTTCTTCAAAGAAAAACTGACTTCAGTCTGTGTTACCCCTAAGTCCCGATTACTTCTTTAGCAAGAACCTATGCGCATATAAAATAACAGCAAATCCATAAGAACAACACTGCATGACATCCTGCAAAGCAAGCTGGCCTTCACTGCTTCCTAACTGAGCTGTTCTCATTGAAATTTCCTTACTCGTCGAGGCCTTCTTGAATTCTACACAACTCAAACTGCACTTCTAAGACCATCAAAATAGCTTTTGGCTCTCCATCACTGTATTACTTTTGCATCATCAATAACAAATAAATACCAAATTCTGAAGCTAATATTTACGTTCAGTTGCCTCAAGAAGCACTTGCCTGCTTTGCTCGAAGGAGATCACTTGAAAAGACATGAGTAAACTTCACATTACTGAGAAATAAACCAGCAGCATCTGCTTGTCTGAAACCAGTTGCAGAGAGCGGCTCATCCACTCCTTGACCTACAGAATAAAAACCCATGAACATTAAGACATGTGTATTTTAGATCATTTAGCAGCTGAGCAAGCACAGCAGCAATAAAGAATCTGCTCAGTCGTCATATGAAAAGTATGAAAAAAGGGAGTACAGGCTAGGAAGACAGAAGGATCATTATCGATTATATTTATATTACTGTATACATATGACAAACTTAAATGTAAAACAGAGGCCTATGTTTTCTAAACGCGAGTAGTCATTTCAAATCACTTGTTCTTTTTAGAATGGTCACTGGTAGGCTTCCTGCAAGAGGAATCTCACAAAAGAAACTGAAGCTCTGTAAACAGATCTGTTGATTGTAAATAAGAAAAAGGACAATACAATTGAGATAAAGTTGTTGATACTAAACTACATATATGGAAAAAAACCCATGCACATCAGGAGAGTCGAGTCCTGACAAATATGAAATGCCTGCTCCTCCCCATCCCTTAACGTTGACAATGCCTTGAAGAAATGAGGCAACAAGAAGTGATTGTGTGTAATGCAGAAAGCAGCGCACACTCTGCCAAAGACACAGTTTCACAAGAATTTTACAGTTGATGTAACCACAATCTGTTGTGGTCTCTTCCTCTCCCCTACTCCACCTCGCACATTGACACTAATGCCTCATGCAGCTGCATGGCGAGCGTGTTGATGGAACAAACCTAGATGAAAAGCAGCAACCCTTCCAAAAATTATTTTCAGCCAGAGTAGTCTGTGAAACCAGCTGGTCACAGAGCTCTAGGACAGCGTAGAGAGAACCAGCACTTTGGTAATCCAACTTGAATGAAATAGGTGTGCTCCTGCCACAGCTCAGAGAGTCTGTAGGAGAACCAAGAACTGTGGCAGACGGACAAACCTGTAACAAATTGCTATGTCCACACTTGTATCACCTATTTTACTTTTGTAGGAAGTCAAAGCAGAGAGTGTGCAATTCTCATCAGATCCAGAACAACGACAATAGCAATTTTCACCAAGCAAATGCACAACCATTTATATGCTTCCAACAGCAAAAGACAGGACACCAGAAGTCCAGAACTTGAGTTCTGAGCACCTCATCTGTAATTCAGCCATGTGAGACCTCAGACCCCACCATGCTGGTATAGGTCTTACACCTCTCAAAACACAAGGCAATGTTCACTTTCTACACTGGAGAGGGGAGAGGAATCTACTACATGTCATTTGACACAGAGGGCTAGGAATTTAAAAGACATCATTAGTACTTTTAAGAACATAAAGCAGGGGAATATTTTTTATTCACTTTATCATAAGCACAAAGCCATGTTGCAAGAACTGTAAACTGCAATGTCAAAACAGAGGTAGGAAAATCTGGAGGCATGATTATTCCTCACAGCACATCACACTGTATAAAGCTTATTTATTCAGAGTACCGCACCACTAGGTTCCTTGTAGTGGTGAGCCTCGGTTTTCCTACAACAGACATCCAAGCAGCTCAGTGTTTTCAGCTCTGGGTGTACAAGTCAGTAGTCACTAAGGAGAAGTCTGGTTTTAAATGTTGTGTCTAAAGACTGCCTTCCTAGAAAGAGCTGGGATTGAATAATCCGAGCATTTAAACAATCTTTACTTTTCATTCTTCCTTGCTCAAATGTAGGCTTTTTTTGCAAGTGACAGATTACCTTGCTAAGGCAATAGCCTCCTTTACAACATGATCTTTATCCATCCTTCTGCAGCTCCTTACCAACTCCATCGTGCAAGTGTGCACCTGGCTGGTTCTTCACCAGAGCTGCAGCTCTCACGTCTCATCTGAGCCCCAGAAGCCCTTTTCCCAGGCTTCATACTACTGAGATTTAACACAGTGCTACGGGACACTCTGGCATCCTTAGTAACGGTTGCTGCTATCGCTTTATTTGATTACAGGTAATTTTTTTCCCCTGTTTAGAAAAAGGAGCTATCCTAACACTCCTGTTGATACCAGAAATGCATCACCATTTGTTGATATTCTGTGGAGACCAACTTAGAATCTTCATAGTTCTGTAAAGCTTTCAAGCTAACATCCTGGCTTACAAATAAAGTCTCTTAACGTTTACAATATTATTCCGTAACAATACTTAACATTTCAGCAGTTGGTTACAGGATTTCACATTTTCCAGGGAAGAATAACTTTCCAGCTCTAACAAGCGAGCAGAATAACTGATACTAACCTTGCAATATCTTGTCTTTGTTGTATCTTGTTTCTCCACTGAAAGAGATTATAAACAAAAAACAATTAACTCACAATAATTTTACTGAATGTTCAAAAACACTGTTATATTAGATACCAACAGGAGACAGCAGAGTCTGAATATGAAAAATGAAGATAGAGTACAGCACAGCTTCTTTTCAAAAAGATGTATCTGAAGACTTTACCATAAAAAAAAAAACAAACCATTTTCAAGTAGTCAGCCCCAATCATGCCATCCATATTTACTAAGACAAACCTACCCGAGATAAAATGAAGGGAAGTAATTTCTTAAATTTATCATAAATGCAGCATAATTTATCTACTACTATCCTGTTATGAAAAGCCTGTGCTAGTCAATTGGACCTCTTCACCTTAAAAGGAAGCCAGTTCAAGAGATCATCAAAGATAGCAGCAGAGTAGGCTGCACTCCTTGAAGAAGAGGAACATAAGAAACCAGAGCTGTAGAAAAACTGGCAGAATGAACATCACCTTCTTTAGGAATTGGAATATTCTACCTTGAAAACCATAACTGACAGTATTTCGAGAGAAGAGCAACTAAACCCATGTGCCGATTTATTTAGTAGGGAAAATCTAAGAACTAAACTTGACACGAACAAAGTTAAGCATGCTGACTTTGTTTTGCTGACTCCTCACCTGACCGAAATGTCACGTGCTTAAGTTTTTGCAGTACTAAAGCCAAGTGCACTGCTTGGCTTTTATACAGAGAGCTATCAACACTGCTGTGCAGAAGTCCTCAAGGTGAGCCCCAAATAAGTAACTGATAACAGAAGGCCAGTACTTTAAGACAAAACACTGTATTTTAGTACACTTTAAACTCTTCCCTGCACAGGGGGCAGCAATTTAATTCTTCAGGCTCACTCCATGTCCTGACAGCTACTTCCAGCCTCCTGAGAAAAATGCAGCAGGCTGGATGGAGTCCATCCTGCTGGTCATCAGTTGGGGTGCAGGTGGGGGAAGAGCAGAACGTGCAGTTTTCCAAGTAGCACTAAGATAAGCACAGTGTACGCAAGCACAGCCTGAGGGATGAATTCCCAACCACTTGCTGGTAAATGAACTGGGATCTTTCTGAAGTGTCTGCAAGAGTCCCACCTGAAGATTTCAAGTTCAACAAATTGTTTCAGGCTCACTTTTTCTAGCAGATGTAAGTTAGGCTGCAACTACAGCACCAAGTCAGCAGATCCAGGTGTTTAGGAGAACGCAAGAGTAACTCTTAACAGGAGGAAAATCAGGGGAAAAAAAATAAAGTCATTGTTCTATCTGCACTGATCAAGTATTAAACTGTATTATGCTAAAGGGGAAAAAAGTTTAGGTTTTGTAAAAATTAAACAGTTAACTACTTTTTAAGTACTTTAGGTACTACTAATACCTGTCCATTGCAGGAAGCTGGATCTACTTAGCCTAGTTAACGACAAATCTTTCTCAATATCCACCGCAGCTTCAAAGAAAACCTCACCCTAACAACTTTAACTAAGTCACAAACGCCAGTGCTTTAGCATTTAACAGTAGAAATGCTAAACGAGCTCTTCGCCCCACCAGAGAGCTTCTGGCAGGAGAAAGGTCTCACGAGCCCTCACCCCAGAGCTCACAGACAGCGCTTACTAGTGTTACGCACCACCCCGTCCTTCCGTCAGTGCCAAACTCTATCGGTTTGCTCACGTACCTAGCCGGACCCGGCCACGCCAGAGGCCAGCCTACGGTCACCGGACAGCCGCGCCGGCTCAGGCGGCACCGAGACCCCCGGGGCGCACAGCGC
>NW_010972909.1:5309211-5352741 GCF_000737465.1 Haliaeetus leucocephalus | reverse complement strand
AAAAAAAAGCGCGGTCTTTTAAGGTCTCGAGGCACACGTTGAGAACAAGTTCTTGAGGAGCGGCTGAGGGCACTGGGGGTTTAGGCTGGAGAAGAGGAGGCTGAGGGGAGAGAGACCTTATCGCCCTCTACACACTACCCGAAAGGAGGTTGTAGTGAGGTGGGGGTCGGTCTCTTTTCCCAAGTAACAAGCGATAGGATGACAGGAAATGGCCTCAAGTTGTGCCAGGGAAGGTTTAGGTTGGATATCGGGGAAAATTTCTTCACCGAAAGGGTTGTCGAGCATTGAAACAGGCTGCCCAGGGAAATGGTTGAGTCACCATCCCTGGAGATATTTAAAAGACGTGTAGACGTGGTGCTTAGTGACGTGGTTTAGCGGTGGACTTGGTAGTGCTAACGGCTGGACTCGATGACCTTGAAGGTCTTTTCCAACCTAAATGGTTCTGTGTTCTTAGCTTACAATTATAATCAGATGGCTTTCACCTTAAAACTCTAGTTTTCACATAATCTCATGATTCTGTGACTGGAGACTTGAGTACATTTACCACATTGCGGAAGACATAATATTTGATGACATTCAGTCCTGTTAGGTCAACTAAATTAAGTAAGAACACTGATCGGTAACAGGACTTTGCTCAGAGTAATATCAATAGTTGGATAAATTACACTAATTATGAGTCGATTGAAAGTCTTGGAAGCCAAATCACCCCCCGAGTAATCATCAGCAAAGATGGGAGCTGTTTTGGAGCAACGGTTTCAGAGGCAAAGCAGCGTGTGCTGTAGGCATCCACAACCAGCGGGGGCCATGCTGGCCCTGCACAGCAGAAGTCCAGAACCTCCATGTATTTTCTGATAAATGGCACTGATTGTCATCTTCTTCATCAGGTCCTACTTACCCAAATCATTTCAGCTTCTGGGATCTAGATGGGAGATGGGTGGAATACTGTTTTGGGTTCCATAGTCCTGGGATGGGTGAGCTTTGTACTAAGACTGTTGCAGATTGATTTGTTGGACAGAGGCCACATTTTGCTCCGCAGCCAGCATCGTACTTGGGAAATAACAGAGACACAAGTTAGGGGCAGTTGGGGAGAGCGAGAAAGACAAACCTACCACCTACACGCTCTCTAGATCACAGTGATGTTTTCAAACTCGGGAGTAAAGCTGACATCTGAGCTAGATAAAATAAATCCGCTCTCCTCTTTTGCCTGGCAGTGTTCTTCCTGGGCCAGCTCTGACAGCATTTGTGGGAAGATACAAGACACATCTGCATTTTGTAGTTCCCACTCTTGTTGCCTATGCATTACTTGCTGGGTGAGTAAGGGGATTCTTCCTTTAGTTGCTAGGATTTGACATTCAGACTCTTACTTTCCCTAGTGAAAGTGCAAAAGAAAAGGAAAAAAAAAGGTCTTACAAAAGTAGAAATTTATTTTGCTGTTCCTTCCCCACTTCCTGTTTTTGCAGATTCATGAAAAAACACGTGTAAATCTCGGCAGGCTGCAAGGATATGGCATAGAAGATGTTTTCCTCAACACAGAAATACAACATTCACCTCAGGAAAGGTCCTGCTGGCCAGAAATGCTAAGGATTCAAAATGATTGATATTTTAGGAAATTAATCATAAAAATTTGGTCAAATCATCACTATGTTATTGATGTAGAATACAATAACAGGTAATACATATTTTATGGTTGCAAAAGGCAAGGAAAGAAATGGGAAAGTCACTTAAGGGTGAACAAAAATATCCAAGGAGATATAATTGTACACAGGAACTGAGAAAATAGCATTTAAAATTAATATTTTAATCATTTTGCTAATGGTGATTTCTAATAGACAATGAGAGCAATGACCCCACTGCTATTATTGAATAATAGCATTATGAAATTACTGCTGGTAACATGGACAAAGTAACAGAAGTGACTGCAAATCACCCTTTTCCCCTTAGAAAGCTGAAGTTTTATGAATTACAGACATTCTGATTAACCAAAATATTAGTTGGTCAGGTAGCTGAGTGTATATCCTTTAGGATTTCACAACCAGATGGAATAAATGTTATCTAAAAATCAGAGAACCTAACTTTGAAACTGGTTTGTGCTTTAACACCAGACACATTCTACATGAAGACGAAAACGTAACTTGTTTCATTTGATAGCAGTTTAAAACAGATGCTAAATTAAATATTTAATGCAACAGTGGGTCTGTTTCATTCCCTGTTTATCTTCCTTTGGCAGTGTGGCATCATAACCCTGTATTTCTGCAGTGCCTCTCCTCCACAGCTTTCAGAACTGACATTTTCAAAGGGTGAGACTAGTGACATGTCTAGCCTCTAAACGAGCCAGGGCCAAATGACTCAGCTCTGACCTATTTCTATTGTATCACCATTAAAAACAACTGTGTTTTGCTACAATGATAAGACCCCAGCTGTGTTTCAAGCATGTTTTAGAAGGACAAGAAACAAATACAAGCCAGCACTGTTAGTGTGTCTTTATTCCTCTAAGTGTGTGTTTTGATACAGGTCCCTTTGCAAAAGTGACAGCCCTTCAGGCAAAGTTTTAAAGGGACTTTGAAGTCATGGAGTTTGGGTGTGTGAGAAAACAGCTCAAAAAGCCTGCAGCTTCTGACTTACAGCCTTGTGGTTTGGCTACTAGATCATCTTTCCCTTTTCCATTGTTTAGTCCTCTTACCTTTGCTCCTGTCTTCTTCATCTTCATAGCGTGTGCACATTTTTTCCTGAGCGTTAATATTCTGATTTTTTATTTCTCCCTCCTCAGTAATTTCTCTCATTGGGTGTAGCACATCATGTCAGTCTGTGTTCATAAGCCTATTTTTTTAAACTGACCCATTGAAACAAAGTGTTTATAAAGCACAACTGCTAACACGAGCACTATTCCTCATCAGATTAGGAATATTGATGTAGATGTCCTCATCAGATGAGGAATAGTATTTTGAGGAATATCCATGAAACAGCAGTTGGCAATTAGGAACACAAAACTGGAATCATCAGCTGGACTATATTCCCTGCAGCCCACTTGTCATTCAGGATCTGACCTTGCTTCCTGCTTTTACAAGTACACCAGCCCAGCAGAAACCTAGGATGAATTTATTCAGTTTCTTTCCTCCCCCACTCCTCTCCCCACGTAATATGCATCTAAAGGATGTGCTGGCATGGAGAAATTAATAACTTGGTCAAATCCAAGTACAGAGATTATGCTGTGTCCGGTTATCAAATTGAACGGGCTGGAGAACACGGTTGTGCAAGACCTTTGCGGCAACTACATCAATTGCCTTCATGGAAAAGTAACTTTAGGGAAGTGTTCAATTATTTTTAAGATGGTTTTCAGGGTGATATACCAGCTGCAAACAGGAGCAGAGCCAGCCCCTTGTGACTGTCTGGCTGAACGGAAAACCTTCCCTGCTCCTGCAGCGGAGCTTCGGACCGATTTGGCCAAACCCCCCATGTGTAAAAGTTCAAGTCGTGGCTGCAGGCTTTCTGGTTGATGAAGGCATTCAGGTGAGCTGTGGGAGAAGTGAGAAGGTTCAGTTAAACATTTTACTTTCCGAGAGGTTAGGAAACCCCAGGCATCTCCTGGAGGAGCTCCAGGAGTAGCTGCAGCTGTAGGAATTACATTACCGTCATCTAGCGGTCCTTCTGCAGTCTGCACCTTCGGGTTTTACAGTCCAATTTTAGTCAGTTCCCATTCAACAAGCTTTGCGTTTCGCTTAGATTACACATTTAATCTTTTGTTCTGGTGCTGCTAGCCATCAAGCAGAATCACATCCAAATTTTATGTGTTTCTGTTGCAAAGTTCTATAATTTTAGGCCAAACCTTAATACCTAAACTTGGGAAACTAAATACTGTCAGGGCACTCCAGAAAGATCAATACTTTGTCACGTGTAAGAAGCAAACCCAAAGAAATTGAAATAAAAAACTTCTTGGAGAAGCAAAGAGGTTGAACATGAGGAAGCTGGGAAAATTGAGAGACATTTTTATTTGGGTGTGCTGGGTAACAATCCTGAATTCATTCCTCTTCCTCCAGCCGGTTATGTCCCACTCGCAGTTTTGTTCAACTTCTGAAAACCCTAGTCATCAGAAAGGTCAGTCTAATGCTCTTCAGGGATGCTTGCTAGTCTGCTGCCAGATGAACCAGAGTTTTTGCTCTAAGACGCATTACCAAGTAATCTGAGGAGCCGCAGTCCCAAACGCAGCCAGTCTGCTGACCTTTCTCTCTCTCCTTCACTGCTCTGTCCTAATTCTTCTTGTACTTTCTGCATGTTACATTTTGGAAGAGCTCAAATAACATCCCAGTTTATTTTTAGAGAAAACTCAATAACAAGACAGAGCTATCACCACATCATTTCCACAGAAGGACAGACGTTTAAGGAGACAGACATTTTCCCCTTTTTATTTTCCTTTTCTTTTCTTACTGTGCTTTCCATCAGCTCCTTTATCTCTCTCCACCAGGTTGCAGCAGAACTCAGAGCAGCCCTCATGCCAGACATACTGCATATGGAGCTCATACCTCAGCTTTACTCACCTGAACTTGTAAGCCTAGCAGGTCTTGATTTAATGAATCCGCTAGCGAGGGATGCCCTTCCCCACAGTGCACCTGAAGCCCATGCTGAGCGCTGGCCTGACGTTTCCCCTGACAAGTATCTGTACTGAGACCCCCACCAGTTTCACTGTTGTCCCCTGGCAGCATCAGCAGTAACATCAGCTGCCACACACTCCTACTGGTATAAAAATATTGTGGTACCTGTGCCCCTGTGGCTGCACACAGCTGAAATACAAATCACCTTTGGGAACCCTTTTAAATAAATCATTATATTAAGAAAAATGACAGTGTGTGTGTGGGGGGTAATATTTCAAGGAGGTACAAAGTAAACATGGTACAGCTAGCTTTCTCCAAAGATCTAAAGGGATCCCCGAAGTCTTTTTAAAATAAACTTTCCCTTAATTGGGAGAAATGATTCAGTGTGCTGTGGGGGGCAAAGAAGTAGAGCATAGCCTGTTTCCCTTTGTGCCAGCTGGCTGGCTTCGATTTGCAAAGAGCACAGAGAAGGCTCTAATACAATTCTCCAAAAACTGAATGCAACTACTCTTATGTTTATGCCTCCAAGGGACTGCAGAAGGCTGTGAAAGTGTATCAGCAATAGAGTCTCCCGCATGAGCAAAGCCATATGCTTTCCTGGCCTGTTTCCTCCCCATGAAATGTAAGATTAAAATACACCTTTTTGTATCTTATTATCTACATTACCATTAAGCAGTCCATGTGATAGTGCATGCTTTGTCTCTCCCCCTTCCTACCCACGGGACATTCGATTCACGGTATCTTTGAAAGTGCTCGTCATTTATGCATCCTTCCCGGCAGAGTATGGATGACTGATGGGCTGTGACTGCAGAGAGCGAGCTTTGGTGACCTAGGGAGGCCTGTGTGCTGATTTTAATAGGATGAAGCACCGATGTAATGCTCAAGGGTTAACTCCATATTGAGAAAGACAGACTCCACACCTCTCATACCTCTTGGCAGCTAAATCCTGACTTTTCCTGCTGAAAAAAAGGAAATGACTTGGCCAGACTTAGCAGAAATTCTACCTGCCTTTACATCAGCTTTACATTTATTGATGTGACTAGTAATTTACAGTATGAGGCAAGAACAAACTGGACTTGGTGGGAAAATTATTAAATCTATTAAAAGTCAGCAGCAGAGTTCCCACTGTCTTCAGTAGGGATAGAATTTCATTCTGCTTGTGCTGGTTGCATGAGATTTGTACAGAATTTTGCTTTTTTAGAGCAGCACAGAATGAAGAGTGGCTACATAGTTCATGGACAAATTAAAAAATATAGCAATTGCAATAGAAGTATTTGAAAAGACTCCTGAAACAAGCATTAAGGATACCTTCTTTGAAACACAAAGGAAAATCCCCTGCTTAGAAAGATAAACTGCACTTCTAGTCCCTACAGAAAGATTTGGGGAAATATAAAATAAAACATAATCTAACTCGTATACTGAAATTGGAAACACCAAGCGATTGTGTGGTTTGTTTTTTTTTGCTGGAATCTCAGTGCTAAAGCTTTCTTTCCTTTGCCTTGGAAGTTTTCTTAAAAGTCCAGCATGCAGTTGTTTTAAAGCATGACTTTGCTATGTTGTCCCTCCTTAAAATCCTCAGGCTGTCCTTATGTAAAGTATAGGATTGTGGTGGGCAGAGATTGTTTGCAGATGGTAAGATGACAACAATACAAAATGGTTTCACAGGCCACATAACTTAACCCTATTGTATGTGGCTTCTCAACACTCAGCCAGCTTTCTTTAAAGGAAGGGAACAGGCTGGTGTCCAATTAATTTCAATTTTAGCTTCTGCACCCTATATCCACTAATTCTAAAAACATACCTTTATTTAAACCACAACAGAAAATCTCTCTTCTGCTACATCTAGATTTAGTAAACCCTTTTAAAACACAAAGCCGCAGAGCACATCCAGGAGGACTATTGGTGATGTTACAGCGGGAAAGGAATTAATCCCCTAAAACATGAAATTAGGCCAGAGAGCACCCCTTTGAGGTTTAAACCACAAATGGAGGGTATAAGAACAACCCTCACAAGTTCCAGTTCTTCACAGGCTCCAAGTTACGCCTACAAAATGCTGCAGATTGCTGGTCATGTTGTTAAATGGTGGCCAGAGGAACATTCAGACTCATTATGCTTTAAAATCTCTATCTTTGGTGCAGAAAACCTGTGAAATACGAAGCTCACAGGTCACTTTGCAGGGAAGTCTTAAGAGACTTTGCCTGAAGCCACAGGTCCCAAAGTTGTGTGATTATGGCTAGAAAGACCTGTATCTCCTGACTCAGAACCTCATGTTTTAGTTCGTATTTCCTATCCCATTCGTAACTTTTTTTCTGTTTGTTCATATGTATTTATTTTTGCTCGTGTATTTCTTCATTTTAGCAACCTGTGTTTTTCCTTTTGAGTATTTTTCCTTCTCCCTGTTTGCTGTATCTTGGTTGTTCTTTTTTCCTTTTTTCTTTCTTTCATTTCTCTTCTCTGTTTTTGGCTGTATTATTCCCTTTATGACAGTGTTACTTTTTCCCCGGTGTGTCTGCCCAAATAACCTCTTCTTCATTCTTCGGTGCCTCTTTGCTCTCCCCAGGGGCGCTCAAAGGCCTGAAATTCAGCAGAAGACTGCTACTGGATGGCAGTGGAGGAGCAGAGATGCTGAGGTCAGGCCAAGCGTGTCACACAGAAGGTCGGTCACTTCACAGCAAAGCATCTACAAGCAGGAGAGGTGGAAGCGGGAGAGGGTGAGCATCCCACCTCCTGGCCGCAGGCTGAGGAAGGAGACTCGGCGCGTGGAGGCTCACTTCGTCCCGCTGGCTTCACCACAGAGCCCCCTCCTTTTACTCACAGTTTGCCCAAAGCTTATAGAAAGAAAAACAACATAATTTTTGCAGTAGAATTTAAATGCAACAAATAACTGAGTGGAGACTTAAATAATATTTCACTTAGTTGCAAAAACATGCACTCTGTGTACTTATGAAGACTTTTCCACCAGCTCAATTTAATTTCCACAAAATGTTTTGACCCAGCAACTCACTGTTTTTAGGACTTTGCTCTCCTTAAATCTCACAGGATCATTTCACAGAAGAAACACGCCAGAATTTGGCTACTGAGTAGGCAACGAGCTACGTTTTACAGGAAAACTTGTTCTGTGACTGCAACATTCAACAGTTCACATCTTACATGCCTGCTAACACCATCTATCTAGATCAGAGGCTTCTCTGATCACATCTTCTTTTGCACCACCTTCACACTGAATGAATAAAACCAAGACAGGCAAATTTAGGTCAAGGTGAGTTTATTGTCCATACAGCATACCTAATCCCGCCAAAACACTTTTCTTAGAACCATCTTTAAACTAGTCAAAACAACAGGTTATTAACAAAAATGACAACACTGAACAAAGAAGACCTTTTAAAAGGTAATCAAGACTACACTGTATCAGAGTCTTATCCATCGAAAACAACCTCGCATACTTTCTAAATACTTTTGTTTACACTGATCATGTCTACTACCGCACTTTCTAGCATCCCCTGACCATATAAACATCCACACCTCTTAAAGAGCACATTGTGAGAGAATAACGTTGACTTGATATGGCATCACACTCGATAAAGCCAAAAAAAAAAAAAAAAAAAAAAGTTTGAGAACAGAAACTGTGCAACCAAGAGTGATTTCTGAGGTACATGAGAACATGGTAATAAACATAGTGGAAAAAATCCAGTGGCCAGGTGGTTTGTTAAGTAATTAAGAGCTGTCCAATTATTCAAGCATAAATCATTGACATTAAAATGGGATTAACAGTATTTTTCACAAGCATGTTGGGAATATAAATAAATTGATTATGAGGTGCTCCTACGCTACAGTAATGGGAGGGAGGGGAAGATCATCAGAGTACCATTAATAGAAGCTGAAAGAGAAACGCTTTTAGCAGTTGTGCCAATCCTTTGGCACTTGCGAAGGTATAATCAGCAACACATTTTTTTGAATTAATCAGTAGGAAGGTTTATGATTTCTGCAATCCAGGGAAAAAAATCTCACACCTCATTTGCAATATAATAGTATACTTTTTTTTTTAATGTCTGTTAAAAAGGAGTACTATGCAGTATTTTTATTTTGAATGCTACTGTGAAAACGCTCAAGTTCTAGGTTTTCCAGACTTCAAATACAGTACGCCTCTGGGCGTAACCAGACGGTTAGTATTTTTTGAATACATCACTGCAGCCGAGGACACTCTTACCCCCGGTGGTGACTGGGTCCCTGCAAGCGACCAGGGCTGCCGGATGGCGCTGCCCCTTCCAGCGCAACTCCGACCGCCGCGCCAGGAGCCGACCTCGGTGGCAGACCTCACCCCCCTTCCCCGTCAGCGCTGCGGAGCCCTGGGGGGACGATACCGCAGGAGGGGATCCTCGTGGTGCCTCAGTCCCACACCGCAGGAGGTGGGACGAAGAGCAGGGGCAGGCACCCTCAACACTAATCCTGCCTACATGCGACCTACGGCACGGAGGGGAGCAAACCACGCCAACGCGATGGACGCGGTGCCCACGCTCGCTGCAGCCCAGCGCGCCGAGAGGTCATCCCACCGCCTGGGGACCCTCTGGCACGCCGCCCCGCGAAGCCACGTTTGCTAACGTAGGAGGGCTGTCAAGGAATGATCTGATCTGCCACACACACGCCGGCGGCATGCGGCTCCGGAGTCTTGCTTCCACAAAATTAACTATTTTTTTCCTCCAGGAGAGACACCGTCGCTGAACTTCAGGTGCTCCCAACGTGGAACATCAAGGCGGGAGGTTGACGGTGGCGAGAGCGAGGCTGTCCCCACCACTGGTTTTGGGAAACACAGACCTGCTCCGGCGAAGCCGCCGGCGGAGAGTCAATGCATTTTTTCCACTATGAAAAGGATACCGAAGACCGAAAGGGAGCCAGCGCCCCGGTTGCCTGCAACCTCTCCCCGGCACGGCCGGAGCACGGGCCCCGGGGAAAAACCAAACTGTCACGTTGTGAGGTATTGTGAAAATGGGAACCATTTCTATTTTGTCCAGTAAACCTGAGGTAAGTATACCGTCTTTGCAGGATGTGATCAGGAAGAAAGGAAGTTTAAAAAAAAAAAAAAAGAAAGAAGGAAAAAATAAAATAAAATAAAAAAAATAATCATGAACACGCTATTAGGAAAAAAAACTGTACAGGGCATTTCCAGTAAATCAAAGAACTCATCATATCTCCACTTAACCATCTACTTCAGGATCTGAAATTTAAGCAGTAAAATAATATATTATAAAAATGTTTATAAAATAGCAGCACACTCAGTGAAACAATACAGCTAAGTACTGTTAATGTGAATAAGAATGAAACAAATCATAGCTTCTTAGCAGCGCAAAAAAAAAAAAACCAAAACCAAAAAACCCCCAAAAACCAAAAAAACAACAAAACCTTAGAATCTTACTCCATTTTCTACCCTCATCTAGCCAAATACGGCTGAGTCCATTCATATAATATTCTTCGAAGTAGCATGTTCTTTCTGGATTTTTGTCTTAAAAATGCAAACATTAACATTTCAACCAACAGCTTCATACTGTATATTTGCAAACTGTTAATACAATTGTGCAAAAAAAAAAAAAAAAAAAAAAAAGTTGCTCCAACTCCTTTGCCATCTAAATGCTTCTTCGTTACAGATGGAGCAGAAAAATAAATTCAAGTACACTGAATACACCTTTGTAATAAAACTCCAAGTCACACACCTTGATGTTTACCACTTGTGTCTTTCGCAATTTTCTTTCGTCGTCCATAGATAAGCATGCAGGTGGTATTAAGATCCTTCTGTGACACTGAACAATACAAATTGTCAGGCTTTTATCCGGAATGTCATGACAGGAATGTCATTTGAAGCAGGTGTTGGTACTTCCAGCAACACCGCAACTAACCAAGTACACCAGATACTGGAAAATATTGACTATAAAAAGCGATATGCTTTGCTTTTGTGACTTCTTCTTTCTTTTTTTCTTTTCTTTTTTTTTCTTTTCTTTTTTTTTTTTTTTTTTTTTTCCCAGAAAAATTGTCAAAAACAATCTCTTTTAATCCCTTAGGAACAATTTTCAAAGTGCTTTTCGAATGAAATGGTTTATAAAAACACTCACCGTGGATCAATAAAGTTAATGAAATGCTGAAAAAGTGTGCGGGGGTGGTGGGGGAAGATGGGTAGGTAGAAGAGGGATCAAACCAAATCTCATCTTCTTTAACACAGTGAGGTTATGTTAAAAAGGAAGATGGACAGAGCATCATTTAAATGTCTTTACGGCCAAGCTAAGGAGCTGCCAAAAGTTAACATTGATGTGAAGCATTAGCACTGTAAAGGACTATAATGCTTTTCACAGACGATCCACCGCATCTTGCAATCCAAAGGTCGGAGGTGGTCTGATTAGCCAACTGGTCGGAATTAATTGGTGCATTTCCCCCATCTAATGTGAACACTCGATAACTTTGGCTTGGCCCACAGTTGGGTAAACGGAATTGCCCTTATGCCAAAGATGCTGCTGTGTTTAGAATGAACCATTTCTGAAGGAAAAGTAGAAAAAGTCAAGAGGGGAGAGGGGAATTTGAGAAAAAAAAAAAAAAAGAAAAATAAACCAAAAAACCAAACAAACGAACAAAAAAACCACCTGCTCTTCCGGCTGGCAAAATAAAGCATCTTCTTTCTTAGGTAGCAGCTACCACAGACAGCAAGAGTAAACACAACTAACATACAGAGATCCAACAAACACTTCTGACTAATAACAGAGGTGACAGATCAGCAAATCTCTTCTGCATTCAAAATGGTTCAATTGCTTCAGGGATCTTTTCCCACTTTGCCCTAAACCCCTTATTCTATTGCTTTGCAATCTAGTCAAGCCATAAAATCGCACACACGATTCCTTTCTTAAATCTAAAAAAGGGGTGTATGCACTAGGTCATAATACACAGACAAGTATACTCTACTTTGTTCCCACAAATGCAGGCTTACATTTATCTAGCTACTTTGTATGCTTTTATAAGCATTTAATATCACTGATACATAATCAAATAGCAGTTACCAAATATATTGTGGGATTCCCTTCTGTAGAACATCACAGGCACCAAATGCTTTTTTTTTTTCATTATTCAGTTTTTGTATTTTTTTTTTTTTAACCTAAAAGAGCTTTAAATACGTTCTATGTGGGAGCAGATTAAAAAAAAAAAATTCACTCTAAAAATAATAACAAAAATAAAAGGGCTGGGGGGAGCAAGCGTGACTTTCTGTGCCGATGTCCTCACAGGTTGATATCTCTCACATCTGTGGGAGTGCTGGCCTGGTCCAGTTCGTCCACCATCTTAGAAGGATTGCTTTGCTGTTGCTGCTGCCGGACTTGCCTAAGGCTGTTTACTAGCACCGCCTCGATCTGTTCTTGACAAGCTTTAAGGCAGTCCTAGAGGACAGAAAGCAAATTGAATTGTTAGTGGAGATAGATAGTCTTTTTTTTCTTACTGAGATAGTAGAAGTTGGAAGAGCATCAATCTGGTGTTCCCGAGGAGCGCCTGCTGTGACAGAAAACGACCTTGAATTCTCACAGGTAACCATTGTGTACAAACCCCCTGGGTTAAACAATGCTAACGCCATATTCATTAGACTCTCCAAATCTTAATATTTTACCTGGTCTTGCTCATTTGTGTGGTCTTCTTGAGCAGGAACCCAAAGCGTTGCAAAAAACCAAGGGCGGGGTATATGAATTTCTGCATTCTCCTATGCAGGGTGAAATGACTTGGGTGGGTCTTCACTACAAAAAAGCTGCATTCTTCTGAAATAACTGACATGTGCTATACCAAAGTCACACAGACAGGGGCACTTCAGTTTTACCATCAAGCAAATTGATGGTAAATCAAAGTGAAGGAGAAGTTTTGAGGTCCCTGAAAAAGCGCAGTGCTCTGTTGCTGAGTTTTTATCAGTCATGCATTTGGGTCCCCAAGGCAAAAGCATGGTCCGTTTATCTGTGAAAATTCACAGAAGGGGAACAAACAATGCAGCCCCAAACATGCAGCCATGTTATCATTCTCTGAGCGCATTCCAGAGAAGAAAAGTGATTTCAGCAGCTGAGGAGAAGGAGGTGTAGGGTGTGCTCCCACACCTTCACTCGGAGAGCAGGACTATTTTAACAGCCCGAGGAACAGTTATTGGCAATAATTCACAGAAGATATTGAAGCAAGGACAGCTACTAGAAAAATACCTAAGTCAAAAATGCACAGCCAGGCCTCAGAGTCCAATACATTACAAATTACACTACACAACACTTGGAGAAAGAGCAGGATACAGTACAGCAACACAGATTTGGGAGCCCTGTACATTACGAGTCCTGCAATGAACATGAAGTATAAATAAACAAATGCGAAGGATCCCCCCCACTTAAACCAGACACAGCAATGAACATGATGACTATTAAAATATTACAGGATGTTCCGCATTCTTGATAATATGATGGAAGACCAAATAATATGGGTATTTAAAAAAAAAAAAAGAAGCGTGAGAGAACATTGACAAACACTTGGTTATAGCCAAAACTGAAAAAGAAAACCCAAGCCATGACTGTATAAACACAATTATGTGCAGCATGCTGGGACTGTTGAGAGTATTAGTACAACACTGTGTAGGTGGGCAGGTGGTGCTACGATAAATGGGTTTCTCTAAAAGCAGCCCCGTGGAGTCGTCCTACAATATGGGAAAAGGTACTGATACTGTAAACTCACTGAAGCCTCAGTCTGTGTGAGAGCTGGGTCTCTCCCAAAGACTTCAGAGAAACGCAGATTTTGGTAGCAAGGAGTTTTACAGCAGAGTATTTTAACCAGAGCCCTGGCAGGGACGGTGAGACCCAGTATTACCACTCCCACTTCCAGGCAGGGCAGCTGAATAACAGAGCTGGGCACCGACCTCCCTGGCATCCCACGGGCGTCTGTGTCAGCCCAGGAACTGAGTATGCAACGCGACTGCAATGCTGGGGAGCTGGGCGCTGACCAACAATGCCCACTTTCTCCATGCAATACCAGGTTATTCAGGAGAGTTTGAAATATTCATGTATGGAGGTTCAACTTGTCATCCTAGCCAGACTGGGAAAACACGTCAAATGCAGAGTATCTGTTCCGCTGACGACACTGACGTTCACGATGCACGCAATCAGCTCCGGTGGGTCACAAACACCCATTTTTCTTGGCTACTAGCCAGCAGCTGCTAGCTGCAAAATCATGTCCTCTCCTTGTGGTGAAACTGCCCTGCTCTGAAGGTGCATCTGCCAAAGAGAGGCCGTGAGGGATGGCTTTTCGAACTGACCCAGGAAAAGGGGGTTGGATGAGATGCTGGCTGTTTTAGAGACAAAAATATTCACAGTGATGTGGATCACACCAGCTAAAGCCAGAGAGAGATGTCACTGAAATCCTCTGAGTATCTGGGCTACCCGTGAGCAATCTGACCCAGGAGTTTGTTCCCTCAGCATGGTAACACCCCTGTGAAACAAGGGTACAGGGCATGGTGACATGAAAAACCTCTGCTGCAACGTTGTGTGCGTGCGTCGGGCAGACCAAGCCTTCCCCATGTTCACCTTTTGTCTTGAGAGCCAGGGACTGTGGGACTGCTGCTGAAAAAGGAGCTGTGGTCAAGTTAACTGGCTTGTAGCCATACTGTACCTACCCCAGCTCCGCTCCGCTGTAAGCAATGCTTCTCACTGCTAGCAACTTTCCCAAGTCTCAGTCACTGGAGCTAAACTTTCCCACGCTCTGCCCTCTGCCTCAGGCTGGCTTTTTTATGGAAGGGGAGAAACCACAACAAAAAAAGTGCTGCTGTGTCCAAGGAAAGGGTTACAGAAAGCAGGTGATTTTACCAACATTAGCCAGCTCTTAAGCAAAGTTTCCAACTGTTTTATTTTTTTGAGAAGTATAATTAGAATTTGGCATGGAACATGGAGGTGGGGGGGTCAGATACCTTTTGATATCCTCAAGAAATGCAGCCCAAGGTTAGCAAAGATACATGGCTCAGAAAACTGCATACTGCATTCATTCAGAGCCCTTATGGTCAAGGAGTTCTGTGCTTTGGAGGAAGGCAACCGCCATCCCTGTCTGCATCTAAGCCCAGCCGAGCACAGGAGGGGACCTGCAGGGGTGCACGGCAGTCCCCTGCCAGTCCAGGCACCCCTGTTTCCCTCCTCTGGAAATCAGGTTATAGGAAAAATGGTACCTATGTGCCATACCGCTGCTGCAGAGCCAGAATGCCAAAGGGAGCTGGGACACAGAGGGTTTGTTCAAGATGGCCTGGGGAGCACCGAACACTGAATTCAGGTGACTGGCCATAGGCTCCTTGTCTCACAGAGCACCGCATGCTGCTCCTGAGCTCCAGCAGGCACCAGTGCAGCCCACAATACAGCAAGGGAGTGCTGCAACCTGCTCTTGGTCGCACCAGTCCTCAGCCATACACTGGAACGACTCCTGCGTCAGACACATTGCAGAGATCACCCTGAGCTCTCTGTAGCCACCTCCAGGTCATGCCCTGGTTTCTGTCACTCCTGTAATTCATCCTGATGCTCTGTGAGCAGGAGCGATGCTCCTGGAAGATCAAAGGTATCTCATGGGCACCACCACTGCATTGCCACAGCCAGTGCATAGTCGCTATCATTTGCAACCAGTGAATAACCCTGGGGCTCAGAACCATGGAGCACCTCAAACGTCGAGTCAACTCAGTGGGATGCAGGGATTATTGGTGTACTAAAGAAATGACCACTCAAGAGAAACAGCAGGCAGGCTGTGTTGGAAAATGCTGGTCTTGGTGTGCCTGGTCACTGCTTCCCCTGCCCCAAGACAGGACACCAGCTCATCCCAGTGCCCAGGCTGTGGCCCTGGGTAGACCCATGTTGGGCTGCATCCCCATCTCCATCTCCATCCTCACGCCAGCGCCCGCTGCTTTTCCCAGCACCCCATGCTGCAAAACTCCTCATGTAGCAACCGTGCCAGCAGGAGGTTAATCAAAAAAACGCAGAGTCACCAAACACACGGTTCATGCATAGGCTTCATTATAGCTGGGGTTTGATGGAGGGGGGTATGCCTAAACTGGTAGGCAGAGCACTGGGCAGCAGCCTGTCCCCCCTTGCGCTCCCATCGGCTGGAGCTGCTGCCTGCTGGCCTCCTGCTCCTGTCGAGAAGGGAAGCTTTAGTGTCTGAGCTTGCTCGGCGCAGACCAGGAAGCCTCCAAAGTGACAGACCGAGGCAAATGCCTTTGAAGATGCAATAAAATGTAAGCACAGTGGATTTTCTAGTGATGAGATGCAGGACAGATAAGCAAAATTTAACCTTCCTCACCTCATGAGGCTCTTCCTTTCCTTTTAGCAAAAGGTAAGGAAAAGGGCTTCTCTGTCTGTTGCCACTTTGCTGCTGCTGCTGGAAAAGCTGATTTTTTTTAAGGTAAGAATATGTACTTTTGTTTAATCAGGTAAAGGTTTTAAATAGCTGGGGCTTGCTCTTGTATTACTGGGGGCTTAGTGATTTCCTAATACCAGAACTGCTTGTTTAACAATGGGAGCTGGACAAGTTCCTTGGCCTTCCTTACAAAGTACCTATCTGGCAAAAGCCATCAGAAACTCGGATAAAGAAAATCCCCTGTTATTAGCTTGGGCGGGTTTTAGGTCCATTGTCAGCATTCACCTGTTTGTGAGCAGGCAATGTCACAAGTCCCTTCAAGGGTCAAGGCATTTTCAAATGGAAGAAAGAGCAGGAGCACCAGTTTGGAGACTCTTGTAACAGACAATATTCATAATGCACTTTTTTGGGGGGTGTAAGAATCTCTTCTGTTAAAGCACAGTGGTGCACAATTTCAAAATAGCATGTCCTTCTGAAAATAAGCCAGATTTTTTACAAGCAGCTTCAGACTGGAGAGCTTAATGAGGCAATTTCCTTGCAGCCAGGCCTGTGGAAGGAAGGGTGGTGACACACAGAACATAAGGCTTGAGTATTTGGAGCCAACTTTGTCTGTTTCTAAATACCCTCATATATGATCATTTACACCATTATTATAAAAACTTCTGATGGTCAATATGATGCTTCATTTAATGTATGAAGAGGCTAAAATCTTTAGGTAATCCTATAGAGAAATGGGTCATTTCTGATGTCTTCATTTTGTACATAAAACCAATGAAGGGGCCCAGACTGGAATTGTCACAGTTTGCACGGATTTTATTTCACACAGGGATCCACAGGCCACTGATGCATTATTTCTGTCATGTGTTAGCTCTGGTCTACACTTATGTTTTGAACTTTAAATAGTGTACCACTGAATTCTTTAAAACAAAGACAACTATGGTAAAATAACCAGCATGTTGCAGTCAGCATGAAACAGCTTCCCCCAAAAGTGTTGCTATTTGCATACTAAAACTCAATTTTTTTATTAGTCTGAGTAATACCTTCTGTTTAATTAGTCTTGTCTATGAAGCATCCACCCAGGAGCCAAAACTGCCTGGCCAGCACACACCAAAAACGGTGAAACCTTTATT
Organism: Haliaeetus leucocephalus; assembly: GCF_000737465.1. NCBI lineage: Eukaryota > Metazoa > Chordata > Aves > Accipitriformes > Accipitridae > Haliaeetus > Haliaeetus leucocephalus. The sequence continues at coordinate 5,335,658 of NW_010972909.1, read as the reverse complement.
TTGCAGGTTGTCCCATTCTACAATCAAAATCTAGTAAGGAAAAAAACCCCAACGCTAGATTCGTGAGTGAACCTCAGTCATGCAGCAAAACGAGCTGGAACACACCAGCAGATGCAGCCCAGACTCCCCAGTACTGATGATGGGAGATATAACAAACTCATCTACCTGAGGCTGTGCAATCGTTAATCCTGGCTCTGCACAATACCTGATCCGCCAGCCATCCTGGTTTGCTGAAGATCACACACAGGCCCTCACCACCGTTTCTGCTGAGGTGTTCAGGTCACACGATGGGTTTTTACTCACCGTGGTAGCTGCGGGACAACAGATGATACCTGGCACAGAACAATGTCAGAGTGCTGTGGACAGACCTGAGCGATGTGTTTTTATGCCAGATGAGATGCCACCTAAACCTGTCAATGGCTTTTTTAATAAACTGGAATTGGCAGAAGTTTACAGCTGGCCAATGTGACATGGGAGCAAAGTGCTTGTACTCTTATATGAAAAATCCTAAAACTACCTTTGCTGTGCGCTTGAAGCACTGTCTCAGTCTGGAACTAGCTTTAAGACATATGAAGTACACCAGCTGGATGGTAATCTCACAGGTGAAAGGAAAAAAAATGAATTTATTCTGAGTATCTTCTTAGCCCAATTGCCATAGTGGGATACAGCAAGTGGCTTGTTTCATAGATGGGGCTACCACTTCTGTTTGCTTCACTGGAACTTTCTGTCAATCCAGAGTTAAGTGACACAATACAAAAACTACAAAAACCCTATCAGGACAAACAGCCTGGCATTCCCATGAGGCAGTGTTTTTAACTCCTCAAAGTTTCATGTGGATTTGCTGCAGCATGTGTACATATTTTACTGGTGGACTTTCATTTTGCAAGCTCCAGATACCACTGACAAGAGAAAATTAAAGCTTTTAAAAACGTATCAAAGAAAAAAAGTATGAATTGCACTATTTTCAGCAAATCTTTCTTGAAAGAACACTATAGGCCACTGAAGTAATGGCCTTAGATTTTGCAATACAGGGACTGGGCCATTCCTTCAGAATATTGTAGGGTTGCCTTTGTTGTTTTTATAAAAAAGTTTTTTAAGTGTGTGTCACGTGGATCAACTTCCCCATTCTTCTATATGGTCTAGTAGTTTTAATGATTAAAATAGTTCAGGTACTTTCCATTCCATAGTTTTATTTTTACTTCAGCATGTACAGAACTAAAAAGGCAATTAACTTTGGGGTTTCTTTTTTTTTTTTTCCTGAAACTTTTTCACCCCTGGGTGATTTTACTAGCACACTTGAAATGCATTTGAAGGAAAAGCAATGCTTTTCTGTGTCCAATGAGGACTACCCTCGTGGCTGTGATGGAAATGCTGGCAGTGAAAATGACCAGAAGGAGGATCTACTTATTTAAGTCAATAATAATTAAGGATTTCAATTTCTATGCAGGACAATCTTGAAAGAAAGCACAAGCACTAGGAAAGGTCGTGCAGAATATTATACATAACTCATTTCCTCAAACTTTTCAACACCTCTATGATATATATGCCCTATAGTGCTCCCCAGCTTCCAGTTTTAAACTGATGTTTATAATGCATTGGCAAGCTATTAGGGGAGGCATCCCACTCAACTCAACCAACACGCTCTCGCTTTGCACTGGTCATCGCTGGGATTTTCAGTCCTGACTGCTCTGAGCTCCAGGACCACCTCATCGTGACCCATGCAGCCTGTCACCCCAGTTTTACTAAGTTAAACAGGTACAAGACATCCTTTCCATCTTGCAAGATCATGACTGGACTGATAAATGAAAAAGAAAAAAAGAAAAAGAAAAAGAAAAAGAAAAAGAAAAAGAAAAAGAAAAAGAAAAAGAAAAAGAAAAAGAAAAAGAAAAAGAAAGAGAAAAAAGAAGAAGAAAAAGAAAAAAGAAAAAGAGGGGGGATCTTGAAAAGACATCATTTTATAGCTGTTTTAGTAACTTGGCTTGGATTTCTGCCACAGACTTTAGCCATTTTGAAGTCTTCCTTGGCACCCCATCCAAACTGAAGCTGATAGATGGTACCTTTCAGATGACAATGGTCTCTGCATCGGATCCCGCAGCAACTGAGCAGCAGCGCATCACCTTCTCCACAAAGAAAAAAATCACTCCTCTCAAATGCCGATAGTGGAGGGCTATCACAAGAAGGTAAACTATTTCAGCCACGCATCTTTTCTCTCTTTCTCCACTTTGAATCAATCCAGAGCTTCTGTAACTGTAAGGGAACTGCGGCTTTGTATTTATTGCACCTACTCCCACAATGACAACCACTCTAAAACAGATTTAACCACCAGATTCATTTCACACCCAGGCAGGGCCAAGAAATGATAGGCACCCCTGGATCCATCCTGGTCCCATAACACCCAGGTCTGCCAGACCGTGTGCTCCTTGTGCCAGCAACCACCACAGCTCCGCTGCTCACTGACTCCGGCAGGCAATGACGGATACTGTGCAGAAGTGATGGACTTAGCTCTGGTGTCTTCCATAGTGCCTCAGGACACAGCGCTTTTTGTATCGTCATTTTTAGATTCCCCTTTTGCATCTCGGTTTTGGTCTTGCCTGGGAGAAGAAATAAGAAAACTTGCCCCAGCAAACCTCCTAATGTTTGTTTATCAAAAACTAGATTTAGGGAAATGCCTAGGTACATGGAAACTGGTCTGAGCCTTGCAGCCACCCAGCTTTTGCCCATCCAAGATGGCACTCATTTGTGAATACCAGCGTCCAGAGAAAATGCATTATGGCAGCGTTTAAGGAAGAAACCAAAGACTGCAAAACTACTGTTTAACAAGGCTCCATTTTAATTCTGTTAAATATCTATTAAAACTTGACAAGATCTTAGCTTTATGGTGAGGTCTTGTGCATCATCAACCACAGAATAAGTAAGACCAGCACCAGCCAAAGCCTGAGCCAGTTAAACAGCTTTGATCAGACCAGTGAGAAACGACCGAAGAGAAGCGACACCGTATCTCAGAGCCCTGCTTGGGATGTATGGACGTCCAGTTGCCAAAGAGCTCTCAGCCTGGCAACCCCAGGAAAGTCGGCAGGGATCAGCGCGCCCACCATCGCTACCACAGCCCAAGCTGCGCCGAGCTCAAGCCACCGGCGAGGTAGACTCATGAAATCCTTTGCAACGCCAAGGCTGAGGACAATCCTGCTCAGTGACTGAGTGGGATGTTTCTCAAGGGCTTTCAAAAGCCAAACCTTACTCTCCTTTACAACCAGCAGCAGAAGAGTAATAGTAGGGCTGTTGTTGTTTATAACATATGCATATGAACGATGCAAAATACTGAGCTGTAACTCTACCATATACTTCTTGATGGTCCTGTATTTCCTGGCCAGATTTAGGAGCCTGGATCCAAACCCTGGGTGCTTTGCTGAGTGCTCAAAGTCCCAAAGCTGGGAACACTGCAAAAGCCTTCTGGCATTTTTCTGTTAAATGGTGGTTGGTTTTCCGCATATACATTAATTACTTCACAAATAACTGTTAACAGCCCCAATCTCTTCCTCTTTCTTAAAACTAACTGCAAAAGGGAAATCAGAAAAGGACTTTTTTTAGGTGTGGGACCTGGTACGATAAATGGAAAGGATGCTGGAGATATCTGAAGTGACAATACTGTTCACCAGTCATGTATGCATTGCTTGGATAATCTAAGAAAGCAGCCATCAGACATGCATTACAGAGTTGGGATTTACATAAATTCCAGCATGGAACGTGTCATCTGTACTCCTAAATACAAAAGACGGCTGGATTCCTCCGCTGGTTCACATTTAAGCCCCAATTCAAACCTCTCCAAAGCACATGCTTCATTGTTGACATAAACAGGGATTCCTTCCCAAAGCAGGGCCTTCGTGTGCCGAGCGCTGGCCTTTAGCTTGCCGACGTTCTCCAAAACAAGAGCCTGAAAAGCTGCTGTGGGAATATCATGCCCATTTACTACACATACTGTATCTCAGTGATCTCACATCTAATGGATGTAGTTTAAAACCAGAAATATTCTCCCTCCTAAATGTGTCTATTTTTGCTACTGTAACAAAGAGCATCAATTACAGATAAGTGTCTGTCTCTGTTTTTCCATCTGCAAGTAGAGAAAGTAGTGATTTGCTGTTCCAAAGGGCATTTCATGCAGACTAATGAGGACATCTCACTTTAAAAAAATAAAGTTCATCTATGCCAGAATTTCTCCACTTACTATTGCTACATTATTGTAATAATGCAATATATAAGATGACTAACATCAAGCATCTGAAAGATGGCACATTTTTCTCTGCAGTTTTTCGGTCTTTTCAGCACTTTCAACAGTGTACTTTCTAGATTCAGTTCCACTGTTTGCTTCAACAGTCAGTTTGTTGGTTTCCTGTTGCTCGTGTGGGTATTTCTCATAGCAACAGGAGAGAACAATGTTTTCAGAACTGGAAAAAGTGAGAGTAAAGCCAAAGCACTGGCAGGGTGATCCAGGGGCAGATGCCATGCCTGAAATTATACTCCCTGCTTAACGTGACTTGGGATTTCAAGCTGATAATCCCTGTCTTAACAAGGTATACTTTGCAATGGTGAAAAGCTGCAAATTTACCCTGCTGTAGTAAGTGCCACGAGCATTTATTGAAGAACAGGATTTTAAAAAAGCTGTGACAACCCGCCTGCGTTTTACAAAGCTGTATGAGCCAAGCAAGGATTCCCCGCCGGAGGTCAGAGGCAAGTCTCTGACCAGACTATCTATCGCCGGCCTGGGAGCTCCTCCGGCGGCGATGCTTGGGCTGCGGAGCCGGTTCCTCGGGGGGCCTGGCTTCCTCAGCGCGCCGGCCGAGGCTGTATTTATGAATGGATCTGACGGAACTCCACCATGAGCCCGCGGTGTAACTGCATCACCCCATTGTTGCTACACACGCACAGCACTCACTGGGGAACAAAAAGCTGAATGAAGCGGAGCAGCTGCCAACTCAGGCAAAGACAACTTAGGAAACTATCTCATTCTTCCTTTCTTTTGGAGGCTATTTTGTCTGTTGTTTCCTTGCATACAAAATGCGGTCTGCAACAAATAAGGCAGGATAAGATACAGCGAGTCCTGTTACTTGGTTCCAAAACCACAGGCCCTAAACACTACAAAGGAGGGGATAAATGGTGTATGTGCCATAGGGACAATGTTCAAATGCTATCCATTCAAGACAGATTTCCATGATCTTATACTGCTGCTCAACAGAAACTGAATTCCTGAGCCTGGTGGTTCTGAACATAGTTTCTGTGCAGAAATCTGCAGGGATCTTTATGAAGGGACTTTTCAGACCTTGGGGGAAAAAAAAAATCCCAGCACTGACATACGTAGCATATTTAAGTGGAGATATTTTAAATGCCATTTATTATGGACCTGGTCTTCAAAACAGCCTGACTCCACATTTTCAAGGGCTCATAGCCAGCTGTTCCGACAAGACTTTAAGGAAAGCTTGGTTCCTTTTTTCTTTCTACCTCAGGCTCTTAAACATGCTTCAGATTTTCAAAACCACTCAATACACACTAGTTCCCATCTGGGAACAGACTTTTAAAAAAAGGACTTGTGCCCACATACAAGCTTATGTGTTGGCTCTGCCTGAAAACCGTTCTCCAGCTGCTGATGCTGGAGAGGACAACTCCTTTTGTCCGGATGCAACCTTCAGAGCTGGGCTGTAGGAAGAAGATGTTCCTTACGTGCATATACAACCCTTGCTATCACACAGAGTGAACCTGGCCAGCCGTTCTGGCTGTTATGGTGCTACAGAGTTTATTACACAAACAGCTACTAACCAGCTTAATTTGGTATCTAACCTTGCCAGCTTTTGTCAATGATGTAAGCCTGAACACATTTTTAATATGAGATAATTGTTTCTATGTTTCAGTGCACTCAGCCTCATAGAAAGAGGTTGGAAGGAACCTCTGGAGGTCACCTAACACAACCTTCTGCTCAAAGTACGGTTATCTTTAAAACTCAGTTGTGTGCCTAATTCTCACTGATTTTAGCCTACAAAATTCTGGTCCAAGGTGCTTTGTAACAGGTAAAGACCTCATCTACCTATCCCTGCAGTAGTTTCTTGAGGTCCTCCTCAGAAACCTTATGTATTTCTCCTCACAGAGATCTGGGGTACCAGAGAATGGAAGGGCTCAGGACAGACTGAAAGGAGATGCAAGCAGTAACCAGGCCAGGGGATGCATGCCCCGCACATGATTTACGACAACGCTGCCAGGCATGGCCAGGGAGGCATTTTCCAGACCCACGGCTAGTGAGCTGACACACTGAACTGACAGCTGCTCTTCCAGGAGGTGAGGAGATAGATTTGCCCAACACAGGTCTGTGGCAAAGCAGAATATTGATTGCAAGGTCTTAAAATGTGCCCTACCCATTCAGCTATCCTTCCTCACATCCCGTAATTGTACACAGCGGGGATGCTTGTATCCTCTTCTGAAGCATCTGGCTCCACCAGGGACAGGATACTGTGTGCACTGGAGTGCTGGTCTGGGATGCTATGGAAATTCCTGACTTCCCGAGTTGTTTATTTTTCCATTGCAATGACCCACCAAGAGATGCACAGGGAGCTCAGCGGCTTCCTGTGAGTACATCTATTAACTCTTTGCCCACCAACCTCTCCTCTTGTCTTCAAGCAACAGCAAAGGAAATGTTCCCACCCTCTGGCAGCAAAATAGATCAGAACATGCAATCCCCATCCTGCAGAGCTGTGTGAAGCTGCGTGGGACTAGTTCTTAACGACTCTTTGGGAAAATAATGATCAGAAAAGGCAATTCAGATATACCACGCAGAGCTACTTTCACTACCCATAAGGCTGCTGAGCTTCTCAGCTTCTCCAGGAGTAGCTCCCTGGTGTTTATTTTCATAGGTGGAAGGAGTAATGAAACCGAGGTTTGCATGGCCTCGTTGTCACTGTCTCTTCAGAATGTGATTCAACCTTCACCAAATGGCCCAGGGCAGCTATTTATCAGAAATAACTGTTACCCCTAGAATGACACTGGCAGGATTCCTTGTATGATCTCGTCTACAGCCTGGAGCACTGCTTTGGATTCACACAAGGAGAGCTGACACCAAAGTGTTTTTGAAAGAAACGCTCATGTGTTGGTTGTTTGCTTACCCAACAGCTGGGTTCTAAATTAAATGCTGTTTATTAATAACATATTTTTGGTCTAATTCTTAATGAAACATCCATTAAAAACATTATAGCACTAAATGCCAAACTCCGGTCTCAGTTACACCAGTGTAAATCTAAAATAACTCCATTGATTTCAGCTTCCTGGTTTATGCTGCTACTTGCTAGCAAACAGATAGCACCCTCAAATTATCATTACAAAACAGTAAAAGTTCAGAAAAGCTCATTGCAGTTAAGTTGCATCAGGATTTCATTATCATTCTCTTATTTTCATATACTTGCAACTTTGAAGCTGAAATTTTTCATGCTTCACTTCAGACAGTGACATTTTTTGGAAAGCCAATCAGAAAGTCCCATCGTCTGTCTCCATGCTTAGCAATCACACACACCAAGAGAAAAAGAAGCAGAAGCCCCCAGGACCCTCCAGTCGGGAAGGATTCTCCCCCAGCTCTGCCATTTCCTGTGGGCTACCAGGAGGTGGGGGGGGGGGAAAGAAGTTTTTCCTCTGCAGAACTGTAATTTCTGTGAGTTCCCTCACTTTTCCACCGCATGATGCTCCTGAAGCGTAGGAGCTCTCATTTCTTCCTCTTCCCTAACCGTCTCTTTGAAACAAAATCATTCACACAGTGATGATGAATTAATTGTGTCACTGCACGAACAAGCTCTCAGGCACCAGAAATTAGGAAGTGAGAGAACTGAAGCTGTTCATTCAACTTTAATTAAGTCCCAGAGTAAAATATTACAATAGTCTTTACTCTTCATTAACACAGCCTTGGGCTAACTCTTACACAATCTAGCCAGTACATTTTTTCCAACAACACACTTTACAGATGAGGCTGATGTTACTACCTATTGCTAAGCCTGCCCCGTACTTCTCCAAGATTCTGTTTTGAGTTACTTATCTCCCTCTCAAGGTTTAAGATGTGGGATGCAAGCTTCCAGTCCTGGGCCCTTTTGCATTTTTCCAATGCAGAAGTCACGGAGAAAGTTTCTACCAAAATATTTCTCCCATTTCCAAATAGCTGGCTAATGACAAATACACTATTTTGCCCAACTTAAAAATTCTAGCCATGTTTGGTTGGGCCAAGACTTCAAAGCTTGCAGGAAGCAGACTCTGAGTTAAGGCTACCTCTGCCACAGCAATGGAAACATCTTGAAAAAATGACAGCACCTCTAACTTCTGCAAAGACTTAATTTTTTTGGTGATTAAATTATCCAGAAGCTCCTTTTGTCCCAAGCGTGCTCTGACTTGGGGACTGAGTAGACTGAGGGGACTCTCCTCTGCAGTCTGTGCTGCTGTGGGCTGAGACCAGGAGCAAAGGAAGAAAGCTTGTCTCTACCCAGTGCCAACAGACTCTCAGAGAGGAGATGTGACCAGTAAAATGTTAAGAGTTCTTTGTTATTTGGGAAGAGTGATTTTTTAAATTTTTTTTTTTCCAAAGGCATATAAGCTCAGCCGGATCTGGGAATATTCTCACCAGGATGGCAAAAAGCACATTTCTGACAAAAAAAGCCATCTGCTAAATTTCAAAGAAAAGGAGCGAAGAAATTTTCAATGCAAAAACCATCTTTTTTTCTTCTAACTACTTAAGAGCTACTAAGCTGTTTTGGCAGGTATTTTCTTTCAGACTGAAACAATCAGGATAGAAAAATTCAGCATGAGAGATAAAGTTTGTCCAATCTGCAAGACGCTGCAAAAGGGCCTTACATTAAGCAGCATTGGGATGCCTGAGAAACCTTCAATACCTCCTATAATAAAGAACATGAGCTTTAAGTGTATATCAACAAATATCAAATTAAGAGAATCCAGAAAAACTCCCAAGACAGCAAAAAAAGCCATTTCCTCTTCAAATGTCATTGTGTATAACATGCTCGGAAAGTCAATTAACATGGGCTCTACTGTACCAAGGAGAAAGAAAATCCCACAAGAAAGACACCCTACTGTGACTTTTCTTCTGTCCCTACAAGCCTTCACAAACATCCCCAGTACGCAGACTGAGCATGGGAAGAGTCAGCTGGGATCCCAATTCAAGCAGGGTTTCACGGGTGAAGCAGCAAGGCACCAGCCAGCAACCGAAAAAAACCACACAGAGAAGAGCAGTAGGAAAATTCATGGGTGTAATCCCTACCATGAGGAGCAGTGGTGCAAGCAAGAAGCTGCATCGAGCCTTGCAGGACCTTCTGAACATGACCCCATGCAGCACGAACTGCAATAACCCAACTGAAAGGTGACTAAGGAACAGATTACTGCAGCGAGGGCTGCATCAAAGGGATGCTCAAAATCTCTTTGCTGGCAGAAGTGACGGGTGAGGGAGGGAAATGCTCTTCCCTGTGACCAGGGAATCGAGACACAGTGAAGTATCTTGCAAGGTCCCAAGGATGTAGCCCTTGTGGCCCATGTGTTGAGTTTGCCTGCCCTCACCTAAGAGCTGAGTATCGTCAGCACCATCCTGTCATTGCTACCCAAACCTCCTGTGCAGGCTGAAAAAGAGCAAGAAAGGAAAAGATCCTTGTGACTGCACAGGGAAGCTCTTAGAGGACAATGCCCTGCCATCTCCAGAAAGACAGAACCCAGCTACTCCATGGTTGATCAAAAGCCACCAAACACCTCAAATACAAATACACCAGCAAGGGCTACCTTGGCATCTCTCTTTTCAAAAGTGCTACAATACTGTGGAAACAGTATCAGAAGTTTAATTGGAGCTTACTGATATGGGGAACGTGGTCTGGCGATGGAAAGACTGCACTGTTAATCAGATGGCACAGGGACAAAGCAGTGAGCTCTGCTGAGGGTAACTGTTCTAGGTCTGGGTTTTGGTCGTACCCAAACACCACTTGCTTCTGTCCTCAAAAAGGACTTCCAGATGACTACCCAGGGATTTCTGTGGGCAGTGATGGGCTTCACAGCAGCAGAAACAGGCACCAACCTTGTGAAAGCTCCCCCTAAACTTTCCAATTATTCTCTTCTCCTGCACTCCGCAAGCCTCCCTGGCCCTCCTCTGGCACCGTAAGGGATATTTCCATTCTCATTCCTCACCCCACACTGTCACTCCCTTGGTCCCATCACTATCCTTGTCCTGCTGACTACCGAGTTGGTCCGTCAGGCTGTAATTTCTAGAGCTGCAGTACAAGAAGCTCACAGACAACGATGGTTACAGAAATTCTTCTTGTCCCCATCTCCTGCCCTATGCTACAGTGCTCAGCTCTCCCAGCTGTTTGTGAGGCTGTTCTTAGAAATCTATCAGTGAACTGATCCGGCTTTGAAACCAAGCAAGCTCCCCTGACCCCTCAACTCTGAAACAACAAGTGGTCCTTTCCCCCTTCTTTAAGCTGGATCAGTTCCAGGATGGGTTTGAAACACAAGAATATGAACAATTGTGTGGGCATACATGAGCAAATACAAGCATGAAAACGAGCAGCAGCCAAGCAGGAACAACTTCATCTGGCACCATCATCTGTTTAACATCTTTGTTTAACACCTTTGCTGGCGACATGGACAGTGGGATCGAGTGCACCCTCAGCAAGTTTGCCAATGACACCAAGCTGTGTGGTGCGGTCGACATGCTGGAGGGAAGGGATGCCATCCTGAGAGACCATGACAGGCTTGAGAGGTGGGCCCGTGAACTTCATGAGGTTTGCAACAAGGCCAAGTGCAAGGTCCTGCACATGCGTCAGGGCAATCCCAAGCACAAATACGGGCTAGGTGATGAGTGGAGAGCAGCCCTGAGAAGGACTTGGGGGTGTTGGTTGACAAAAAGCTCAACATGACCCAGCAATGTGTGCTTGCAGCCCAGAAAGCCATATCCTGGGCTGCATCAAAAGAAGCATGACCAGCGGGTCAAGGGAGGTGATTCTCCCCCTCTACTCTGCTCTCATGAGACCCCACCTGGAGTACTGTTTTCAGCTGTGGGGTCCCCAACGTAAGAAGGACATGGACCTGCTTGAGCAAGTCCAGAGGAGAGCCACAAAGATGATCAGAGGGCTGGAGCACCTTCGCTATGAGGACAGGCTGAGAGAGTTGGGGTTGTTCAGCCTGCAGAAGAGAAGGCTCCAGGGAGACCTTATAGCAGCCTTCCAGTACCTAAAGGGGGCCTTGCAAGAAAGCCAGAAAGGCACCTTTTCAAGGGCATGTAGTGATAGCACAAGGGGTAATGGCTTTAAACTGAATGAGGGTAGATTAGATTAGATGTAAGGAAGAAATTATTTACTGGAACAGGTTGCACAGAGAGGTTGTGGATGCCCCATCCCTGGAAGTGTTCAAGGCCAGGTTGGATGGGGCTTTGAGCAACCTGGTCTAGTGGAAGGTGTCCCTGCCCATGGCAGGGGGCTTGGAACCAGATGATCTTTTAAGGTCCCTTCCAATCCAAATTATTCTGTGATTCCAGTCTATGATTCTATCATATCACAAGGAAAATCACAGCGGTAGGGCACCAACCTTTCAGACACTCCATGGAGTTAAAGACATGGAGTTATACAAGAAGCTCTTAGTGGCTAGCACCGTTTTCTTTATTCTGTGGATATTCACAACCTTGGCTGAAGACAGCACCTTTCCTAACAAGATGTTAGCCTCTCTCTAAATCCTCATCTTCCTCCGCCTGGTTTCTCATGTCCTTCTCACATCTGCCCACTTGTCTTAAGAGTCCTCCCAGACATTTGCTGGATGCAGCATCCAAAACTCATCATGTTACATCCAGTCAGACAACCATCCAAGGAGAAAATGTCATTTGGTCAGTAACTGCCAATATCAGCACCAGTAACAGATAATTCTTGTTAGCCACATAAATGAAGTAAACTTAATGGATTTACCCAGTCTAAATCTAACAACTGTACATATAAGCTTTGTGCAATACTTGGTCCAGGCCATGCAGTCCGAATTGTTGTATCGGATTCTTCTTCTTGCACGCTTCTGCTGCTTACTGTAATGTATCACCACTCTGTTTCTCCACACTTATAAAACAGACATAAAAGAGGAACTACCTGTATAAAATTTTCATTTCCACTGAAATAAATCTATGTCAAATTTTTGCAGCTACTTGATTTACATTATAAGCATTCAAAACTGGAAATGTTCCTTTTTCTGCGCAAAGCCCAGTTCCAATCAAAAGAAATGGGAAGCCCCAGAACTGCACTGGAAAATTAGGATAAATCTGATTGAAAGAAAAAAGAAATAGCAAAACATTCTTCCCTTTTTGTTAAACTGGACTATTCCTTTTTAACCAAAACGCAGAATATTCGCTGGACAAAAACCAAACATTCTCTTGACAATGTTACCATAGATCTAATAATTGCACAGTGTATTTACTCTGCAAAGTAAAAGCAATAAAAAGTTTTACAGTTAGCCCATGTTAAGGATGACGCATTGGAAACTGATATTTCTATGGTAAAAAAAGCATTCTCTGATTAGTGGCCTGCATTTCAGAAAGCCTCGCTCATTTTCTTTCCTTTTGAGTGAACTTCATCACAGCAAAACACGTCAGCTTCGCAAGAGATGGAACCCCTGTTTATCCACAGACAAAGCAGTTTGGATTTGCAGGAGCATAAGGTCTCCCCGCAGTGTCCCACCGACACACGGGCACAGCGGGAGAGGGACCACCCCACGGGGGAAGGCACCCCGAGTGCTCCTTTCATTCCTCCCAGCTTTCTGCTGAGACTGCCACGCAGAGCTGTCAGGTTTGGGTTTTTCTGATGTCTCCTCTAGAAGCTGACCCCAGACCAGAAAACTCACTTTTGAGTGAGTTTGAGCACCACTGAAATGCCATCAGATTCACCTCTCCTACTGATGACAGGACTTTCTGACAAGCCAAGAAATGACCTTCATGGGGTAAGCTTAGTGAAGTTACAGACAAAAATCCAGACAGCCTGGGTTACACCTGCCTCACACTGTGCCAGCACCAGAGGATTAGCTCATTATTCACTTCCTTCAAACCAGAAGAGCAGTTTCAAGGTTGCGAATAGAGGACCGGCGCACACAGTGGTTTACCTTATGCCCCTGGGGATGCTGTCTGCCTGCTCGCCCCATCGCCCAGGGTGATACCCAAGGCGGCTCCCCACCATAGCACGCCTGACCATCAGCCAGGGTGGGCAGAGCAGGCTCTCCCCACCAAGCTGCTGAACAAAGCATGAATGAAAACTGATCCCAGGAGGCCAAGGAGCTTTGGACATTCAAAGCACCGCAACCAAGGTGTTGGGCACACGCCTGCAACCCATTCACTCTGGGAGCACCCCCTTCCTTCACTCTGCTTGGGCTTTCAGATCAGGCCAGGTTTGATGGCCCGGTTCTCCACCACGCCCTCAGAAGTGAAAGGAGAAGAGGAATGCAGGACACTCACCACATCTGTGTTTGTAATCTTGGCCAGGAGGTCCGTGAGGCTATCCCCATCATCGAGCTGAAGGCCACAGATGGCTGCTCCCACACTTCCAGTTGCTATCATTGATGGTGGGTACATGGCAAAGTTAAAATCTGCAAGAACAGATCTGGGAATTAGTCCAAGCCCAGACCAGAAAAGCTGCAAAACATCAGAGGCAAGCAACATAAAAAAACCACACCCAAGAATAAAAAATGGGGAAGTAGAAGAAAGGGAAAAGTGCCACTCTTTTTGGTCTGGCGGAGCTCATTAGTCACACTGCTCATCACAAGCAGTCAAAGGAGGGGTAACAGATCTGCAAATTAAAATGGAAATGTGGTTCGGTCTTTTATTCTCACTGAAGCATAAAGTAAACCTGGACAATTTTTAATAGTCTTTCCTTAGTTTTAAAGAAAAGGAAAGAGAAGAAGGAGGCTTTCTGTAGTTTATGTCAGAAATCTGGGTCTTGGTCACATTAGAGCTCTCTGTACAACCAGAAAACTAACTGGAATAAGGTATCACAAAGGACCAAACTGGGATTTGTAGTCATGTCAATTTTAAAAGACCTAATTAACTCGAGCACTTAAAAGACCTGTCCGGGAAAGAGATTTTAATTAATGGTTCATCTTTACCACCTTTGCAATTAGGAAGTGAGAACACTTATAGCCCATAGCTACATAATCAAAGAAAAAACAAAGATCACAGTTGCCATTACTACTATTTCTTAATAAACGAGTTGAAAATACATTTCAAACTTCTTCTCACACATCTGTGGTGATCGGGAGAGAAATGAAAATAAAACTAAATGTTCTTATGACCTTTATAAGATGATTTTATGGTTTATGACACTGCCATAGGCACTGGTATATTGGCATGTCTTACTAAATACCATTTCCAGGAGATCTTCTAGGTTACTGATATCTTCCTAAAATGAAACTTGGTTTGCAAGTTCTTTGGTTCAACAATAACCCATTAACAAACCCTTTTCTACCAGTTTTCAGTTGGGAGGACTGGAGAAGAAGGAAGAGGAAACACGAGTAATACTTAATATGAAATAAACCACAATCAATATATTCAGTCTATTTACAGAAACAGATTGTTACAGAAAACCGCCCTTCTGTTAAGGGCAGATCCCAAGTCCTCTCTGTTCAGCTAGCACAAATTCTGTAACTCTGTTGATGTCTGCGTAACCGCTCAGGTTTTAGACACATGGAGAGTTGTTCTCAGCCTCCCAGACTCTGAGCTGGCAGATACTGCAATAGCTGTGGAGACAGCATGTTCTTCAGGCTGGAATATGTCCCTGGGACCCACGAGGAATAAAGCAGTCATGTAAGAATGGGAGTCAGGTCATAATGTTCATCCAGACGGACTGGAGGGAGAATGTTAGGAGTGGGGAGAGACAAGGAAGAGCTGAAACCCTGTCATGGATTTATCTGTTTCACAAAGGCACCAGGAGGTGACCACCTGCAAGCCCACCATTGCATGCTGCTGAAGCCCACTGTCCTTCCTACCAGGGTTGCTCAGCAGACATCACACTCTGAGAAACCACTTCCAAAGGAGCAAATTCCCACCAACTGAAGCAATGAATATGGACTGCCATTACTATAAAAATAATAATTATGCACTGTTATAATAGTAAGAACCCACTGTACATAGGAAAGCCAATGATCTTGGAAATTAAGTTATATTGCCCCCACTAATGAGTGAGTCAACAGGAGAGCCTCGACTCCTACTTATGAGGGCAGCCCTGAGGATGCTGATCTCAACACAATGTCGAGGTAACAAGAGTTGCACCTTCATAATCAAAATCGCTTTCATTTACCTCACATGGATTTATACACACGCATGCAAGGGCTAGCCCCATCCAGCCTGTAAATAGATGAGCAGGGAAAATAAATACAGGTACCTACACACAGCACACACCCTGCCCACAGAGCCCACCCTATCCCCAGTGCCTCAGCCTGTGGTTGCGCTTATCATCGGGCCAGACCTCGAGAGCAGGTCATAAATACAGTGAGATTTTAAGCCCTCGAAATGGCCCTCGTTTTACACCGTTTTGCCTCTCTTCTTACTTGTTACTACTGACAGGGCCCTAGGACTCAGCTCTGGGTGACTGCTGCAGTAGCTCATTCCTGTGGGTTGACCTGGTAGCTAGTGGCTCCATGGAAGAAGTGTGATCGCTGGGCCACGAGTTTACAAAGTCCAACATGAAAAGCAGGAATGGTTAAAGGACTCCAGTAACAAGAGTTTTTTATAAAGGTCGCAAATGTTAATGTGCTTGCGTGACTGTCCAGAGTCTCCTCCTGGTCCACAGAGCAAAGAACAAATGTCTATAAAATTTAAGAATGTTCAAACATTTATGGAAGAGACCTAGCATTCCCCAAATGTGCTGTCATCTACATAGAGCGATTCATCAGCAATCCCACTAATTTCTTTAGAAAATGGGTAAATTAAAGGCTACATCTCCACGAGTCTGTTTCTCCTCTTATACACGCTGCATTTGCCTGGGTTTGTGAATCCCGTGTGCCTGCACTGGTGTGAATTGGGCTGCACTTGGCCAACGTGGCCCTAAGTTAGGATGTGACTCCCGCATTTAAATCTTTGGACTTACCAAACTGTCTCCTAGTTATGCATGGGAACTACAGGTGGCAATGGACTTTCCGTAATTTACCCCTCCTTGTCTCAAGTTTTGGGGAAGGTGTAGTAAAAAGATGATGTGAAACCTCTCAAACTCTACTGGCATTTGGACAGTCCCTATGGAAGCTATGATGCAGTGGGTGAGAACAAAAACCCACCCCCTCCCACCCATCTTTTGAGCCAGCAGCAGGGAAAAATGGATGCACTCGGAGGCCCGGATGGACGCATACCCTCACGCGTGGTCACTGAGCCCCCACAGAGCAGCTTCACCCAGCCCCGAGCGGCTGGTGGCGAGACCCAAGCAACAGGGAGCTCCCATGTCTTGCACTCCATGCTCAGCTCCGGCCAGGCACAGCGTGAAGCACCCAGCTCCAGCCTGCCCTCTGAACTTCCTTGCTTCCTAGGGGCTTGCATCAGGACCTTCACATTATCTGAACACCGGTTTTCTCGTGGTTGATTTTATATCTACTCCCAGAAACAGTCTTCCTAGGAAGCTGAATAAAGAGCCACAGTGCCCCTGCCAACTAGCACTGCTGTAGGTCTGCTTCCACGTGGGGTCACATGAGAACATTTCTATGCCCAATAACCTTGTTAGTTCCCTTAATGTCATTCATAATGCAAATGAGACAGCGAGCGAATGGCCAGAGGCCCAGAGTGACTAAAGCTCAGCATCCAGAAAGTCTTACATTGCCTCTAGCTCTAAACTAACTTCCCTCCATAACAAGCACCATAAACTTGGCTATCAAAGCTACACATGCCCAGTCTTTGTTGTACAACAGGCAGCGATTTGTATCACTGGCTTCTATTTTTAGCATATTAATTAACTACTGCAACTGGTGAGGCAAGTGTCTCCAACTGGAGAGTGTGGCACCATTGTCTGAAGTCATCACCTCATCTCGCGCTATTGAAAATCATGGCAGTGACCCTCCTGCTGATATGAATTTAACCTGACATGCCCACAAAGGGATGGGGGGTGGTGCACCAATTTTGTGCACATGGTTCTCCACATCACCCTGGACCCTATTAGTGTGGAAAGAGCTCATTGAAAGAAAAGAAGCCACATTGTGCTGGGCCACCTAGAGGGTTGAATAGAAAAGGCTGAGGAAAAGAGCAGGCAGTGGAATAAAGGCCGTAATTAACATATTTCCATATTCAAGCAAAGCAATAACTACGTGAAATGTTTGTCAAGGTGCAATGAAAGCATAAATATTAAGTACCGTATCTGAGGGGATGCAGAACCCCCCTCCGAGTCCCTTACATTCCATTGAGAAATTCAAAACAAGCTTTTTACACGTTATTTTCAATTATAAACCTCTATCCCCGCTTCACTTGTGACAACAAGCCAAGTCCCGCCATCCTCACTCAGTGTTCACCCAGGTAAAACTGCCTACAGACTTAAGTCAAAAGCTTGCCCTGAGATTTAAAATAAAATCAAAATAAAAGGGGGAGCAGGAGAACCTAAACTTGTGAAGCTGAAATATACGCTTTTACTTTAAATTCTTGTTGGAGATGATGAACCTTGAATTACGGAGGGAATCTTCTAAAAAGCCCTTCTTACTGGACACCTGAAGCAAGGCTATGGGCTAAATCCTTCTTTCAGACCTAAGTGCAACCTTGGTTAATGGGCACCCAGAGCCTGCACCGAAGGCATGGCTCTGACTAACTTTGTTGTGAGTTATGCAGTTCCATGGGAAAGTACAAAAGAGTCTTGTTAAAAGTCAGAGGAGTAGTGCAATAACGTGTAGTCTACAAGAATCTGAGCATATGAACATTTCAAGGGAAGATACTGGGCTGTTAGAAAGCAAGACCTGTTTTACCTTCTATTCCCAGGCAACAGACACTGGAAACCATCCCATCCCCATTTCGGTATCACCTTTTTCCTACAGGATGTTAAAAACGAGGGACCAACCGTGCACAACCCCACTGACTTCAGTGTTGGGAACAAACAAAGCCGACACAAGAAACAGTGCCCTTTGAAACACAGCCACCTCTGGACGAGCCAGCCGGGGTCATCAAACAAATTCAGGATACCCTGAATCCGCACCCTGCTTGCAGACTGGAGCTCACACAGCCAGGGCATGAACCTCGGCATGCATGTGCCAAGGACGTTTTTCTGCCGGTGCGGCACACGTCACGGGTGGCCAGGTTCTAGGACCCTGCGCACCGCAGCCGAGCTGTTTTGCTGGGCTCTCTCCTGATCCAGTGGACTGCACTACCTCCGAGCCAGGGAAATGCAAGGTTGACAGTCAGTCTAAAGCAGGAGGGAACCGGAGGCAGGAACCCAGAGAGGTCCTGCAAGGGGAAGCCCTAACTCGCAGCCAATAAATGAAAACTGCCGGAAGGAAAAGAGCACTGACAAATATCCAGGCTGAACGTGCTTGGTGTGCCAAAGCCAGGTGGGAACTCTACCTTCTTACAATGACCCCTGTTTCTGCTCTGGCCGCTGGCTGGTTTTTTAACAGCCAGTTTTCATCTCTATAATTTGATAGAGGTTTATTTTCAGAGCTGCAAATGCAGAATTGGAAACTGCTGTCTTGAGGAAGGTAATGCTTCTCAGGAAAAAATAAAAGGACTGTTACCTCCATCAGGAGAACAGAATCATGACAGTCATCAATACCAGTTTATAAAACAATATAGATAATGGTCAAATTTCACCCAGCCTCAAACTTTACTCAGCCAATGACTGTACTATGAAGACAAGCATGGATCTATATTTAACCAGCTAAGTTTAAAATAAAGGTCTAAGGGAAACAATGCAAGTAGTGAATTTAATTCTTGCCCGTTTTGATCCAAACGCAATTCCAGCGTCAGTGTGCTACCTTTTTTTCAAACACTGTTGGTTTTAACTGCATTGGCCATTTTTTTCTCTTGCTCTCCTATTTCTACAAGACACTGCAATTTTTCCCCATGTTAACTATTTCTGCTTTTAAAGGCAAAACCTTCAAAAAAGGGCATGGCAGCACCAAGTACAACCAAACAAAAAACTGTCAAGTAAGATAGGATGCAGACCTGCTTCTACTCTTTGAGTAGGCAGGAGGGCAGACACCTAATTCTGTTCCTGGGCTACGGTAAGGCAAAAGCATTTGGCCTTTATACAAACGGGTCTACCAATTGTTAATGCTTCATCACAACCATCCAAGTGAGGTAGAGACAGTGAAACACATTGAACAGTCTATGTAAAAGTATATGAGCATGCACTATAATAGGCTTATTAGCTGATCATAAACACTATTTCTGAACAACTGTTTGCACTTACTATTTTCACTTGTTCTACACCTTCACTAAGGAAGCCTAACCATGGATCAGGATTATGTTAGCGCTTGAACCACCTAAAGGTCAGATGTGCACCTGGTAGGAAGGAGGGCAATTTATCTGGCAGTGCTAGAATTATGCCAGTTTGTATCAGCAAAGGCTCTCTTCCTCCATTTCCTTCCACCTCATCTTCCCAGATTTGATGGGCCCTACAGTTTAAGGAGTGACTCTGCTAATAGGAAATATTCCCCAGGCCCTGCTTACTTGTTGATGGAGCTTCCGTGGTTCTTGTGGCTTCATTTTGCTGGAAAGCTCAATATACTGATATGAGCTGCCTCTCCCAGGAACAAGCAAGAGCTGTCTTTTGTATGGCAATAAATTTGTGTGGATTATTCTTTCTTCTGTCATGCAAGAAGTATTCATGCAACCACTGCCACTTTGCAGCATGGATTTTATTTCTAAGAGATTAATCCACACACCGAAGGCTCTGTGGACGTCTTTCTTTCCCTCTGCAAAGAACAGGTCCCGAATAAAACTCGTATCACACTTCTATCCTCTGCAAGGACAGAGCCCAGTAACTCTTACATTGGCTGAGCGGGGAAGGATGCATAGTCGACTTGTCCAGCAGGAGTCCTGAGGACCAAACATACCTCTTGGTGCTACAAAGCATTCTGTGTGGTTACCCTCCAAATCACTACTAGGGTTGTGGGCCTCATCTTGCAGTCTTTGCTCAGACAACACTCCCATTGACTTCCACAGAACTTCTGTCTGAGTAAGGACCCAGGATTTGGCCCAGAAGTTTAAAAAAAAGCCTTCTCAGCTTTCAAATGTAGATGATTAATGTCCCAGAAACAGTGGGCAGAGGTTTGGCACACTGTACAAGACTGACTTAAAGCTGAAATTTTCCTCCTCTTTCTTAGCCTCTTTGCAGACACAGGCTTTGAAAGCCACCAGTCTATGAGATGCTGCATTGTATCCATCACAAGAACATCTCACCTGCCATAGGACTCAGCTGAAGCACAGAAGAGACCATGCAAAGGGCTGAGTCTAGGGATCTACACAAGTCGCCTTCTGTCTCTGCAAGTCTGCAAAGCTTTTGCTTCCAAGTTTTGCATGCCACTTAAATAAAACACCAAAAACCTCCTCACTGAGATTAGTCTCTCCGTTACAGCCTGTGTTCAGAGACGCAGAGCTCCTCTTTCTGAAAGCCTGACTTGCACAGCCTGTCCTCCCCCAAAACCCACTCCCTTACAGGCACTGAGATAAAAAGGGGTATCCTGCACCAGTCCCTGAGAAAACATTTCCAAACTGTGGAGCGCTGTGTGAAGAGACAAGAGGAGGAATGAAGGGTGCAAAGCAACGAACAGATGGAGGTGGGGTCAGAGCAGCAGAGCGACGCAATCCCAGAGAGCAAAAGAAGGACGATCTCCATTGGGCTCACAGGTTAAGAGGATCCTCCCATGCTGAAAAAGCAGTAAGGATCAATTTTGCCAAGCTATATTGTAAGGACAAGGGCTCCACGTGCAGCCTCTTAGTGCCTTTAAAATTCAGAATACTCCTGAAGGAGATTTTAGCTTGCACAGGGAGCCACCAGTGGGATGAGAAAACAAATGACATCATGACAAGCTAGGCTATGCCAGTGCATGTCAATCTATATGCTCTTACTGCGCAGAGAGCGAGGCAGCTTGAAGAAAGCTGGTCTATGCATAGGCAATTCCCACCCAACAGCCCAAGCTCTCGCTTAATGACAGTATCCTGTTTGCATGGCCACGGCGCTGGCAGCACAACCAGGGACGTGCTGTGGGTGGACGTTACTTTTGGCCCTTCCAGTAGAGAAGGAGGCTCCTGAAAGCGTTGCAAGTGCAGGGCAAGGGAAAGAGAAACTTTATTCAGGGAGTAAGCTTCTGTCTTGTTCAGCAGCCATATGTTCAGATGGGACCAAGGGCAAAGAGGGATACGTTCCAGTTTCAGTCATGCTCATGTGAATCATTAATCACCGCAAGGACTGGGGAGAGGCCACGGCTATATATCCACACAGCTTGTTTCAGAAACTGGGCTCAAAATAAAGGCAGAGAAAGAGAGTGAGCGCCAAAATGATAAAACATGACTGAGAGGAATATACAAAAGAACTGAGTATCATCTCCTTTTGCGTAATGTTCAAATGGAAAGGAGACTAGAGATTAATATCAAAGTGATACTACACATCCAGCACAACATCCAGAACTGTTAATGGTTGCTTCCTTCCCAGTTTGCTGACACAAAGTATTGCAGGACCGAGATCACAGCCGGCTTTGTAAAGGCAGAGAACACTTGGGAATTTCTGGTATAACGCTTTTGCTGGTAAATTAAAACGGAGCAGCTGGTGAAGAACTCAGGCTAGAGGAAAAAAGTTCAAAATGCGCCAGATTTTGCATGATACACTAAAGAAGAAGAAAAAGTACTTGAGAGCAGAGAAAGCTGCACTGAGATGAATCTGGAAATAAAAAGAGATTCATTGCTGTACTCCAGACCAGAGCCATTAGCCAGCCAGCGAGGTCAGGTCTGGTGACAGTGAAGAGTCAAAACTGGGCTAAAAACATGCATGGAGGGAGCAAGGGAAGAGGCGGCCACATGTCAAAGGAGGTCATATTGCTGAAAGAAGGCAAATGGGGAAATGAAACACCAGGCTTAACCCCAGCTGGCAGAGAGCAGAAGCTTTGAGGGAGAAAGGGAAAGAAGAAACACGGCGGCCGATGAGAGCTTTGCAACAAATAGGACAAGAAAAGGAAATGACAACTGGATCTGGAAGGAAGTCTGAAGAGAAGGGGCTTTTCTTCACTGAGCAGGGTAAGAATGACTTTGAGAAGAGTGGCAGTGAAAGGGAAATACAGCAGCAACAACATTTCTGTAATGCAAATGGGGGTAGTAGCTTGCTAGTAAACTGGGAATGAGGTAGAAAACTGGGAATGAGTGCTTGGGTAAGATCTTTGCTTTTGAAACTGCGAGGGGTTGTGGGTCCTTCTCAAAACTAAATGCCAACACAGTGGTTTGTGGAAAATGGGATGAGAAGAAAAGAAAATCTACAGCCAGCCCTGTCTTTTGGGAAGCTCTGTACACAGTCAATTATGTCTTTCACTTGCAAGAAAAGAAACTGACTTGTTGCCTCTTTAAACACTAGGTGAAGGACTTCGGTTCACCCATTGGAGACATACAACATGAGAAGTAGATCACACAGGGAAGCACATGAGAGAAGTGCATGACTGGGCTAAGGGTGGGAAAGGGGATGCTGGTCTGGATCTCAGTAAATGGACTAGTAAAGCATGGAGCTAACCATCGAAGAATTCATGGAGAAAGAGTGGAAAGAAGCCGTGGACTTTGGAAACTCCTTCATGGTCCACAAGCCTGCAATGGTTTGGTTATATAGAAAACTTCTAAGGGCAAAGGATTACAAACCAGAATTTGAAAAGTTAAATCATAAAGAAATCTATGTCACTCAAGAAAATGTCCTCTTGGATAAAACAAAACCAACCAAAACACTGTTGTAGGATGTGAAAGCAAAGAGAGAGAAGATTGATCTGGTTTGGAAGACAACATCCAGGTATGCTGGAGGTTGATGGCTGATGGTGTTGTTAGGATCCAGAGAAGTGTCCATGGGTAAGACCATCTTTTTTCAGAAGAAAAAGGGCAGCATGAATGAATCCTGGGTAAGGGGCGAAGACAAAGAAAGCAGGCAAAGCTGATGTAACAGATTAACCCTAAAGTAAAAAGCTAATTAGTCCAGAAATGTCTGATTAATTACCAAGAGCAATCCTGCAGACTTTGAGCAATATTTCTACCGAGTCCTGTGGTCTTTTGCCTGAAAAGGATCACGCAGCAGTGGGAAAAGAAGGGAAAGCATCTTGGTAACCAAAAAGTCACTTACCCTAACCCAGCCCATATAAGATTCTCTAAAACAGATCAACTGAGGTAGCAAAAACTGGCCTATATTGTAAAAGCAGTCACTACATCTCAAATACCGAGAAGCAGGCACAGCAGCAGACATTCATACCCAAAAGATGCACCCCATCTTCCTTCCCCCTCTGCAAACACCCAGGCAGAACAGTTCCTATCACAAAGGACAAGGTATGTCCAACTTTAGTGAATTCAAACATTGAGCCATATACTACTTGATAATAACCCTGGAAAACACTGCATGCTGTTTATCTGTTCCAAGTCTAGCTTCTAAGAAGTGGTTTAACTATTAATCCTTGGGATGAAAATCAGAGTACGCTTATTTTCTAAAAGTCACTGGGAAAAAAAAAAGACAACAACAACAAAAAAACCCAAACAGTGTTTTGCAGACAGGTATAAATTAAAAGCCTCTCTTCCACAGAAGCAATTATTCTCATCTAAATCTTCAGAAACTGTATTCAGCCAAACATACGACAAAAGGGGAGTGTAACGTTTCCCTATGAGACAGACTAGTTTCACTGCTTTCTTGGAGTGAAGTTAGGGAAAGAACCCAAATGTTTAAAAAAGAAGTCATTACTTCTTAAATTGTCAGTCCCTCTGCTTCAGTGATGTGGTAATATCACGTACACGCTAAAATACAATTTTTACCTTTTATCTGGACAGTGTCCAGTTAATGAAAAATTTACAAACACATTAATCTAATGCGTTAGCCCAATGCATTTTGGGCTAATGTGCCATAACAGCTTCTACTATTTTGGCTGTCCCACATCTGTCCTTACAAACTATCTGCGGCCCTTAAAAAAAAACTTTGTGAACGGGCAAAGCAGAAAATCGTATGGTCTAATCCCATCTTACTGACTTCACTGCAAAAGCACCGCATGCGTTAGGAAGCGCAGGACTGCAACTGCACTACAGCTCCCGACTGCCAGAATTCCATTTATATGCAGTTTCGGGGCCTGATTCACGATGCCTTTTGCAAAGAGTCCCACCCGCTTGAGCTGCTCTTCAGCCGCTCTTCCTGCATCACGTAAGGATGGAGGCGGTGAAAAGCCTTCGTACCACCAGTGACTAATCTGCCCTTTCAACCACACGACAAGCAGCAGGAGCACCCAGAGCACCTTGGCCTACCTGTGGCACAAAGGGCAATGAACGTTTGTGCATGCTTCCGGATCAAAAGCAGTTTGTCTTTAGGTAGAGGCAACTTCCTTAGGATGTGTTCAATGAAATCGTGTGGGGTGACGGCTGCGAGGTTCCACTTCAACTTCCCCAGCACCACCAGCTCCCATTCCTGCAGGGGGGACAGGGAGGGAAGAAAGGAAAAGGCATAAGCAAGCCTGAAAAAAACCCACTTCGCTCATTTCTCTGATTGTAATTATATCGCTGCTAAATTGGTTTTGCTCAAACATTTTTTTCCGTATGCCCCTACTGCTTTGAAGTTGTTGACTTTATTCTTTTTATTCTTTTTTCTTTTTAAACACTGGAAATGTCAAGCTCTACTGAAAATAATGAGACCTGGCAGCTCCTGCCAAGATTTTACTTTTTTTGTATCCAGTGCTGAATGCCCACCCAGAAAGTTTAGCCTGCAATTAGATATTGCCAAGGTCACTGTGGTCCTTTCCTAGTAACTTCTTTTAAATGGCTATAGTCCTTACTTTATAGCCATTTAAAGCCCTAGGGATAACCATGCACAAAAATAACCTAGATATACATTCTTTTTTTCACAAGTGGGGAAGTTAGCTTGATGGCATTCCCTCCCAAAACTGTATTCAAAAGCTCTTGCAGATAGATTTGATGGTGCTTAAACTACTCCAAGACAGGCTTTGCAGAAAGGAAATGCACGTAACACAGCCAAGAATTAGTCTGTGCAAATTATCGGCAAATAAATCACGTAGGATCCATTCCCACATTCTTTGCATGCCCAAAACTCCCAGTGAAATCAAAGGAAAGCTCGGGCGCGTATGTAACTACTCGCCATTCCCTGCAACGTGATTACATGTAGAAATGGTACCTCATCAACAGAACCAGCCACACGGTTCAAGCAGGGCTAGACCTGCATGCTTCAACATTTAAAATAAGTCTTGAGTACCTTACAGTGCCCCGCAGAGCGAGCAAAGCTCAGGCCTTGGACTCGTTTCTGTCTCATGCATCAACTATTAGCTATTAACTAAATTCCATGCACTGATTCGAGTCCTGATGATGCGTGAGCCTGATGGAGCCCAGCGTGGCGGGGAGCCCCAGCTAAGCTTGTAGAGCTGGCAAGTCGAAAAAAAGTCCTTTAATTTTGCAGCCGAGGAGACGTCAACCAGCGTTGCTGAGAAACCATAAACATGGACCCCACAATGCCATTTCTGCAGTCGTTTCTCTGAATAGATGCCCGCTTTAACAGCACGTTACTTTCCTACAGACATTCCTACTGGATTATGACAGAGCCCTCCATAGCTTGAAAAATCTCACATGCACGTATGTAAAAGGCCCCAGAAACCAGCGGGGGGTGTTTCTTCTTTCTCAAGAAAACCTGGAAAATGTTTGAATGTACTGGCAATTACGTTAACCAAGGCCTGACCTTCCCCACATTACTAACACTACAGATTTTGATACAGAAGAGCACTTCATCCAGAGGACCGAACACAGGGAGGCACTTAAAAACACGTGCTTAAATCCACGTGGCACCAAAAGGTAGGCGCGTCGTTCCACGTCTTCTCGCCCGGGGGCCGTGGCACTTCCCCTGACAGCCCGTACGGCCAGCGGGACACCCCACGTCTGGGACGGCCACGGCAGGGGTTTGTACCGCAAAGCTCTCTGCTGAAGCGTGAGCTCCTGACCTCTTCCCAGGGGAGAATTCCCAGCGCCTTCCCCCTGCCATTTGCAGGAGAAATCCTCCCTGGATTCGGCTGGCTAGGCGCATTCACCGGGACCTGCGAGAACAGAGCTACCTGACGGAAGGTGGGCCTCGCCGCGAGGCTGAAATACTTGCCTCGTGCTCCGTACCGCGAAGCGCTTTGCAAATATTAAGTTATTCCCCGAAACAACTTGCGATTCTTTTTGCTTCTGCTTTCCCTTATGCCCCGACTCGAGCTCGAACTCTCCCAAGACAGGGCCTCGCGCAACCCAGCCGAATTTTCACCTC
>NW_010972909.1:5307068-5307278 GCF_000737465.1 Haliaeetus leucocephalus | reverse complement strand
GGCACGTTCTCACCACTGCATACGTGGGCATGAAATCCTCGCTGGGCAAAAACGCGGGGGGCAGCGGGCACCCCCCCCCCCCCGTTCCCCCCCCCGCCCCGGGCGCAGCTCCCTTTTCCCAGAAAAGCCTCAATCTCAAGCGCTCCCGGAGGCGGCTTTTCTTTTGCTTTTTAATTGCAAATGACTTTTCCAACTCACTCTTCCACACAC
>NW_010972909.1:5305633-5306790 GCF_000737465.1 Haliaeetus leucocephalus | reverse complement strand
CCCCCCCCCGCCCCGTACCGGTACCGCTGTGAGGGGGCCGGGGGAAGGCAGCGGGATACAAACCTCCAGCATCCAAGTGGCCACCATCCTCCTCATGAAGGGCTGGATGTCCTTCTGGACGCATTTGAAGTAGGAGCACTGGGGCAGATACCTCTCCTCTATGGTGAGTAAGTTGTGCAAAACGCGGTCATCGTAGAGCAAGTTTGGGTCAGGCAGAGCTCTCCTCATGGGATCCACCTCGCAGCACAGCAGCTCCATGTTTCCAAAGAGATCTCCCTCTTTCTCTGAGGGAAAAGTTTTTTTTTTTGGTTTTTCTTTTTTTTTTTTTTTTTTTTTGGAGGGAGGGGGGAAAGGGGTGGGGAAAGGACAGGGGTAAAGGAGGAGGGGTAGGTGGGTGGGAGGAAGACGGCAGGGCTTTCCAGCTCGCTCCTGCCTCCCTTGAAACTCGTCTCTCCCTCTCTCTTGATTTCTAGCCTAAAGTTGAAGCAAAGTGACGCAACTCGCCAGGGCAGGCAGTTCTCTCTCTCTTGTTATTATGGAGAACAGCAGCTGGTCAGACGTAACATCAAACGCGGTTTCTTTTTTTTTTTTTTTCCTCTCTATAAGCTAACAAGGAACCAGGAGGCCCTCGTATAGGGACACACACAAATGACAGCTTCTCTTTTTCTTCCTTCCAGCGACCAAATGAAATCCGTTCCACACTTTCCTTCTGCGGGAGCCCGTCTGAATCTATTCCCCCCCCCTTTTCTTATTGCAAGGAACTAAGGGCTCCCTCTCGGTACCCACCGAGACGACAGGGGCGAAAGATGAAACGTCCTGGCTTTGCGGGGTGCCAGATCCACGTCCCATCATCGTGTGCCCCCCCACCCCAAGTCAAGCCCTTGACCCACTCCCCCCCTCCGGCACCCCTTTAGTCTGCAGCCGGAGGGGGGCAGAGCTCCCTCCAGCCTAACAGCAAACCCGAAAAAGACCCCAAAACTCTTTTTAGGGCTGGGGCTTCCCCGGCGTTTTTGGGGTGAAATCGAACAATAATCACCACGCTACTTCCTCCGGCACACACACACGCGCGTTTCTAGCAAGCGAACCGTTTTAGCACTGCATGGCCACACTGATACAACTTTCTAGGAAACGCAGCGGGGGAGGGAGGGGGGGAGGGT
>NW_010972909.1:5304662-5305438 GCF_000737465.1 Haliaeetus leucocephalus | reverse complement strand
GAGCTACCCCCGGGGGGGGCACGGAACGGCGGTGGGCTATGCCAGGAACACGCTCCCCGGAGCGGCCCCCCCCCCCCGGGGCGGGGACGGGCGGGGGGGGGCTGGGCTTGGGGGGGGGGGGAGAAATACCGCCTTAAAAGTGTGAGTGGGGAGTTTGGGGAGCCGCTTCCCCTCCCTCTATTTGCATAGCCAATAGCTCTGGGGCTCTCGCCGCTGCGCGCTGATTGTTACCGGGCAGATTATATTTTAAGGACGCGTGCTGCCCGGCATCGAAAGCAGCTCGGGAGGGAAGGGGCCGAGGTGAAGCCGCCCCCTCACCTGACCGTACAGCCGCTCCCGGGAGCCGCAGGGCTCCTGCCGGTATCGGGAAAAGCGGGCGACCGGCCGTCGTCGCCCGCGAGTGGGCAACCGCGCCCGCGTCCCACGCCAGCCCTCGCCCCTTCGGCATCCAAAGGGATGGGACCGGCTTGGCCGCGGGCTGCATCTCTTCCGAGTCCGGCGGCAAAGGTTCCCTTGCAAAAACCGGCTGGGACGGTCCCGCACCTCACCCGGCCCGTCGGAGCAAATGGCTACTTGGCCACCAAAAAGCCAGCAGTATCCCCCCCCCCCCGCCCCCCCGCCCCACCGGACCAGCCGAGCCTTCCACGCGTTGCTAGCAGCACTTCTCCGCAAAAATCAGTTCCGTGTCCCCCGTCCCATCCCATCCCCGAAGCGAGCAGCTCCCGGCGGGGGCCGCCGTCCCCCGGGGGGCTCCCGGGCACCGTGTGTGGCCCCTC
>NW_010972909.1:5054817-5304034 GCF_000737465.1 Haliaeetus leucocephalus | reverse complement strand
GGTGTCCCGTTAGGGGAAAAAAAAAAGCAAACCCTAAATCAATAAATGGAAGCATGCCAGCCCTGCACGCGGAGGTGCCGTTGATCTGCAGCGATGTCGTGAAAAAAAAAAAAAAAAAAAAAAAAATCCCCCCCCCAACTTTTCCCCGGTGCGACGGCTTTTATACAGGCGGTACCCGTTTCCCAACGGGGAAACGCCGGTGCTGTGAAGCGCGGCCGGCGGAGGACCCGCGGGCGCGGAAGCCAGCGTGCCCGTGCTGTCCCTTCCCCTTGTCCCCCTGCCCACGGGCGCTGCTGCACGCGTTTGGAAGGGAGCAGATGTTTTAACAGCCTCCGTGTAGAGATTACCGAGTGCCATATGTTAAATACCACCCTCCCTCCGGGAGGGAAAAAAAAAAAGAAAAAAAGAAAAAAAAAAGAAAAAAAGAAAAAAAACTTTTCGCACTCGCTCCCCTTCTTTAGCTGAGCTGCTTCGCCCGTTTAAAAGCATAAAGGATTAAATCAAACGTACATGAAGGTACATGGTTCCCCCCCCCGGCGGTGCGCGCAGCCCCAGGCGGGCGCTCCCGCGGAGCAGCGCTGCGCGGAGCCGCCGCGGCCGCGGAGGAACCGCGCTCCCGGGACAACCGCCTTTCCCCCCTCCCCGTCCTGCTGTCCTGCTGTCCTGCTGTCCTGCTCCCAGCCCCACCGCAGCCGCCGGGGGGGGGCAATCCCGCGGTCACCGCTTATGCCCCGGGAGCCCTTCTCCATCAGGTCATCAGGTCTGGTGTCACGGCTCCTCGGCGTTAATCCCACGCTCAGTTATCATGAAATCGGTTATATGTAATGGTATTTTATTGGTGTTAGTCCGAGAGCGCTGCAAAACGAGGTGGCTCTTGGCTTTTTTTTTTTTTTAAATACATCCTTAATTCGCCATCACTCCGATTTCCTTCATTTCTTTTCATTGCAAGTCCCAGAGAACCATCTTGAAGATGCTTCAGGGGACAGTGTGGGATCAAGCTTTGCCTTTGAACCGCAGCCTCCTAGACGGGTTGTGTGTGCGCCCGGCGGCCGCAGGTTTTTTGTTTGTTTAAATGAAAGAAGTATTCCCTTGCAGTGCTTGAAACCTGAAGGCTGGAGTGTGAAACATGAGAATCTGAAAGTGAAACCGACTGGAAGCCAAAAAAGAAACAGATGAATGTGTTTCCACTGTCCAAGCTGAGGAAAGCCCCAAAAGCAAACAAACACCGTGAATAATAAAATGTGCAATAGATCTGAAATACAATTATTCCAGCCTCAGTCACTGGAAGCAGTTTATCTCGGTGGTTTCTTTCTTTTTTTTTTTTTTTTTGATATCTGAGTTTTAGCTGTTCACAGGTAAATTCCATGCTGTGCATTCAACAGGAACAACATGATAAAAATTATCTTTTCTTTCCTCTGGTTTCTGATTAAAGACTAGAAAAGGATTTGGTTACCACAGGAACAGCTGCACATTACCCATGTATTTTTCAAGGAGTTATTTTTAATTGTGCAGGTAATTTTCAACTCCAAATACCTGTGTAGTGGCAGCTTTATCAGTAACAGCCACCTTAAACAACATAATTACTGAGCAGGTGAAATATATCCTGTAATAAAACTATACTTGTCTTTAGAGGGTGATTGTATGCAGGCACAACAGTTACAGCATTAACTAATGAGCACTGTGTGATTGCTTAACATATTTTTGATTATTTACTCCTTTCTGTTTTATGCAAAGTTTCTTCTTTATCGTTTCTCATTCCTTAGCTTAAACTTCTTCAGAGCAGTAATTAGGAGCTGTGTTTGTGCAATGCCCAGTGCAAGGAGTGCACAACTCCACTCATAGATTTCTTTATTAGGCTAGATGGGAAGGGACTCAAAAAAGAGCTACAAGAATGATCATGTACCTGGGACTCAGGTTTTAGGCTGGAAGACTTTGTAAATTCATCACAATTAGCCTGAAGACACTCCCAGGTTTGACATGAAGGTAGTAAGCTAGAGAAATCTGGAGAAATTTAGGGAGATTTAGGATGGTGGAGGCAGTAATGGTACATTTAGGCTAGCAACAAAGTGAACTTTTCAACTGCAAGTTTAAACTTTCATATTTCATTTAGGGCTGTGTTTTTAAGGTGAGGTGGGGTTAAAGCCTAAAAAAGTATATCCTACCACAAATCACAGTCGCAGAGTTGAAGGAGGAGTTACAGCGTGGGGTTCTGTGACCACTGTTACACCCCAAAAAATCAGATACATAATCCCCATAATGCGTTCTGGCCTGGAAATGATTTGATCTGTGAACCTGTCCAGAACCCATAACCTGTGCTAACACAGGCACATGCAGAATTAGGGTGAGATCTTGCAGTTTTTCCTGCAGCAAAGGAGTTGAAACAGATGAGAAATTTCTGCTGGAGCTGAAAGTCTAGGATTGAGATTGTTCTTGCTAGACAGGAGACAGGGAAATTTTTGTGTTGCTTAACTGTCCTGGTGCCTTATCTTGCGGGGGTGCCATGTACTTTGCAGCGACTGCTGCCGACTCGATCCCCTCCTGGGTGAGCTGGGTGATAAGGCTGCGGTTCATTTACAGGGAGCAGGAATACATCACAGGTGCCTCCCACACGCCAGGAACTCAATGGCAAAGGAGAGCTCGTGACATCTTTTTTACAGGATTGGGCCCCTGGTATGCAGAACTGTACATAAACACCGTCGTTCTTTTTTTTTTTTTTTTTTTTGCTAAGTGGCGTGGGGAAAAAAGTTGGCTTTTGGAGCAGATATTTGAAAGAGCAAGAACAGTTCTGACAAATTACAGGTATGAACCACTGACATCTCTTTCATCGTTAATAGTATGATAGGATCTGAAGGTGACAGAACCCTTTCTTTTTATTCCCTTTGCTTATGAATCAGCTTGCTTTTCTCCTTAAAATTGACTTTGCTGTTAACCTCTTGCATTCCCCTGAGTGGTTTCCCTGCTCTCTGGGATGTCAGTATCAGTTCTTAGTTCAAAGATGGCTTTAACATGAAATGTACAATCTTTTTTCCTTCCAGACTGTTAGGAGAGATTAATAAAAGACTCTGTGTCCCCAAACCTTCAGCTGATCTCCAAGTTTTGAAGCATCATGCTGTCACACACCTTCCTTCAAAAGTAACGTTCTGACTTTTCTCTGCGGTCTCTCGGTCTTCATCCAATACAAGTTGTTTTGCTCTTACCAAAACAAATGTGGCGCTTCAATTCTGTTTTATTTTCTTTCTGTCTACACCGAGGCAAAGATTTTACATTTAATATACGTGTATAGCATGCCCAGGTCTATACAAACAGGGAAGGGGAGAGGAAGACCTTCAAAGCAAATTGCTCCTTTTATGGGGAGTTGGGAAGGGATACTGCATGCCTTGGTTGTCTTAACATTGCTGTGAGCTGCTAAATAATCACAGTATTTATTCCCAGAAGCAGCTGTATTTTAAAGGTAAGTGTAATGATTCTGTTAATCTGCAGTGAGAGAATTACCCTGACACAGGTTCCCACGCTGAATGGTTTGCTGAAACATATGAGGCATATATTGTCTGGCAAATAGCGAGGTATTTTATATGGAGCTACATCAGTATGAGATTTTGTTTTGGAAACCATGTGAACGACTGCGTTAAGTGACAACTTGTTATGGGGATAAGCTGGACTGCTCATTTTGTGCAGATGTATAGAGCACATCCAAGTTCTGAAAATAGGTGGATTTTTGAAGGGAAGAAAAGCTAGGTTTCCCCTCAACACTTGGCTTGCTTCCTCTGTAAACGCATCAAAAACTGTCCATAAAGAAATACTAGTTTCACAAGTATTCTGGCTTAAATAACCATTGATATAGTATCTTGCACGTCCCCTTTGCATTCCAGGGACTATGAAATACTCTCTGGATCTGGTGACTTCAGTCTTTTTAACATGGTCAAACAAACAAATGGAATGAAGAAAACTTTATTGCCTGACAAGCAGATGAGCACATAAAAACCAAAACAAGAGTAAACCAAAATAAAACAGTGTAAATAAATGCCCTCTATTGAAGTAAACAATTTTACTTGTTAATTTCCTCTTCCAAACCTGCTGAATTAAAAGGTATTCCCACGGATAAATACTTTAGATATTTTACTACTCTGCTCTGTGTCAATTACACCTACACCTGGGAAAATTAACTACTTTTAAAACATTAATAGCCTAAAATGTTACATTGCATATAATATTAATGACCACTTGAATGCAGTACTATCATTTTCTTCTTTTTTCTCTTCTTCTCTTTTGGGAATGCAGTATTTTATTCCTGTAATGGAGTGTCTCAGCACCAGTGTGCTACAAATGAAGCGGCACACATTTTGAAGTTAGTCGTGAAATTAAAGCATTTTGAAAGGCTGTGCCTCTTTTCACAGTGGCAGTTACAGCCAGAGTCTTCAGTCACTTGCCAGGTGCGACATGGCTTTTGAAGACATGGTTTTCTTGAGAAGTAAGAAACTGTGGGTGGTGTGAAACCCTTCTCACTCATGAGCTCCTTAGCATCTCTTGCTACCCCAAGTCCTCATGCTCAGCACTGCTGCCCTTGTTGAGTCTTTGCTGGGCATTTGTGTGAGTAACGGGGAGCAAAGACCTCCGGGACTGATTTCATGCAGGTAGTTTTTGGCTGACTGGGGTGTCTTGCTAAGCATGGCGAAAGTCATGTCTGCTTTGCCTGAGTTACATCCAAAGTCTAAAGGGGTTCCTGTTTGGTCTGGGCAAAACTCCTGATGTGGGTAAGAAAGTCGCTTGGGCAGGAACCGAGACAGGAAGGCAGCTGAAACGATAGCTGCCCTCCTGTTGAAGTGGAAAGAAATTCTCACAGGTCTCTGTGAAATCCACTGCTGCTGCCCCTAGAGAGCCCCCAAAACTCCTCCATCACCCCACAGGGGCAAAACACTTCAGCAGCAGCTGGGCGATGGGGAGTGATTTCTCTGCCCAGGGCTTTCTCTGCCCAGCGATTTCTCTGCCCAGGGCTACCAGAAGAAACGTCCTGCTCTCCTCTTTGCAGCTCTGCTACCTCGCTTCTACAGCATTTTGGTTTGCTCTCAACTAGGAAACCCTTTTCCTTGATCGCTGTTTTCCCCGATTCCAAAGTCGGTGTTCACGGACATACACAACTTCCTATGCTCCCTGTGGGTGGTTGCTGCCTTTCAGCTGTCGTACTGGATGTAAATATATACAAGTCTGAGAGAAACATTACTCATAGAAAGAGTTAGGTTGGAAGTCATCTAGTCCAATCCACTGCTCACAGCGGGGCCACCTTCCAAGCTAGATGGGGTTGCTCAGGGCCTTGTCCAGCCAAAATATCCAAGGATGCAGAGCCCACAGTCTCTCTGGGTAATCTTCCTCAGTGCTGCACCACTCTGAGGGAAGAAGAACCTTTCCCTTGTGCCTGGTCAGAGTTTGCCTGGCTGCAACGTTTGTCCATCACCTTGAAGTTTCCTTTGGTGTATTTGAAAAACAGCAAGAAGCAGTGATAGGTGCTTGCTGTCCACTGGCATAACTCCATATATATAGCTCAGGATGTAGTGTGCAGGATCTGTAGATGTGGGCTTTATTGGTAAATGGAACTAAACTGCCTTATTAACTAAGAAAATCACTAGCACATGTTCCACACTGCTCTCCCTCATTGAAACCTCCAGATCTCCTCCAGTGTCTCCTCGCTCGGCTCCATTCTTGGTTGTGAGCTATGCTCGCTCTTCATCCCTGATGTCACAAGTCTAGTACCCCTAGCAAAACTCTGCTGTGCTGCTCTCTCATTTCTCTGTATGCTGAAACTCTCACCCTGGCTTTCACCTCATCTTGCCTCTTTGAAGCAGGAGTTAGCTCCTGGGGCAATGCTGCTAGCTCCTCATCCTGTTTTTCAACTCTTCCCTCGGTATTGTCTGCTGGCAGAGTCCGGGCACGGGGCTAGGAGACCTTTTGCCTCAGTGGCTGTTCTGATGCCCAGACATGAACTGTTTCTTTCTTGGGTTTCAGATCTTTATTTATAAGGCTCATTGGTAGCAATCACCATCCTCAGAACAGATGCTTCACAATGACCCACGGGTTAGGAAAGCATCATTTAATCTTTTACAAATGGGAGGCTGAGGCTCTGTGGTGTAAAGCAACGTCCTACAAGAGCGTCACAGCGTATCTTGGAGTAGTACTGCCTTTCCAATGTCGGAGCAGTACCTGAACAGAAACAACTCTCTCATCAAAGTAGACGGGATGGGTAGTATTTTTAAAGAATCTATGCACAGTCTAGAATCCCAGTTTCATTTTATAGGTGGTTTCCACCCTTATGTTCTGGCACTGTCTTCCCTTGTGCCCTTATCTCACAAACATTGCACTGGGAAAGAAGGGAGTGGAGCTGCTTTCTCTATGAATAGATGGACTATTAGAGACTGTTGGCACCTGAATGGGCTTGTTATCTTCAGATAACAAATGAATTGCTCCATCCTGGAGAAGGTCAGGCTTCCCAGCTTCTCTGGAGCTGGCTGGGATTGAGGGACAAGCACTCCCTTGGAAGCAGGGCTAAGAAGCCTTCTGCAAAGCAACCTTGAGAAGGT
This sequence comes from Haliaeetus leucocephalus, assembly GCF_000737465.1. Classification (NCBI taxonomy): domain Eukaryota; kingdom Metazoa; phylum Chordata; class Aves; order Accipitriformes; family Accipitridae; genus Haliaeetus; species Haliaeetus leucocephalus. The sequence continues at coordinate 5,297,465 of NW_010972909.1, read as the reverse complement.
AAAAAAGTGTGAGGAACATCCTTCTGCCAGAGAGTGCTCTATAACGAGAGGGTACCTGTGAACTGGAGCTGCAGAAGAAAGGCTTCAATTTGATGTGATGCCACTTTGTGCAGGAGTGAAAGGAGGTCCTCCTGAGAGGACCTGGAAAGGGGCTGACAAAGGGTGGCCAAGAATCAGACAGGGGGAAGTACAGATGGGATCTTCTGTTGCACTATTTAGCCCTATATATTTTCTTGCGCGTCTCAAGTGGAGAGCGATTATTTTGACAAACGTTACTTTGGCGATCTGCTATGTATTTTAATAGTTGGTTTATCCCTGGGGTGCTAAATTATAAAGTAGAGGGCCTGCAAGGGTGGGGTGCCTGCAGAAATACAAGCTGAAACTCCCAGGGAGCTGGCAAAGCCAGCATTAGTCTCTGGTTCTGGCTGTGGGGTCTTGGGGAGAAGTACTCGAGGGAGGACCCATGCCCTGAGAACACACTTAGAAATCTACTGTGCCTGGGATCTGTTTGGTTTAAGGAAGCATAAAAAGCACATAGGTCCAACATGCTGTGACCCGATCACAGCCCTGTTATGAATAATCAGAATATTATGTGCAGGGTTTTGAAAGGATTTAGCAGGTTGGGGGACTGTGGGTTATTTTTTTCCCCTCGTTTTGTCCTTTTTCCTGTGAAAGTCAGGGACAGATTGAAATCTGCTGGCTCCAGTGCTTAGAAGATGGTTCAAAGGACCCAGCTCCTGGCTCGGAGTTTCCAAACCCTGTTGGGAATCAGAACATATGTCCAGAAGAGCATCAGATACCTAGAGAAAGTTAGAAGGAGAAGTAATTTTGCTTCTCTTCTGAACTGAATCACAATTATAATGTTTGCTGACAACTTTCTGATGCTTACTGTAACCGTAGCTTTTTTTTTTAATCTCTCACTACAGAAACAGCATATTCTTGTCATGCAGCTGTTGCTTACTGTGTCTTCCTTCTGCTTTGGGTGGATTTTCCCATGTTCATATCCGTAGCTTTTGAGTCCTTCTGTCACTGAACAGCTGCAGGCTGATACGAGATAGAGCTGAATTTTTTTCTGTGTTCACACAAACGGGCTTGTGAACAAAAGATTTTTAAGAAAGCTGATAAACGAACAAGGTCTTTTGGACGATGCCATGTTGCTAACATTGCAGACAATAAAAATCCTTGTACTTGTACTCACTGAAAGCGAAGGAAGACATAACTCAATCTGTTCTATCTGTGAGCCTCCAAGCTTTTCCCTACAGGCTTCAGAGAGGATGTTCTATAATGAACTCATCTTTCATGTGACAGAAAGGGAAATGCTATCTCACAGCCTAGTGCTTACATTTCTATCAGCCATTTAACTTGGACGTTGCCTTCCAAGGGGAGCCCCTGTTTTTAGTGGTCAGAGATTAAGAGAGGATCAGGGCTTCCCGGGTAGCTCCAGCTCTGACACGTGCAAATCACATAGCTTCCCTCTGTCTACAAGGAAAGCAGATACAGTTATCTCGACGTACGTCCATCTCAGGCACGCTCTGAGGTTCGATTCAGTAAATTTTGCCAGCTGTTCGGCAGGCAGAGGACGGTGGGCCCAGCCGGGCACACTGACTGCCATTGTCTCCTGAGCGGGATGACAACGGGAGCGCACGTGGGGAAGTATCATGTACGCTTGTCCCGTTCTTGCATCTCCCTCACGTTTCCTTACAGCTTTGGGTTTTGCCTGTGGACCCTGGGGACATCAGTTTTATTTGTTTGCTTTTCCTGTTTCCTTAACTTTTTTCCCATTCTTGAAGTAACTCTTCTGTACATACGAAAAAAACCCCAAGCCAGCAGCGACTGACCCATTTAGCTGGCACCATCCACTGCCCACTCTTGCACGAGTGGGCACAAGGGCAGAGACAGATCCTGGTGTCGTGGGAGGGGGCACCACGGGGAGTTCTCCAGCCAGCTCCCCCCAAGCGAAGTGCAGGAGGCTTTTTTGAGGAGGGAAGGGGAAGGCCGGGGTGTACGACGATGGGTTTGGCACAGAGCTGGCCACCCTTTGCCCCCTCTGCCAAGGGGCTTTGCCAGCGTGGACATTTGTGTGTGCTGGGGAGAGCAGTGTGGGCTCAGGATGGGGGGAGGGATATGCAGACAGATGGATAAGGGAGGGTAGAAGGGTTATGCCCAGCTCTGCTCAGCCTCCCCGAGAGAGCCCTGTGTCACAGCTGCTTGGGACACTGCCAGCGGTGGGCTCTGGTGTGAGGATGGTAGGAGGCAGGGGGAAGCACCAAACCCGGGCCTGATACTGGAACAGAAAAAGAAAGCGGTAAAAGAAATTTGGGAATAGCTGGAGACAAGATAGAGGGCTGGGTGGATCCTTGGTCCGAACTGGCTCAGCTGTGTCCCATTGTTTTCCTGCTTTGCTTCATTCGTCTCTTGGCTTACATGTGGTATTGCAAGGTTGCTGGGGAAAAGATTGTGCCATGGATTTGTGTGCAGAGTCAGACACCCGGGGACACATGTCCATGTGCCAGCAAGGAGACTTCAGCTCCAGCTTCTCTTAGGGCAGCCCAGTTGTTTTAGACCTGTGGTCCACTTCCCCAGCAACAAGAGACCTGCGAGGAGAACTGCATGAAGGCTTCCATGGCATTCACCTGTTATACAAAATGCTGACAGCATATAGAAGGGCAGAGTGAAAATGTTACATGATTTTTAACAGCTTAAGACAGTGAAGACAGCCTTGGGCAGATGTCAGCCTGCCAAGGCACATTGCTCTGTTGGTGTAGGTCTATGTGCATTACAGCCTTGTGGAGAAGAGTCAGACTTGAGAGACATTTTATCTTGCGGTCAACTGAAAAAAATGCAATGCTCCGGCTGAATTAGCTCTCACATAGACCGACACAAAGCCAGAGTGCCAGCTTCTGCTTTGGAAAAGTTAGTCCCCGTTTTCATCCTATGGGTGAGATCAGGACCTGTAACTGAAAAGGATGAGGAAAAGAAGCGTGAAGAGGTAGCGGTATAAAGGACACAGCTAGCCCACTGTTGGCACTTGCTGACAAATGTGCACTTTCTCCTCTACCGGTCTTTACGTAGGGAAAGTGCTCCTCGCAAAACAGAGCAGAGCCTCTTCGCTCTCCCACAGACCTTTCCATGCTGCTCTTCTCTTCACCGACCCCTACAGAAACTTGGCAGCGGCAGTGCGTCTGGTGTCCTGTGATTGCCGCTCAGCATGCTGAATGGTACCATCTAATTTCTTCCCTGGGCTCCCTGCCCTTCAGTTCAGACCCACCTGCTGCCTCTCATTGTTCTGCTGCATGTGTGGCCAGTACCGTAATGGGTTGTGGCTACCAGCCCCGCTTGGGACGGTGCTCCCCAGTCGGTGTAGATGAAATGTCATCCTAAGAGCGGGGTCTCAGGCTGGGGAGATGTTGCTGCTAGCCCTACCCTATTGCAAATACTCCTCATCTGACACTGAGAGCCTGGGAAGAGGTTCCTCTGAATCCTTTTGTGTTCTGCTCCCACTAACGATGGCTTAATACTGTGGTGAAAGCATGGACGGGGCAGTGAGGGGAGAGAACTGTGTGGGACCTTAGACACAGAAGGAACAGGGCGAGAGGAGAAAAGTCAGAGGAGCAAGAAGAAGCTTTTTTGGGGGGGGAGGAGGGGAGAGTTAAACCTGTCATTTGTGTGAAAAGTGAAAATTTTGTGTGCAGCAAAAAGCACAGCTTCAACTCTGCATAGGGTGCTGTGCCAGCAGGAGCTAAGCTACAACAGTGGGCACTGAATGAAAATGACAGCTGCAGTTTAAGTCAAGGAAGGCTTCAGGGCCATCTTCCATCACATTTTGACAGGCTGCAGCATGGTACTGGCCCAGAGATACTGCATCATCTCAGTTGGCATGAGGGGGAATTAAGAAATCTGGCAGTAATCTGAACAAACCAAGGAGCTGAGGTGAAGGAACACAGTATCGCCGACAACCCAAATGTTATAAACCGCTTTTAGCTAGAGACTTAAAGAAAACTAAGTGTGTTGGGGGGATTGCTTACACAGTGATATATTACACACTTAATATTTTGCACCGAGGAATTATTATTATCCATAAAGCCTTATTAATGGAGACTATACTTTGTAGACAAGAGAAATAAAAATTTTGCTCTAAGAAGTAGCATGGGATCGGAAGGGATCACCTTCATCACCAAGGCAAGTCCTCTGCAAATCACTGGCCACTGGACAAAGGTGCTGACCTCAAAGGGGTTCATCAACCATTTATTCCCAGCAACCCCACCACAGCTCAGAAGGTTTTTCAGCACTGCGTGAGAAAGTCCTGCAGGAAAAGCCCAAAGCAAAGCCATGGGAAGAGTGGGAGAGATCAAGGACTTTGCTGGGATGGTCAGCTGCTGCACTAACAGGGAGTTTTACTTCCCTGTTGATCCTAAAAGTTGGTTCTTCATCAAACAGCTTCCAAAGGCTCTGTCAGTCAGCAGACTGCTTCTGTTTGGAGGATGTCAGCATGACCACTAGCCAGGGATGCTGGAGGTTTCAGTGCTCTGAGGACCCCTGCATGGTGACCCACATCTTCCTTCAAACTGTGGTTGACCAGGGAAAGGCAAACCCCATGGTTTTCATGGAAGCATGGTATTCATCAGCTGGTGCAAGCGAAGAGCACTTCAATCTTCTTGCCAGCTCCCATGGAGGTGATGCTAACACCTATGGACTCCAATCACAGGCATAATTCTCTCCCTCTGGGAGTTTTCCCATTTAGTTATAATCTTCTCTTTGTAAGTTTCTGAAACTTCATCTTCACGGGCTAAAAATAAAGGAAAGAAGATTGGAAGGGCAGATGGAATTTAACCTTGCAAAGTGCATGGTATTGCACAAGAAAAGTACATGCCTGATGTGTGCCTCAAAGTCTCTGGGAGCCTAAGCATCTTCTGTTGGTAGGCACGATCCTGCTCAGTTTTAACCACTTCTGAGGTGTTCCCATTTTTGATAAAGCTTTTTCCTCATGGTGCCTCGGTAGTAACGTCCCAGTTACAGATCACAGCCTTCAGCGGGGTACGGATGAGGTTGTGAGCCTGACCGTGGCTCCTTTTCCCCTGCCAGTGTTCGGGGGGATGGAAGAGACCTCTCTGCAAGGAGGGCAGGAGGTAGGGGGAGGTTGGGGGGCACTGCTGGACTGGCAGGGGCTTCGACCAGGGAGCTCTCTGCTCCCACTTGTTGCTGATTAAGGGGAGGGATAGTCAGTGGTAGAGCTTCATTTGCATAAGCTTTCTGCCCAGAAGTCCTCTGGTGACGGTTTGAGTCACTATTGAGTCAAGAACCACATGGGCGTGGAGGAAAAAGAGCTTCTAAGAAGTTGTCAGAGAGTTTCCTGGGTGTTTTCTCTTCCGAATGGTGGAAGTTTCTTTGAGCGGTGGCACAGTCCCGGCTGGAGTTTGGGGCAGAGCTATGGTGGGGACTTTGGGGTGGCAGGTGATGAGACGAAGCCTTCTGATAAGGAGGTAAAATAGTAATGTAGCAAGTTGTTGGATGGCGTCCTGGTGTGATAGCTGCTACATTGCCAGCGTAAACCTTAACAAACCAGGAGCAAGGATCCCCTAAAACACATGAGCTTGAAAACAGCAGTACATTTTATTCCTTTTAAGTTTGAACACTGAAGCCTTACTTTGAGGTTGGGTTTTTTTTCTGGGAAGGTAAAAATTCTTCCATAATCTATGGCTCCGGAACTTGGGGCCATAAGGAAAAGCCACAAGACCTCATAAGACACTCTAGGTACTGTGACTGTGTGGAGGAAGATCTATGCTGTTTTCCGGTTTGTTTTGTTTTGTTTTGACACCCCCTCCCCCCCCAAAGAGTTGACCCAGCAGAAATGTTCTAAAAAAAAGTGACAAACTCTATGAAGTTTTCAGGGCCAAGCAGAGCTGGAGGTGAAGTTTCTGATGAGTTGCGAAGGGAAAGGCTGTTTGCCAGTCTTGGGACTGGAGAGCAGTAGGAACAGTGTGCACTGGGTAGCATGTGAATTGCTGGTGAGAAAACGAATATTAGAAATTCTTGTACAAGGCATGCAGACAATCAGTAATATCATTTCAGTATTTATTATGGCGAAGATAGAGAAGTACTAGATGAATGCAAGGAGAAAAGGACAGATCAGACAATTTTCATTAGAAAATGCCAATCCTGTAAAATGTTGAGTTCTTTTGTAAACTGGTTTCAGTTTCTCTAAAATGGTGTAAAGGAAAACTCAGGAAAAGACCCAGTCTAAGTTTTTTTCTTTCTTTTTTTTTTTTTTTAAAATAAAATAGTATCATTTTTCACTTTGAAACAACTCTTTCAATAAGACTTTTTATTGAGTTTGTGTGATCTTGCTGTCAAAGAATATCTGAGCACAACCTGAAATCTTCTGGACTGTTCTGAAGCAATTTATCACTACTGATGAAATTTTTGTCCATGGAGAACTGTGGAATTTTCAGTCTTCTTTCTCCTTGAAGCTGAGCTGAACTTGGACTTCCAAAATCCTTTTGTGTGAGCAGAATCCACAGCTGCTGGGTATAGCTCCTTAAGAGACAGCCCCCCGAGCCCATAGCCTAAATGCGTATCGAGCAGATGAAAGATGCATGGTGGGGGAAAAAAGGCGAAGGGCTCAATCTGCAAGGTGCTGAGCAGTCTGGTCTCAATTCAGCAAAGGTTTAGCCAGCTTAGTTTCATTCTCAGGGACTCCGTAACTATTTACATGCCTGAAGTTAAGCACCTGCTTAGGGAGTTTGCTGGATTGCAGCCTGAACGCTGGGTACCCCTGGGATCAGGTCCATTTTTAACTCACCACTTCCAGACTGTTATCCTCCTCAGTATCACTGCCCTAGTCCAGATCCCCACCTGATTCTTCTCCCACCCCTTTATTTTCCAGGCTCCAGCAGAAACTCCTTGATACCTCTGCTTTTTTTTTTTTTTTTTTGATTCCTTGCTTTTGTTTCTATTTCTTCCCGGTTTATCAACTGCAACTCCTGTTCATGCACAGATCATTCATGCATCCTTGATGATGAATGCAGTTTAATAACACTGGTACTAACACTGATCATTTTAACACCTTGGGAAAGAAAAAACAAAGTCCTTCCAATTTGATTCATTGCTGTTTATCATTACCCTTTGTTTCTGGTCTTCTAGCCAGTTTGCAGCCCACATGTTCATACTTCTTTTCCAAGCCATTTTGGACTAATTTCTCCACTGATGGCTTCATGGGACATGGGATCAAATATTTTACTAAAATCCAAACACATTGTATCTCTTGTATTCCCTTCACCCACTAATTGTGTAACCCATCCAAAAATTAATGAAATTTATCTGGTGAAAACCAGTCTTCTCAACCTCTTGCTGTCTGTTTCCCATGATTCGCTTACCCTGGAGATGTCTAATAATATACCACTCCCTCCTGCGCCCCTGAGTTGTTTCCATACTGTATTTTGGATAGAAGCTGGACTTACGGGATGAGGGAGTGTCATGGCCACCCCGGATTACACTGGGCTGTAAATCCTGGGAAGAAGGAGTGCCTCTGGGAAGGGCATGTTACTGGACGTGACACCAGATGAAACACTTCCCTGCCAAATGAGCAGTGATTGGGAGTGCTTTCACACAGTGTCATCCTTGGTCTGTGTTCCAAAGGGCACTTTCAAAAGAGTAAGCATCAACTCTTAAGCAGTCAAAAGGAAAGCAAACAAAATCACTCATCACTTTGGACATTTGTGTCTCTCACTCATGGTCTGAAATGACCCAGCCATCAGTGTTGGACAGGCTAACAGTACGTTATTTAAATTCTTACACCTAAAAATACCTTGAAAAAGCCCTTGATGTCTCAGCTAGAACTGGAAGTAGGCATGTTGGAGTGACCAGCCTCTGAATTACCCTTCAGTTAAAAGGCTTCTTAGGAAAAGAGCCACTGCAGTGGGAGGAAGGACATTCTTGTGAGCCAATAGTGGAGATACAAATGTTTGAACCAAAACGGTCCACTGTAACTGTGAAGTGTACAGTGCTGCAAGTGATGAGGAATAGACTGCATGGAGGGAGAGAATGAACTTTAACAGGTATCTACCACAACAAAATACAATCCAAGGCAGTAAAAGGAGAGTTTGAAAATAATAATTAATTTTTTTAAAGCTAAATTTTTCATGCTTTGTGAACCATGGTCAGGGGTATAATATAAAACCATCTGGTTGAGAAAACAATGGAAAACAAAACTAGATCATCATACATCTGGCATTTTGTACTAAGAGTTTTCTCCATGTGTGTCGGTGCTCCAAGAGAGCTACTTGCATTGCATACTTGATAACAATTCAGTGACCACAAAATATTTCTTTTATTCCAAGCAAAAAAATTAGGTCTTGCTGAGATTTTCAAACCAATCTGAATCTTCCTAACAGGCTTCCCAACAGTACTTTGTTTCAGGTGAGTCTGATGTTGAAATGGCCCCAGATGCTTTGACTGGCAGAGACTCCACATTAAACCATGGTGCTTTGCTTCCTGGGAAGGAGAGTTGCAGTCCCATGGCTGGCTCTCTGATCAGAGCATGTTCCCCAGTGATGTAATGCAGTCTCCCCTTTAAGCAAGCAACCCCAATTGGCAAGAGAATATGGATGGGATGGCCTGTAGCAATGAAGAAGGTTGTGAGCTCCTTCACCGCTCCTTCGCAGGAGGCAGCACCCCGGCACCACTGAAAAGTGCTGCTGAACATTGAGCTAGCTCAAAATGAAATGCATAAGATGAATTCAAGAGATCAAAACATATCAGTCAAGGGATGCTGAAATTGTTTTCATAGAGTGACAAAATTAAGAGTTTTGCAATTTCTATATAATATTTTTACTATTGCATTTGATGAATCAATCCTGAGGCAGGAGAAAAATAAACATTGTGATATTTTCCTGGTGTTGGAAGTTCCTAGTTCTCCTAAACTCAAATTCTAAATGATTTCATTTTCCAGCATGCAGTTGTTTGCATCCTTGCATACCTGCTGTCTCTTAATGCCAGACCTTAGTTCCTTTTCTCTCTGAAGTCATGCACTCGAAACCTCAGAAGAAAGTTGGAATATTTATTCTAAATGTAGGAGGGTTGTTTAACACTTCAAACTGCGGATTAAATCTCAAAGTCATTACTTAGTTTTATTTAGGTTTTTATCAGGTAAGGATATGTTTGATTAAATTGGTGCCCATGTAAATACAACACTACGGCCATCCTGCCGAAGACCCGGCCACTGGGAAATGAGTCAGAGCCAAACGTGGTGCTTTCGTCCTGCCTTTCTTGTCGTGCCGGCCGAGTCTTAACTGGGAAATGGCAGCAAAACGTGATTTTGTCCTACCCGGGAACATGGCCAGTTGCTTTGTAGTTTTTGTTTACCAGCTCCTTCCAGAAAAAATCTGGGCCAATACACTGTTTGTCTACTCAGTAAGCTCTGGTACAAAATGAGTACCTTGTAGCATAAGTTTGCCCTTCACGTAGGGTTGCACCAATGGATCTTCAGTCATATAATAGGTACCTGACCTTTTCCGTGAAAAGTCATTGTAGCAGGGCTATAAATAGAGCTATACTTCTCGATCTCATTTTGGGGATACATATTTTATAATTTTAAAAACTCATGGATGCTCAGAGGTTTTTGTAGAAAATACACTTGCAAAATTTTTACCAGGCTTCCTCTACTCTTTTGCTGGCTTGTAGTATATTGAGGTGTCTATGCAGCACAATCAGATTAGATACAGACCTAATGTAACTAAAACGTTTCCCCCATGACCCAATTCCACCTGGCTTAATCCATTTCAAACACTCTTTCAAAAAGCTTTGGGTTTGCTTGTCTTCGCAAGGCTGGCTGGTTGTTTCTCTAATAGTGAATGTGAATAGGCTGTGTGCCGAAGAAGACCCAAAGCTGTGGTGCCAGTAATGGTTTCTTCTTGCTCTCCAGTTTGGTGCATTAGCAAAGCAGAGTTGCCAAGAATAAACCACTGGATTTTCAACATGACTTTTCCCTGTTCTTTGCCAGCAGTGAGGTAAATATATTTTAACCTTTGTTGGTTTTTTTTCCTTCTCATTGACCAGCCAGAGCTTGCAGTAATTTCAAAGGAAGCAAGACAACCATTTATCTGAAAGTATTTGATGCTGCTTGCCGTTACGCTCTACCTACAGACACCTGGGGCACTGGTGGACTCATTCCAAGGAGGGAGCACAACTAACGTATTCTAGGCGTCTGTGGATGAGGTCCACCGCTCCTCTGGCAAATCCACAGCTGGAAAACAATTAAAAATCACAATCCCTAGTATGAAAAGACTAAGCTAGCGGACCTGAGGCTGCGGTATGCGTTGTGCTGATCAAACAGCTACTGCCGCTTAACAGGGTGGTCCTGCCCGCCCCCCCCCCAGCGTCCCCCCCTTGCCATTCTTGTGCCAGTGGTGGAGTTCCCCGGATCAGGCAGGGAGCCAGCCGCGGGGCCCGACCCAGCGGGAAGCTGTTCAGTTGTTGCAGCTGCGCTAGTTTGCCGCCAGTTTAGGTCGTGTGTCCCCCCTCCATCCCCCAAATTAGTTCAGCGGGAGGTCAGCCACGAGCTCCAGAGCTTGTGGCACGCAGATCCGGAGGAAGGCAGGAGGACGGCCTCAGCTCTGGGACAACTGGTCATCGAGTCGGTTTGGGCATAACATGAAAAATACGATCCCTACAAAATAACTTAGGTGGCTTCTCTGAATCTTGCAGGAGCGAATCCCTTACTGATAGAAAAGAAAATCTTTGTGTGAAATTGCAGCTCAATTATAAGGTGGGAGATCTCTCTGAGTTTGAGAAACAGCATGTGATCATATAATTAAAGGCTACCCCCTTCCCCCCATAGCAAAAGGATCAAATTCTGTTGGCCATTCAGTCTTCACTCCAGTGTTTTGATAGGCTTCCCCATACATAAATGCAGGTGTCTGTGTGGAATAACCATCTGAGTTTAGAAGTGTGGTCTTCACTACAGGACAATTAATCTATTGTTGATCTTCCATTGACCTTCCATTCAGAAAAGATGTTATAAGCAAAAGCTAAAGTTTGCAAGAGGATTGCCTTGGTTCAGCTTGTGCTTTCATCTGAAGAAGTACAACCATAAACCTTCTCCTCTCGTCTCCTCTCCTCTCCCTGAACCTGTGTTTGCCCTCTGGAGAATCCTGAATTTATATTCCTAACTTTCACATTGACATAAATTTAGGACGTCTTCACTGAAATGAGACTGGTGTACCAAGATTATAAATTGCTGACCTGTAAAACAAGGTAAAATTTGACCCTTGTTGCACATTTGGGGATTTGACATAGAGTCTGATCTCATTCACAATTATAAACTGCTTTTGTTAATGAAGTGACATATGAATTGCTGCAGCATAGCCAAGGGAGGAGTTGTTTGCTGTGTTAATAAATCATGGTCCACAAATACAATATAGTTACTTTTTAATAAAAATAAAAGGCTCAATACTTTGTACTGATGCAGAAACCAATTCATTCTCAGCAGAAAGACTGATGCAAAAAAGAAATTAAAACACTGCTTCACAGTGTTCGTAGGGTGTCCAGGACAATGTGGCTCCAGTCTCGTTTGAGGCACTCCTGTTGTAGACAGTAATAATCAAAGGAAAGAGGAGTACATTATTTTTTATCATCTTGCCTAGAGCTTCTGTACTTAACAATATATTGCCCTCAGAAACACATCTTGTATGCTTAAAGTCCTGACTGTATGACACAATTCTTGTGTGACTTCAGACAAATTCTTCACTTTCTCTGGGTATGATTCCTACTAATGCTCTTCTCACTTCAGCAAACTGCCCCGAAAGTAGAGACAACTCTTGTTTACTGCAATGCTGTCACGAGTTCACCGTTATTTTCTTCTGCCTGCTTTTGTCTGCTGCATCCATTTAGGTTACAACGTGTTGGAGAAGGCGCAGCCTGGAACAGTGCGCGTGTGTTGTTTCTAGTGCTATGAGGCTTATGCCTTTGGCTGAGGTCTCTAAGCACCACTGTAATGCAAATAATAACACCGCCGTAATAGCACAGCGGGGGAGAAAAGCACAGATTTTCCAATCTGAAAGTTTCTGAGGTGCAGAAGCCCTTGGCAAGCAGGTCCTGGTGCTGCTGAGGGCTTTCCCTGCCTCTGAGGTGGGGTGGTCCTCATGGCTTTCCTGAGGCGGGGGTGTGTGGGCTCTTTTTTTTTTTTTTTTTTTTTTAAAAAAAAAAGCCTCTGCATGTTGGCTGTGAAATTATAGCCTTCAATAACCCCTCTTGAACACGATGGCAGTGTGGGCTTCATTGCAATGCACAGCCCCATCCTCTGTGGAAAATCCCGAAACGTTTGGCTGACGGGTGTTTGCCATGAGCTTGTCGTTGTGATGACAGAAGGACAGATGGCCGCCTGCACATCCCAGGATATTTGGGTTAGTGCAGGTTGTGCAAAACCCAGCAAGAAGGGAGCACAGAGCAGGCCCCCAACTTTTGGGTCTGTTGTTTGCAGCCATATGTATGTTCACTGCATTCCTCTTTGCTGCTTAAGACCGGATTAATTTTCTATCATACCATGGTTCCTGAAGGCAACATACTGCTACCAAGATAGCATTAAAAATAAAACTAAAACCAAGCCTGCCTGGTGTTTTACATCCAGGAAAATGCCTCTGGGGCCAGGTTGAGTGCCACTGAAACTGCACCGCAGCTGCGGAGAGATGTAGCCCGCTGCCCTTTCCAGGTGCCAAGGGATAACACACACTTGCTGCTACAGTTTGTGTGGTGGATGATCCCGGGGAATTTCCATGGCTCTTTGTGTGCAGTAGGTGTCATTAAAAACTCAACATTTGCTGTCCTGCCTCTGCTGTAGCACTTGGATGGTTGGAGCTCCCAGGCGCATTGTGGTCAGGCAGTGACTTGGTGTGGCAGTTCGTGACCAACTTAGAGGCACTCATTTTTCTTGAGCGAAAAGAAAAGCTGTTTGAGGGGTCATGGTAGCTGCAGGTCTCTGTGTGCGACCACAGAGGTCACCTAGACCTGCAGAGCAAGAAGAAGAGCAAATAAGCTTGCCTGTCACGGTGACTGGTCTTGGCAACACCTCAACGAGTTTATCTAGTGGCTAAGGTTCTTAACCAGGTTGTGGACGACCATTTTTCTGTTCCTAGTTAGGTGCAGACCTTGGGACTTTGAGGCATGCCTCACTTGTCTGTAAAGGGGGCTGTGATGATGCTAAAACCTCTCATGGATGCATGCGGTGCTCAGGTATTACAGGGATTCAAAGTTCCTAGGTCTCTCCTCAGTTATGATACACAAGCAGAAAGATTTGGAGGGAGAGGTAGTGTTGGTTAGAGCTATTGATCATGAAATGCATTACACCAGCCTGTCAGTGGCAGCCTGAGATGTCAAAACTGATTGGAAAACATTTTGCATTAATGTCTTATCCCTAGTGCCCTCTAATTCTACCACCTTCTAATAATAGTGGGGGTGGGAGAAAGACAAAGAAAGGTAAATGTGCAAGGATCTTATAATGTAGGGTAGGCCAGCCGGTGTCTGTTCTTTCATTTTTTCTTTAAAACATGACTTTTACCATTTTCAGGTTGCCTACAAGATCAGCAATGCCAAACCAGAGGAGCTGCTCAGTTTTTTATAGACTGACTCAAGAAACATGATAAAAGACACCGTTGCAGTAGCTACAGAAAATTTGGTAAAATCCAGAATTAAGAGGTAAACTGTGCAGTGCACATTTTTCTCTGTACTGCAGACTTGAAGAGTCTCTGAAGTGCTGCAAATTCTGATGATCCTGATCCTTTCCCTCCAAATACTGTCTACAACTTCCTCATGAGGGGGAGCAGAGAGGGAGGTGCTGATCTCTTCTTTCTGGACACAAGAGAATGGGTTAAAGCTGTGTCAGGGGAAGTTCAGGTTAGATATTAGGAAACAGTTCTTCACTGAGAGGGTAGACAAGCACTGGAACAAGCTCCTCAGGGAAGTGGCCACAGCACCAAGCCTGGTGGTGTTCAAGAAGCGTTTGGACAATGCTCTTAGATATAATTTTTAATTTTTAGGTTGCCCTGTGCGGAGTCAGGAGTTGGACTCGATGATCCTCGTGGGTCCCTTCCAACTCAGGATATTCTGTGATTCTGTATTCTATGAAATACTGCAGCTGAGTCCATTTCTAACCGTAAGATTCATAACCAAAAGTCATCCAGAGAGAACTAAGGTGTAAAATGGAGTTTGTTGTGGCTGACTTAGCACTCGAAAATTACATATCTTCATGTAAACCCCAGCGGTTTGAATATGTGTCAAACAACAGTTAATGGATCCAGGTCGTTTCTTACAGCTTTGCCATCCTTCCTTGCACTAATAACCCGTCCCATGGTGCATGCAAGCCATTTGGTCTCCACATTGTCCTCTAAAATTCTCAGATGTCAGCACGACATGCTACCAAGGGGTGACTGGAAGTGCATTTCTTCAGCAGAAACTCAGATTATTTAATTCCTCACGAATGTGTTGCACTGACCTTGATCTTTGCAATCAGCAGTCAATAGAGAATGACTTTTGATCACCGTTAACCTTGATTGGATTACAGCCACTAAGCTACAGCCTTCCCTCCAGGGAATGGGTTCACTAACATGGAGCTCCACTCTATTGTGACTTTTGGTAGTCTTTCATGTTGGGGATTACAGAGCTTCCTGGGTGATCTCTCCTAACGCTTCTCAGGTCTGTCAGACTTGTGATGGTCAATTGATTTGAGCTTGATGAGGTGAGACTTGCAACAATGAGCGTGATGTGGTGAGACTGGAAGAAGTGAGAACCCAAGCAGTTTGTGGAAATACTATCTTCTGTCTTCACAGCCTTCTTGCTTCTAGCTTGAATTGATTTATTTCTCACCTATTCTTTCTATTGAGGGCATGGAGAATTCATCTGCCCACTAATCAGGTGAGCTCTCTAGGTACTGCGCTCTCCTTGGCTTGGTTCAGTCATTAGGTCTTTATCTGCCTACCTCATGTCCTGCATGTTTCAGTGGGAAGGTGAGAAAAGACTAGCAGCTGGCTTGCAAGTTTGTCACTGTTACTTCATTTTATTAGCCTGAAATAAGTTCTGAGAACTGAAAACATTTTAGTTAGAAGCAATTTCTCTGTAAAGTACTATGTACATTTTTATCAACATTTCTGTTTTTTTTTTACCAAGGAAAAGCAATCCCCTTCTCCCATACTTGTTATTTTTTCAGCAATTGAAGCATTTAGGAAAGAAATATTTATTTCTTTGGGAGGGCTAAAGAATTAGACAACATAAACAGAAATGTAGAATAGAATAAAAATGCCATTAATATTTTTTACAGGGTTACAGAACCATCTTCTCACCATTAGTAATTCCTGCTAGTTTTATAACTCTACCGAACAGAGAGAAAAATCCTCATTCTGAGTAACATACACGTTAAGCAGACTAAAAAGACCAAATATGAGTGATGAAGATTATAATTCTTATTTTTTATGGATGAATCACAAGGCAACAAAATTAGTTGACTTCTCCCCTTCCCAAAATCATATAGACGGTGAATGATTTGTTCATAAATGGCTTTGGATGCCTAATCAGACTTCTGAAAAGTTGGCAGAGCTCAGGCTTTCCTGAGGCTTTTAGTGCTCTGCCTGAAAACTGTGTTTTGAAGAATTCACAAACCGATTTAAAAAATTCTCCGTAGTTTTTTCCTGGTGAATGAGAAACCCTTCACAACATTTTCCATTTCCAGGATTTCCTACTCTAATGATTAGGAGACAAATCATTTCTGGATAAATCTATTTTTAGACCAGTACATCATGACCAAAATGCAGATCCTTTGCAACAGGATGTTCTTGAGAAAGCAGAACTGTGTGAGGTGAGATGAGGAATCTCCAGTGGGAACATTTGCCAGACCTGTGACGGAAGAGAAGTCTGACAGTCAGTGCAAGTCAGAAAAATAGAAGGATATCTGAAAAAAAGTGAGACAGGCAAAAAGTTGAGTGAAGCTGATCCCCAGAAACTTACACAGTGCTGTACACCGGGAAACTTCCACAAAAAGAGAGACCGTAGAGTGGGAAAAGAAAAAAGTCCCATAGCAAAAATATTCTAAAAGGTATCATTGGACCCAGAGGAACTCGTACATCCCCATGCTGCAGAGCAGCACTGCGTGTGGAGATTATCATGGTCCAAAAGCTGTGCTGTCCTGTCGACTCAAGCACGGTGCCAGGTAGACATGCTGTCCTTGTGCTACTCCGGGGACTTGTACTGTGCCACTTTTCTTTGCATGAACTGTTTTTCTCTTGGGGGAAAATATTACTAAAAATTCAGCACAGGGAAGATCTCAAAGAAGCTGCAACACAATGCCTTCTGTAAGAGTCACCTCGTGTAGAAAGACTCGTTTAAGACTTTGTACTTCATTAGCCACCATGAAACGCTCAGGTGGGACAATAACAGTAAATGAACCAAAAGCGCCAGCTTTTATTAAACATCAGAGTGTTCAAATATAGAAAGAGTCCTAAAAGTCTACTGAAAGTTGGAACACCTTTAGATACCAGACACAATATCTGAGATGCCACCTGGAAAAGCAATCAGGAGTGTGCCTTTCTGTGGGCAAATGCAACTCCCTCTGTTCAAGTGCATGAAAGCGGTACCTTGAAGTGACTCCAAAACTATAACGGTGTCGTGAAAATGGAGCATAAATTCCTTGGTTAATCTAGGTGGCCAATTGGTGTGAAATTTCATGTAAGCTTAGTTTTAATGCCCTTTGACATTTGTTTTGCAGTTTGGGTTTTTTTTTAAGTTTTTTTTTCTTCTCTTAATACTCTTAAGACTCTTACAGAAGGTCTTTGAAATTAGACGCTGCGTGAAATTCAACCCCTTCTGTTTTTAAATTCATATATACATAAATTATTATTTGGCTTTTTTTTTTTTTGTGGGGACTACATATATATAAATACATAGTCGGTAAAAAAAGGCTAGTGTCCTGGATGCTAAGTTTTTCTGATTTAACAGCTGATTTAAAACTGAAATTAGATTTCCTTCCATTTCCAGCCATTATCCATGGCGTTACTAAGCAACACCACCTTCATGTTATTGATGGGGCTGAGTGTACACAGATCTTGCTGACTGGGATAGGCATAACTACACTCTTCTTTAACCAGTAACCCCTGGATTTCAACAGCAATGATTTTCTAGTGCTCGTGGAGCTGCTGATACAGAAGCATTGATGTGGAGCTGCTTGGAGGTGTGTTCTTCAGTGCAAGGCTCTTCTATCCCCATCCATCTGCATGCAATTTTTATCATTAAGTGGTTAAAACGTCATGTAAATTGCTATGCAAAACCTCACTGAAGGTAATTAGGCTTCTATAAGTATGAAATATACGTCATTTAGACTTGTAAAGTCAGGGAAATAATAAAACAGTTGGCATTCTCCTCTCTTTTGCCACACATGAGGAACTTATCTCTACTGCCACTGTTTCATCTCACTGACCATGCTCTCCATATTCATCTCCAGCCCTTCTGACAAAACATCTCTTTCTCCCTTTAATGTCTCTTCCTCAAGCACCTGTTTCCGAACCAGCATTTCTGAGCACAACATACTCCTGCACCAGGTGTAGCAGAGCTAGAGGAAAAAAAGCAACCTAATAAAGGTTTGCACATTGAATGGGGCAGAGTTAAGGATGGTGTGACACAGCATCTGTGGTACCCAAACAGCCAAAAATGTTTTTCAGCTAAGGCTCTGCACAGGGCTGAGGTGGGTGAGTCTCACTGGTGAGTGTCTGCTCATGGTCTTTGCCTAATTCTCCTGGAAATAGAAATTCTAGGGGTTTGGATAGAGTCAGGTGGGTCCAATGCAGTTTATTATTTTGGCCTCAGCGCTGACATGGCTGGAGGTGGCATAGATGTGGAGATGGCAGTAGCAACTCTAGGCAGGGCGTGCAGGGCTGTCTTGGAAGAGCTAGGAAGGTGGAGAGGGAATGAATTGATGGTGCTAAGCAAGGCATGGAGCACTGCTGGCTTTCTGAGCATGGCCCAGCTACCCACAGCAGACCATGGGAGGTGTGTCATGTTAGTAATTGTGGGAGGGGAGGAGAGAGTGTCCTATGTGAGTGGATGGCCTGAAGATGCATTTCCTTGATTTTGTGGATTTGTGCTGGGGATGTTATGCTCCACCTCCAGTTGTCTCAACAGCGTTTGGCAGATAGATTAAAAAATTAATTTTGAAGCCTGTAAAGGGATGGTGATGTCAAAGGTGATGAAGAAAAGCAAAGGAGCTTCTTTCTGAGAGTGAAGAATGATGATCCGAGGATGACCGGCTGGGGCATGAAAGCTTGATATTGCAAGGGTCTGAATGCTGTGTCTCTCATCCAGTAAAGAGCACTTAGCTAACTTGAGTGTGTATCTGCTTGCACTGGAGTCAATGGTAGCATTCACAGGCTTAAAGCTCGGCAGCTGCTTATGTGCTGTGGAATGATATCCAGAATTCATCCTCTAGGACCTGCCTTAAAAGAGGGAGGGGTGCAGACTCTCTACTAAATATCAGTGGGATCCACAGAAGAGGTCAAGCTAAGACAAAACACATTCCCAGGATAAGGTCTATCTGTCTGAAATTTCTGACCTGAGTTTTCTAAGCCCAGAAAATGTATATTCACTAATGCAAAATTCCATACTGGCTAAATGGATTTTAGTTGATTTTTGGCTATGAAAGCATTTCAGTTTTAACAATAGCTGTCACTCCCAATATAATACAGAAATAGTTTAGTAATATAGGCCTTAAAACACTAGTCTGATAAATATTTATATTACTTATTTTAAGTTAAAAGCTTGGTTGTGAATTGTTTTCATTCCAGCAGGGTAAACATCCTTCTAGAGTATGCACTGTAATGTTGAGATTGAAGTCACCCACCCTATTTGCCTGGTCTTTTATCAGTGCAAAAATATTCTTTAGTTGATGCTGATAAAAGTATTTTTACCACTTTCACTGTACAAAAGCTCTTCTTTTCTGTACAACACAGAAGGGAAAAATAATGTTAGGTACCAATGGCAAATGAGTATTCAGTCAGCAAAAAAGCTTCAGTTCTTTGTTTGTCATATGTTATTTTAGTTTAAATAGAAATTTGAATACATGAACATAAAACAGAGGCCTCCTTTGCAAGGGACATTTTCGTAGTGATAAATGGATTTTGCTTATTGTTTAGTTAATGTTTTATGCTTATTTGATAATGAAAACTCACTTTATAAAATGAGAAACAAAAACTATTTAAGGTGTGTGAAATGAGGTACCAGCAAAAATAGCCTCAGCTCTGAACTGATGAGCAGTAATAGATAAATAACTGTATATGGGTTTTGAACTGGAATCCCAGCCATATTCATGTGGTGAAAGGGAAGGATTTGAATGATGGCAGCAAAATGCAAGCCTCCCCAGTATCATCAGAGTCTGAAGTGGCTGTAGAAATTCAGGCAGTCATTTAATAAAAACACCTCTTTTACTATGGAGGCTGTAAATTATACAAGCCTGTCAAGTTACAGCTCTGCCTTTGTGCTCAGCACGATTGTAATGTTCTCAGTCCATAATTTAGAAAAGGATTAAAGTTCTCCAATGCTCTGCTGTTTTTACAATGTTTTGGTGATAATAAGATTACCTCAGCCTCCCTCTCTCATGTGAAAATGTTGCTAGAAAGACATACCATATATGAAGGTGGGGTTTTCTCACACACATGCATATATATGAGAGGGAGAAAATACATGACAGTGGTGCTTGGCATCAAAATCTTATTGCAGGGCTGAAGATGCCTCATTACTCACGGATGTTGAAGGCATGCAGCTAATGTATGGATTTGCTCTGTACAAGTGCTGGTAAGTCTTTAAGGTCACGTCAGTAAGGTTTCTGTTTATTAAAAACAAAGTTTAAAAAAAAAAAGTTTTTAAAAAACTTGCAAAGACTACAGAGCTTTTAGAGGACCTATTGCTTGGAAAGCCAAGTTTCTTTACTTGCCAGGGCTCCACAACTGGATAAGTCTCAGAAGGAGAAAAATATTACAACTGTTGTATGTCAGAAAGTTATAGTAAAATAGATTTTCTAACTGAATAAAATTGTGTTTTTAAAAGTGTCAGTGGGTATTCTGGGGATGAAAGAAAATGATACACGCTCTGCTGCTGATCTGGCAATTCCTTATTTTCAGTAGTAGGAAGCTCTGATTTCTCTCATCATTTGCCTCAGCACATCAGGTCTTCAGTCTGCCACTGGGCTTAGACTCCTTTTTGCTGGTTCTGCAGTTCTGGCTGCTGTAGCTTTTAGGGTGTGTGGGTATCTTATTTTTGAAGAAAATGGAAAAATATACCCTGACAAGTTGTTTTTGTTTTCTTTTTTTTTTTTTTTTCTTTTCCAAAGATGGCACTATGAAGCCACACAGAGATTAGGCAGAGGTCTTGTGGAGGACAGATTAGACAGCAAAAGTGCTGGAGAGTTAGACAAAGATGCATGAAAGGCAAAATTTGTCATATGCTGCTTCAGTATTGCTCTGATTATCTCTACCATATACCAGGCATACTTAGGTTTCAATTTCTGTGCAAAAACTCGTGTTAATACCATTTGCTTGAATTCTTTAAGAAAAGGAGAGGATTCTAGAAGGTATCAAAGCCCTAGTCCTCACCTACAGTCAGAGCCTACAGCCTGTATTATACAGGAAAAACAGGGGCACAAAAAAGACATTAAATTCTTTGTGCTCTGAGATCCAGGACCAGGCAGCTCCCCTGGCGTTAGCTATTATTTCAGCTATCCCCCGTATGAGTGACTCCAGAAAGCAATTCTATCAAGAAGGCTCGACTGTTGTCCATGAACATCTTGATCATGCCTCTTCTCCCTTCCACCCTGCTACTGGGAGGAGAAACCGAACAATTCAGCCACCTTTAGTCCCCAGGACTCGCCCCGGGCTGGACGAAGGACAGTTTCATGTAGTACATCAGAGATAACTGCGGTATCACTGAGCTGTTGTCAGGCATAACTCTGCCTTCAAAAACCCCAGTCCGTTCCTCTGGTGTGGAACAGCCAGTTCTCAGAGCCGTGGTTGTCCCTTACACGCTCTTTTTGTGCAGACACAGAGGAAAATCTGTCTGCAGCGACACTGAAGGCTGCAGCGGACCGTGATGGAGTGGAACAATCTGGAAAGCTGTGCCCACCCCCTGGAAAACTCTGTGGGCGAGCACTTCGGATACCACACATGCTCAAAACACTGGTGTGTATCTCTGCAGCTGGGAAACTGGAGGCGGCTGTAGGAAGAGAGGGCTGGAAAGGGAATAAGGATGGACCACACTAGGCATGAAACAGAAGAGCATCCTTTCTGTGCAGCCTCTGGGAAGAACTGTCCTTGCAGATGTCTGTCTGCTTACTTCTGGACCTTGAGGCCAGGGCCTTGAGCTGGCATCAGCCTTTCTGCTCTCCCTCTCGCCTCCCTCTGCGTGCACTGCATCTGAAGCCCTAGCTGCAGCCAGATCAGGCTAGCTCGAGGTAGGCTGAGTCAATACGTGCAAACAGGTGCCACTGTTGCGTGCGTTCCTCCTGAAGGAAAGGCAAGGAGAAGTTTGACGAACTGGGGCAAGTCCTGCAAAGGGCCTCGCAGCGATGGTCAGGGGCCGGAGCACGTGGTGTGTGAAGGGAGGCTGAGGGCACTGGGTTTGCTCAGCCTGCAGAAGACTCAGATGGATCTAGGTGCGGTCTTCTACTGGCTAAAGGGCAGAAAAGGGAGAGCCGGATTCTTAGAAGTGCACAGAGAAAGGACCAGAGGCAAGAGGCGCATGTTGCAACAAGAAAAATATCTGATTTTTGATTAGGAATATCTTTTCCCTGTGAGAGTGGTGCAGCACAGGGGCAGGAGCCCAGGGAAGATGAGGGGTACCCATCCTTGGAAACTGTCCAAGCTTGACTGGACAAGGCCCCGTGCAATCTCATCTAGCTTTGGAATTAGCCCTGCTGAGAGCAAGGGGTTGGACTAGGGACCTCCAGAGGTCCCTCCCCACCCGAATTATTCACTGTCTCAAAGTTCCTGCAGGCTGTTCTAGCCCCTCCAGAGCCTCTTTCCACCTTGCATCGCCACTCGTGGTGCGGGCTGCTCTGGGGCTGCTCGGTCAATTGGAGCTTACAGATAGTGCTGCAGCGTGTGCATCTCACGATACCATGTGGAAAAGAAAATCTGCCTTAGTCCCCCTGGTTATTCCTGCCTAAAAGGTTTTTCCTAAACAGTAAGCTAGGAAATTATAAAACCAGCTCAATTTTGTATACTTCCTTCTCACCCCTCTGCTTCCCTCACCCAGAATCTCTTGAAAACTTTTTTCAGTCAGCCTCAAGTTTCCTAAAAGGACATTCTACCCTGGGATAATATCATGCCTGTGAAAGTTCAGGCTGATTATTTTTCGTCTAGAGGGAGAGTCAAAATTGGGCTTATAATGGAGGTCTTGTTTCAAACAACGATGAAAGAATTTAGCATTTATGACGTTAGTGGGGTGGCACGGGCGTGGAGTTGCATGTGAGCGGGGGGAAGCTGGGCTCTTCTCTGCACCAGTGGTTTTGTGAAGGAGTCTTTCACTGATGGAGGTTTATTCAGGCCCACCTAAACTCATGTACATATTTATTTACTAAAGCAAACCAAACTACAAATGGGACCAAAATCCGCATTTAAACATCCCTACAAGCAACCCCTCTATGACAAATTCTTTCTCCAGCCCTGCTTAAGAAAAAGCCTGGGAGAGTTTATTTTCCTCAGGCTTTACAACTCATTGTTTTCCACAAAAGCACCCCTCTGCTTTTCCAAGAGTAAGGATAATTCTGTGGCTAAAGCACATGACTAGGACTTGGGGTTTTCTTCCCAGCTGTTGCACAGACTTCTTGTGTGTCCTTGAGTAAATCTGATTAATGTTGCTGCACATCTGTAAAATGGATGCAGTGCTCTTTTTCCTCATTCACAGGAGCTGCTGTAAGCCTTTTAGACCTTTGCAAGACAACCGGATAGAAATGGAAAGAAATATGCATGCAATTTTGTGTACAAGTGTGTGCGCTAATTGAGGAAACAGTGGAAAATTTTCTGCCAGAATGTATTTGACAGAGCAGTTTATTAATTCTGTAGAAGTTTGTATGCAAAATCTGTTTCTAGAAAGCCTATGGGTTTTTTCCTACCAAACTGAAGAGGATGTTTGAGTGAGTCGTGGTTCTTCTTGGTTTTTTTAGATGAAAATGAGAAAACTCAAAGTTACTTTTTTAGTGAAAATGTTTTGTCATTATTATATTTTTTTTAAAGAGGGAGGTACCTTCTCCCAGCTGGCTATACCCCATGTGTTATGGGAAAAGCAATGCCATTCTGACTAAATGCAAGCACCCTGAGAGCTGGGAAGTGACGGAACAAATGAACATCCAGCTCCATCCCATCATGCTTGCTCAGTAAGCAGATATGCAGGATTTGTTTTATCATCAGGGTCAGTGTACAGCCCTGTACCTCACCATCCACTTCTGAACCCTGCTGTGAGGAGAGAGCGATTACCACCTTCCTGTGATTGTCTGCCACGCTCACCATCCTCGTCCCTTGAGTACTCCACAAATATCCACAGCGATACTTTCAGAAAATAAGGTATCTACTACCACATGCATTTTCTGGCTGAGAATTGAAGTTACAGCATTGTCAAAGGTGTCCCCAGATGTGTGGTGTCCTGCTAGAGGCAAATCTGGCTTGAATTTGAAGGAACTGTGTATGTTGAAAAAGCAATATAGAATAAATATATTCAACCCTCTGCACTTTAAAGAGTATAACTGCAGCAATTCATTACGGGCAGGAGTTTTTAAACTGGCTGGTGAACTTCTGTGCCTCGCTTCCAGCTGTTCATAATGTGATACCTCGGAGGGACTAGATTTTCTGTGTGCTGCATGTTCACAGCTGAAACCAAATTCTGACAATGGGGCTCCTTTAGATTAATTCAAGATTATGTTCTGAAAATAGCATCCAAATTACTAGCTGAATTGAAAAATGAATAAATTTGATAAAAAATTTAAAATAATCTTCATTTTAAATTTATATTTTCCCTTCATATTCTTTTATAATAATATTTAATCTGTTATCATGTCGCAGAAAACATGACTAAAAAATGGGGCCAGCTCAGCCACATCATGAGATTTAAAAGAAAACATTCTAAAAATAATTTTTGAAAATTATAAACCACTTACAAAATTACAGGTCTTAAAAAAGGTGTTTGCATTTTTCTGATAGTAAATTCTGATTAATTTTGAAAGACTATGATCTGCACCCCACACTTTAAAGCATAAGCATAAGAAATATTGCCAATGCCAAAAGTTCAGGCTGCAAGTATTTACGGGAGTGGCTGAAAAATGAGATTTAGAAAGTAGTTCAAGTTCTGTTCACATTTTTCAGTTTTCATTCATCTCCTGCTACATTTTTAAGCTTTCCCATCAGCAACAAGTGCTGAAGATTCACTTAAAGAATACCAGTGAGTTGCTTATGTCACCACATATCTTCAGGAGCTGGGAATTTAAACAGAAGAGTATCGTGAAGCCATGATAAATCCCATGCATTGGCAAAATTGCCTTCACTGTAACGTGTAGCTGTCTCGATTTCTAACATTTTAACTCAATACTGTACACGGATGATCCTGTTCCTGCTGACAATGATTACGGACACCCCATTGACTTGCACAGGAGCAAGATGGGAACATTTCAGACATGGCTTTATGAACAAAATCCCAATGGAAAAATGTGCCTCCTGGGACAGATACTAGCTCAAGACTCAGAAGGTTATTTCTGCGCTTTGCATTCACACAGGCTTCTTGTGTGACCTTGAGCAAGCCTTTGGAGGTGATGGTGTAACCCTGCGCCTGTGTTCCTGCATGGCACCTTTGCTAGGAGTGTGGGAGATGGAGTAGTAGGTTGGTGGGGTGTGATGGGACTGGTGGTGGAGTGGGGCAGGATTTGGGAAGAGAGCTGTTTCTAACCCCCTCGGAGAGCGGGCTGACAAGCATAGATCCAGGGTGTACAAGGTCCCAGGTGCAGGTTCGCCCAGGACCTGCTCCATCCCTGTATCAGCACTGCAGAACTGAGTGGTGCTAGTGTCCCCTTTGAGATACTATCAATCATCCCTCCTCAGCTCCTGGTCTACCCCTCAGCTGCAGACTACGAGGCCTCTTTTATTCCACCCTCTGCAGCTCCTGTTTCGTTGGGTTCCCCGGGACTTTGAGGTGGTGTCCTAACTTTACTGGGGCTGCTCGCAGCCCCTCTGGCACTAGAGCTGGCAGACACTCTTGAAACTACGTTGTCCGAGCTCCCTGCTCACACTGACAAACACGCCTTGTCCAGCAGTTCTCCTGTCCAGTCCCCGTATCTGGAGGCTGAACTTTATGCCCAGAGGGAAAGTCAGTCACCGTGATCCAAAGGGGTCTTGTTGTGTTGAACCCCCTCACAGCTGGGCGAGTTGTTCCAGTTGGATAACTCTCCTTGGAGTGGACATTTTACCCCTAGCCTAAACACACCTCTTTTCACATGTCACCTGGCTATCTGAGGTCTTGTTGGGCTTTTCACTTGCTAGGTGAGAGCGCTCCGGTCTTTCCACATGAGTGCTTACAAACCTTTGCCTGGGCACATCTTCTTGGATAAAATAAACAGACCCAAGTCGCTCCGGTGTTTCACAAGGCACCCTGGTACTGCGGGCAGAGCTGAGCTTTTTCATCCTGCGGGGATGTCAGAGGTGGACATTTTTGTCCAGGGAAGGGGAGAACTAGGGAAAGCAGTTGAAGTTGGGTCAGCAGGGCAGGAGAGATGCACCTCCTGGCACGCTCACGGCTGTGCTACATGCCTTGCCTTCTCCTTGCACACTCACGGCACAGGCAGAGCAGACCAGGCAGTGCCTGCGGTTGTCGGCTCTCTTAGGTGGTAGCTTCGTGCTTTGCCTACGGTGAGAGCCAGCTCTAGTTTCACAGCAGGTTTTCAGGACCCTTGCAGCTCCTTTCTGAACCGTTCCCAGCTTTTTCGTGTCCTCTGTTTTAATGAGCCCAAACAGTAACACCACATTCGGTGGCAACAGCTCTCTTCCCTTGCTCTTCTCCCACCTAAATCTCATTTACTAATTACTTCACCACTTGGGGGTTATGTGTTCAACCAAAGCCCCGGGCAGAAAACCTTTTGGATGCACCGCTGTGTCCCAGTTACGCTGCTATTTGTCTGTACGCTGAGTCACATGCCTGCAACATGAATTGCTCATCGCTCCTGTTTTAAGCCCAGACCTGCAAAGTCTACCACACAAGCTGATCCCTCAGCCCAGGTGGAGCCCCAGAGAGCTGATTTGGGTGCTGTACCAGTCCTGGGGCCTTTTTCCAGGATCAGAGGCTTAGTACAACATTTAGAGCTTTGCTTATTTTGACAGCAATTGCCAAGCCAATAATCTGTTTGTTTCTTTATCAAGCAGACTAATAAACGGTGCTGCATTGCTAAATCTGTCTAAAGGGGAGAGATGGCCTTTAGTCTTATTCAGCATCTTATGATTATATCAGCCTGTCTTAACCCAGCCAAGTATATTTACATGAAATAATGGAATGAGTTTTGCAAGATCCCCCCCCCCCCTTTTTTTATTTTAAGTGACTGTCTAGCCAAGTTCATTTCCTCTCCTGTCTGAGCTCCTCTCTGAAATATATTATCCCACTTATTAAAAGCCAATAGCCCTGTGCTTTGCTTTTCTTCCACCCTCTCAGAAGAAGGGGCATGCAGGGGATGCTTGGATTAAGTGAGCGGGGCACCCCAGAGCTGGGATTCTTTATGAATGAGCTCATATCCTCTCTCCGTATGATAAGAGGAATGCCGTTTGCATCCCAGAGTTGACTACATAAACATACACACACTTGGGACGGGTGAGCATTTAGCCCGAACATAAACTGTAATGTCCAAACAAAGATCCGAGTGACAAGGGATTATCTGCCAGCCCTCGGCATGGACAGACCGCAGCCACTTCTCGGTGGCGATGGTCCCTTCATTCCCGGTGAAATCCATCCCTGTCGGGAGGGGGAGGAAGGGAGAGGAGATGACAGATCCCTGTTTGCATTCTTCAGAGAGAGCAGCTGCAATTGTCTTACTACAGTATGTCAACATGAAATTATGACAAATCAGGCAGGGATGTACTAGCAGATGAAAACAATAAGGAGGAAGCAGAGCAGAGGGAAGTTGGGAAAACTGAACTATACCTAAAACCCTAGAGGCCTGTACTGTCCCTGTGGAAAATGCCTTAGAAAATGTAATAGAACTGAAGGCTGTAGGTGTGCCTGGACGTGACTCAAGGAGCATATGCTGTGTTTTCAAGTTGTTTTAAATCTATGCCTAAAATACTTTTTCTTTTTTTTATTCCATAGGAACCTTTCAAAAATTAACTTGAGAGTAGCTGGAAAAAGGTTAGTCTGTCTCCCTTTCCTGTGAATGGGACGCAGTCAGGATCCCCACAGAGCCAGCTCAGCACCCAGCACTCGCACTCTATGTGATGCCAGGTTCTGACCTGGGCAAAGGTAAGGAAACCTCCCTGGCCTCCACGGTTACACCGTTTCCTACTCCCCCCTCCCCCTTCATTTTTTCTTTTCTTTTTCATTAAAAATGTTATTGTTTGATAGCAAAGGGAGAACTAGCAGGAGAAAGGCTTCAGCTTCCTGCTTACCGCCTCCTTTCTATCTGACAGAAGTCCTTGAAATAGGATGCAATGAATGTTTCCTTTATTAAAAACTGAGCCTTCTCCAACCCACACAGTTTCACAACACTTGATAGAATGCACATTTTTCCAGTGTCTTTTTTTTTTTTTTTAACAATGTCCAACAATTAAAAAAAAAAAGTCAGTAACGGGGCCATATTCAGGATTAGTGTAATTGGGAGCAGCTCCCTCTGGTCTCAATAGGAGGTGCGCTCACTTTCCCCAGAGCAGGACTTGCTACCTTGTGGACACTTCATATTTAGGATTGTCACTGGTGTCTGCTAAGAGTGGCTTATAAACTTCCTCAGATTTGTGAGTCTATTGATTTAGCGCTGTGCAGCTCGGCTGCAAAAGAAAGAAGGAAAAAGGCAGTGAGCACAGGATTTTTACCTAAAAGCTGGCTTTATTTCCCTCCACCCAGGTTCTGCTGCCTCTCTGCCTGCTGCAGCTGGCTGGCACCTCTGAGGAAGCTGCCACGTCACACCTCACTGGAGTCGGGGAGAACGTGGTGGGTTTGCTCTGGAGGGTGGAGGGTGCATGAAAATATTTTCTGTGGTTTCAGTTTGCATGTCTGCATGGAAAAGTCTAGTGAAATGTAATAGGTATGAATCCAGGAGGGTCCACAGAAATATGTGAGGACAGATTTCAAGGAAACCAGTGCAAAAACCCCAAAACCTTTTCAGGGGAAGGAATATTCCCAATAAGCTTTCAAAATCTGTAATATTTTTTTCTATTAAATTCCACAGGAGTTTTCCATAGGGCTGGTTCCAACCTCCCCTCTTCCAGGCTCTAAGCCTTACATTTTAATGAACTGAAAGAGCTTTGCTCTGTGCTCACTTACATTGCATCTGTCATCAGTGGCACTTCTCTAGTTGCATGGAATCCCTTCTGTTCTTGCATTGCTCTTCTGAGACAGTGTGAAGTCCCCGGTTTTGGAGGGATATCTGAGCGAAAGAGCTGCCTTTCACCTAATTAGTCTTTAAAACTTCAAGTATTATGACAAACGTATCCTGCAAGACCATATCCTTCCTGTTGGGTTTACTTCCAGACGCACAGTGCCCTGATGTAGCTGTTCTGCAGACCCATCCCTGGCACCCACAGCCATCTCCTCTTGGAGATCATAAAGCCAATGACGCTGGTGCCATGGATGGAGAGGGAGCCCCGTCCTGACCAGCAGCCCGGTACCTGGGCTCCCCTGGCCCAAGGAGCCCAGTACAGCTGCTCTGTCCAACTGGGTTGTGATGGTGCCCCTGGAATCAAAGCAATGTCACGTTTATTATTAGGTGCTGCTTTCTGAAAGGCTTTACGAACCTGGCTTCCTTCTTTGAATGCCTTGAATTAGGTTAGTTGTATGGTCCCCATACTACTCACTCATGGATAGAGATGCTGGGTGTTACAAAAGATGCAGGACCGGAGATAAACGTGAGTTCCCCTGGCTGGAGCTGGGACAGGTCTGCAGGGCTATGAGGGAGTATGGAGCAGGATCCTTGCAGCCCACAGGCAGTTGTACAGTTGGAAGTCCCCAGAGTCAGTGTGTGGCTCTTCCTGCCAGTTGCATGAGACCTCACGATGATAAAGCATTGCATGGCACAGGACATTCCTCCAAGAAAGGGATTTAAGGTATGGTGAGGTGGTGCTGAACATCAGAACTTGTTTCTCACATGTCTTCTCCTTGTGAAATTTTGCTGCGGTTTTCCCACTGGTGGGGAAATTCCCCTACTACTGATATTAGCTACTCTCAAAAAGCCTCTCTTGCCTTTTTGACAAGTAATGGCAAAAAGCCATTGCCCATACTCTGTGCTTTCCTGTATTATGCAACTTTTATTTCTTCTCCAACCAGATAGCTTTATTGCATTTCTTTTTATTCCTCCCTTACTCGTAGCTTCAAACAACGCAGACTCGTCAGGCTTTTTTCTTGTGAATCTATGTGAATGTAGATATATTCTTGCTTATGTGGTCTTAAACTTTAAGGCTACAGTCACATGCTGTGTTCTGGTTCCTTTGTTCTGCTCTCACTGTATAAAAGGAAAGGGATTTGAGAGAGAACTTTTAGCAATATACATCTCCCTGGCTTGGATGAGACAGAAGCACAAAGGTGTGCTGGGAAGGTCAGCAGAAGGATTGGAAGAGGTGCAAGTTCAGGAAGGCAGGCAGTGTGAAATGATCATATACATCCCATCTAAAAAGCACCTTACAAAGAAGGATCAGGGTCAGCGTCATCTTTAAAAGGTCAAGTCTCCTTAGTGTGACCTAATGTTCTACCTGCTAGGCTGTCACGAGCCGCCTTAGTCCAAAGATTGTTCTACAGATCTCACCTCCCAAAACTACTCCAGTATTTTATTCTGATGATTAATCAGGTGATTTAATATAAAAATACACAAGACTAAAGACAAAGACTGACCTCTAACCCTGCTGTGTGCCCTAATTCTTGAACTTTCTTCCCCCCTGTGCTTTTGTTCCAGACTTGGGAACGTCCATTCTTTGCTGTCTGGGGCCCAGTATCAGAAGGGCAAGTCATGGTGCTTTTGTCATGAATTCATTCTGCATAAGAGTGGTAAATCTGGTGCTCCAGGGAGGTGCAGGCAGAGAACAACCGTGCTGTGTATGTGCAGTAGCCTGTCAAGGGGCAGAGGGTTCCCTGTGCCCAGCTGAGCCTCCCTTGGCACTGAATGAGACAAAGGGCAGCTTGCTCACAAAGATCAGAGACCAAGCAGAAGCGAAGTCTCAAACCCAACCTCCAAAGTATACACTTGACACCGTCCCGTCAAGCTGAGTGTGGAAACACTGTGGTATCACCCCCTCTTGACGTTTGGGAATTGAAGCACAGATGCACTGAATGACTTGATCGGATACAAGAAACCTACAGAGGACCTAGGAACTGCACCCGTTTCAGAAGTCTCTGTCCAGCGCTTTACTGTAAGACCAATGCTCTTCTCAGAACAGTTTTCCCAAGGTCTTGCTAACTTTTGCTGTAATGAAAATGGTTTAGAAATAATAATTGTTTTTCTGAAAGTCTGATGGCAGCAGAGGGGAAGCCCTGCACATGTGTAGGTGAGGTGAAGAAATGAGGATGTCTAACCAGAGGATTAGCAGAATAGGTGTTTTATCTGCAACACTTTCAGTTTTGCTTAATAATACTAACTTCCCTTTGATGTGAGCTTTAATTGCAGGCAATGAGTGCATCAGTGCCTTTTACTTTCAGTTTGAATCACAAGTAATTTTAATCTTATTGCAGTCTCACGAAGCGCCTACGCACTTTATTCCAAACCTTTGTGAGCAAATTCCTAGTATCTAATGATACCTCTGTATTCTCCTCCTTCTTAAATGGGGACATGTAATATGATTGTCAAAATGCAAGCCTATCTTGATTTATTTCTGAAGTTTGTAGAATACCAGAAGTCACAAAATAAGCTTGAAGTTGTGGGCGTGCATGGTGGATCGTAATGTGTTTAGAATGCTATAATGAAAGCATCAAAAAATGTCTGGAGGTTTCTGTGAGGCAGTGTTGTACTTTCAGCAGTAGTTGATAATTTACAAAGAGGAATTATCCTTCCTTTCCTATTGGTAAATCTGGTGGAATAATGATGTGATGATGATGATGATGATGATGATGATGATGATGATGATAATAACAATTTCATTAGTCTTCTTGCTACTAAGCTATTGTCCTCTTGTTAGTATGTTTTTAGAAACCCACAATGAACAGGACAAGTCACTGGAAAGCTATTGAAAGATTCCAAAGATGCTTTACACAGGAATTTGGGTTTCTCCCAGAGTTTACAAATCCTTTCCTGTACTGTCTTTTTCACTAAATAAGTCCCACTGGAGCTGTCTGAACAAGCCACATGAGCCAGACCCACTTGTATAAATAAAGTTGTGCAAGGTAGGAGAGCACATTGCAGGTAGGTAGTTCCTTTTCTTGCTCTATTCTTCAGGATCTTTAATATTGCAGACTACTAGATTTTTTTTTTTTCCCTTAGTGAATTTTGGCTTTGCAGCAAAACCTGAGACCTCTGAGCTGTAAGCAGACAGCACTGAATGAGAAAACCTCATGCCCTACTTCCCTCTGGTAGGGCATGCTCTGGGGCTCAACTGGGTCTCCCACGATGCAGTGCTTTAGTGAGTTGCTTGGTGCATCACACATTGTCCTGAAAGCCACAGGCAACAGGACCCCAGAGAGGTGGAGTGAGTGACCTATGCTGCTTGCTGGTCAGCAGGAGA
The DNA here is from genome assembly GCF_000737465.1 of Haliaeetus leucocephalus. NCBI lineage: Eukaryota > Metazoa > Chordata > Aves > Accipitriformes > Accipitridae > Haliaeetus > Haliaeetus leucocephalus. The sequence goes on along the minus strand of NW_010972909.1, from coordinate 5,265,567 downwards.
GCTCTGGGAAAAACTCCAGTTTCCTACACCTCATTGTGAAGTTCTGAGAGGCAATCAGTCTGGTCTCGAAAAGAAGGGTGGTCACATAGCAAGCCCCACTCTTCCTGTGTCTTAGAAATGCAAAGGATTGATATTTAACTTCTTAATTACCTGCATATCTTTGGAGAAGTCACTTAATGTCCTTGTGATCTAGTTCCCTCATCTGTAAGATGGGATAAGAATAAATCCTCTGTGAGACACACTGTTCTCTGTTGGTGAGCCACAGTTCCAGTTTCCCTTCTCAGGTCTCTCTCCTAGCCCCTCTCTTCTTGCCCATCCATTGCTAGAGTCTCTCTCAAGACTTGATGTCCCAAATCAATACAGACTTACAACTCTCCTTTTCCCACAACAAATCCCTGTTGCTTTTCTCAGTCCACTTTCTCTTTGATGGTGAGCTCCAATCTCCTTTCCTTATTCCTCACTCTGTCCCTGTATCCAACTCTGTCTTCTTGCGCCAGTCTTTTTCTTGTCTGGTTTGGTCATGTTGCTTCTTTCTTGGTTTCCTGGTCACTAGTGTCTTTTCCCACCCTTTGCTGGAGCGGCAGCCAGATCACACCAGCTCCCCTGAGAAACAGCCTTCGCTTCCCCTCGGTGTGGCTCAGGCTGGTCAGCAGAGGCAGCCGCAGAGACAGTTGGGGTTCATTCCTGTTTTCCTAGTGAGACCTGAGGGGGACTTTCTGCTCCCTTGGGTCTCTGCATGCACAGACAGGTCCCAGGTGAGGGCTGTGAGGGGTTGGAACTTGGTAAATACAGACTCTTCAAAAATGTCAGCTCAAAAATCACCACATAGATACTTTTTCCAGACACGGTCAAGGCAACCTGGCTTTCCGCTTCTCTGTTCTTACAATCAGCTAACCTACTTTTGCTAACGTCTAGGAAAAAACCAAACCAATGGTTGAACTCCAGGACATGCCTCTCCACTATGGCCAAAGGTCTTGCACAGGTAATACCTGAACTTAGTGACGTGGCAAAGTCATAAGCCACTGAAAGCAAGGTCTTACCTGCTAACAGCACTTACAACAACTGACGTTTCTGCCTGCAAAGCAAGAAGATATCTTACTTCTGGCCGCCCCCAGATGCTCACAGCACTTTTATGCCACGTTTCCACGGGGTGAGATCTCTTCTGGTCACCTGTGGCAGCCTCCCATTCCCCTGAGTCACCACAGCAGCACAAGGGGATGGTGCCAGCATGCATGGGATGGCTGAAAGGAAAAGTTAACTGAACTCTTACAGGTTTGAGAAGATCAGTTTCTTTTCTGGGATAGTTTCTAATTCTTTCCAAGTTCCAAAAACCTTGATCAGCACCGATGCCATAACTTGTGCTCAGCTTCCAGTTTCTGTTGTCTCTGTGACAACCTGATTATTTGCTCTTGCTTGCTTGCTGTGTCTCTGCACCTTCTCTGGAGGAACCAGCTGCCACTTGTGGATGCTAGTACTTTGTGTCTCTGGTCCATACTGAAGACAATTTTCTTGACACTCTGAGGTGGGTCTGTCATCTTTGACAAGAATAGAGCTGAAGCGTCCCGTTCTTTCTCTCTTTCTCTCTTTCTCTCTCTCGTTGGCTCTTTCTCTCTCTCTCTTTCTTTCTAGCATTACTACTAAAAAGAGTAATGAGTGAAAAAATAATGTGGAAGGAGTGTGCTTCAGTAAAAGAAAAGCAGAATAGATTCTCTCCTGAATGAGTGGCAAAAATACCTTGTTTCTTCAAAATGATCCCATTTCTGCCACAGAGACTCACAATCACTATGTACACTGCAGTGCACACACCAAGACCTTTGGGAGAAAGTATTTCTTTTTTTTTTTTTTTCCCTAGTTCAACAGTGCTACATGATAGATGGAGTTAACTCCTTTGAGTTTTGCATGGACTTCTTTCTAATCATCAGCCCTTTGAGAAATGTGGAGGAGGGGCCAGTCCCTTCTCAGCAGTTATGGGAAATGGAGACCGATTAAATCATAGGCTTTGCCCTGTCAGTAAAAATGTAAAAATGTCAAACATGAAAAAAAAGTATTTCCATATTGGGTGATGTGGTTTTTTTTCTCAGCTATAATTGCTCTAGCAGTATAAGAAAGCAACACAAGGTTTAGATTAGTCAAGCACATTTTTGTGCTATGTATATAATAACAAAAACCCCAGACCTGCCAACCCACCCCCAGGCCTTGAATTTTTGGGAGGTTTTCTAGTAAAGTTCCCCCTACAGTCTTTAGAGGAGTCTTCAAGGGTGAACTGATGAAGACATGCCTCTTGTACCATTTGCGTTTGTACATCTTGAGCTCCACTGCAATATCCTCTGTCTGAAATTTGTTCCATTAATGTTCCACTCAGTGGGAGCAAGGACAGCCCCAATTACCCCTACCCTGGAGCAGCTCGGCTCCCCTGTGTCATGGCAGCTTTTCTTCTTGGTGGAATGCCATGTGGGCAACCTGAGCCTGCCGTCCTCCCTGCCGCGCAGCCCAAGGTGTCGCACCTCTAGTCGCAGAAGGGACCGATCCCGATCCGCTTAGTGCATTGCTCCTTCACTACCTTGGTCTCAAATGTCAGAGTAAGACCCTGAACAGGGCATGACAATGTCTCTCCCCTATCTTTATCCTTCAAAAAATTCAAAGTCAGCTCTTAACTAGTTGTTGAGGAAAGTTCATAGGCCAGTGTAAGAGGTGGATGGTGCACCATCCTTGAGTAGTCATTTGAGGTAGGTAGTAAGAATTCACCTCTGGAGGGAGAGCTTTCTTTGTAGTGGCTGTAGAAGATGGCTAAACCCCCAGTTTGGATGGGTCGTTTAGCTTTTAAGTGGCTAAAGATAGGAGAGACAAATCTCGTTGAGTTGGAAGGTGTCAGACCTTGCCAGTGGTAAGGAGCTACTTCATAAGCACCAGGATGGCAGATTCTGGAGTGGGAGGAGGGGTGAGCGTTGGCTGGGTGGAAAAGGCTTCAACCAGCTAGAAAAGCATTTTCCATATGTCAGACCAGAAACTGCCAACTTTGCTCATGCTGAATGATACCTTTCCCCATGATTAGTCCCATTGATTTTATCAGCTCTGCTCACAGAGAGCTCGACCAGACCATGGTGCTTCAGCCCCAGGAAAGGAGCCACCCACTGCTGAGCTACCGCTGGGACAGACCTGTCTTCTTGCTGCTCTAGGAAGGGAGCAAACCGTGACGGGTCTGTAGCTGGCACAGCACATGCTTCCTGCTGCCAGATGCCTTGGGAAAGGAAATGAAGGATCCATCAAGTTCTCCCTTCTTCCCACTTGGGCTAAGGAAAGGGCATAGTCCACAGAGGCTATTATTCCCCTGTGTGTGAGAAGCAAGACACAGGCCACGTTATGGCCCCTTACTTCTTGCATTGGCATGCTGGCCATGATCTGGCCCAAAGTGAGGTGCTACTCTGCATGAAAAAGGGGCAGAGCCCGGCTCTCAGTGGCCAGAAGGCTTTACATGGCCCAGAGCATGAGGTCAGTACAAGCCCCTTGAAGAAAGGTGTAGCAACAATGCATCCAGTGCATTTACTGGTGAACACAAAAGCCATTTACAAGAAGGGGAGAAAAAAAAAAAAAAGAAGGAAAAGAAAAAGGCATGCGTTTATTCTCAGGGCAGAAAGAGTGTATGTGCCACCGAGCGCCCACTGAAAGGCAAAGAATTGGTTTGTCACAATGCACCATTTGCTGGAGGTTTCAGATCCACTATGATATTATGGCTGACGGCTCAGAGACCTTGCCTTGACTACCAATGTAATTGGCATGGCTGGATGCTTTTGATTGAGTTTTAGCTGCTCCCCGGTAAATCTGCTGAATGATTCTGCGGGACCTGTGGGCGTGCAAAGCCCCCATATTACTCACTGACCTGCCCCTCTGGCTTGCTTGTCATGCGATTTACAATAACTAGCACTGTCCTTGTAACTCTAAGGTAAGAAGTGAAAACCCTTTCTTTTTCTCCTAATTGTTCTACTGGTTTTACAGTTACCAAGCTGTAAAGCACCTCATCACTCTTGTTAATTCTTTCTTCCTTTTGAGCTGCCAGTTAGTAATCAATTATTACCCTTGTCATTCATGCTGCAGCACAGCAGCTGGTCACAAGAAGCCTCTGTTTCATTGGGCTGGAGCCAATCAAGTCTCTCCAGCTGTCCCTTGCTGCTCTGAATCATAATGTACAGTACTTGTTGCTTTACAAGTTCCTTTACCAGACTGCTTTTTAAAAAAAAAAAAAATGAAATGAAAAAAAGTTTTTGCTCCCAGTTCTACCCTCATGGCACATCTGGCTGCTGGAGGTCAAAGTAAACTCCCTAATGCTGCATTTTTATGAGGGGTGGGGGGAAATACTCTATGTTAGCACAACAGATATTTTTGTCATATTCTCCATTTTACGAGATGACTGCGTTGATATAAAGACTGCTGACAGATCAAAGGTTTCACTGGTAAAATGATATGAAAGGCAGAGACATTAACATCCATCAAGGTCCTGTTAGGATTTGCAGAACAGGGGTTCTGGGCCTCCCAAGTGAAACCTAGCAGGAAGGTCTGCGAGCCTGCATAGCAAATGAAAAGAAAACAAGAGAGGGCACACAGAATATTGGAGGAGGTAGTGACCCACAAAATAGTAGCAATTCGAGCTGCAAGGCACCCTGATTGAATTGCAGTGGAGGCAAATGCTCTCAGGCTTGCTGTTCTTGTTACGGAGCGATGCACTGTTCAGCATCATGCTCTGAGCCATCAGCTAGGCTTTCAGATGACTTTAATTCAGAGTGGGAAACAACGGTCCCACCAGCTTTCCTGATTGCCTTTGTCCCCAGCTCCCACTGCTTGACTACAGGCTGCTGAGATAAGAAATCTTGCAAAAATACCCACACAAGATGAGAAGTATCGGGGGGAAGTGGCTGGCTTTGGGGAATCGATATTATCATCCTGTAACTTGCGTTCCTCTCTGTATAATTAATCAAAAGGAAGAAACCGATTTCACAGCTCTGCTACTGATGTGGGTATTTTCATTGGCTGCAGTGGAGCAAGTCACAGGTACAAAAGTTTGAGAAACAACTTTTCCAGTTACTACTTCTCCTCTCTGATGTGCCCCAAGGAACCAACTTCATGAGACCTCTACGCGACAAATTAAAGCATGGTCTAACCCCCCCAATTACATCCTGTTACAAGAATTTGTCCCCCTGGTATTTAGGAACCCAGTTAGTGTGAACTATATGATGGCCACCAGTGACATTATCTAAAAGTATGTAGGTTTTATTGCTGCTGCAGCTGATACCAATAAACTCATCTCTGACAAATTGAGCACAAACCCCAGATTTACAAGAGCACTACTCACATCATACAGTGCACATTTGCTATGGGGTTGGTAACAGCTTTCCCCAAAAGGGCATAATTATTAGCTGTAGCTGTAGAGAAGTCAAAAGAAATGCAATGCAGTCACCCCTATTCCGTGTGACAAGATTGACTGCTTTGATTTCTCAACTGTTTGTGCCAAAGTGCATGGGGGGTGATGGTGCCCCAGCACTCTTCATACTGACATACGCGTCTTGGAAAGGCTAACATCATGGGATGTAGTGCTGTGCAGATGTACCCCATTTAAATAAGTTAGCTAGGTGTCAGGTCAGGTATAGACCCTAAGGCTCCATAAAGGGTAGCTTTACCCTCCTCTCCAGTTTTAGCAGCTCTGCTCAGAGGACTTGGATCGCCAAACTGAATGAAGTTTGCGTTAGCCAAGGCTGAGCACTACAGCAGGTAGACTGTTTTGGGTACCCTAACAGCCTTCCAGGCGGGTTTGATTATCTCCATATGGCCTGGTACAACGCTGTGTAGGCGGCCCTTTTGAAAGGCAATGCATTTTGTCATCGTGCACTTCAGGGGTGGAATTAATTTTTGGTAAAGGGCCAGCACTCAGGTGTGCTCTGCTGATGTCTTCCTTGTTTGTGATCAGCACCCTGCTTGGGCACAGAGGTCTGCTGATGTGCGGTGCTGTTGAACAGATTTGCAGCTGTGAAGACTCCTGACTCTCAAGGAAAAGAGAAGCTGAGGAGGAGTAAGTAGTCCCCTTCAAACAGCAAGGGTTTTCAACGAAAGGGCCATTCCTGAAGTATGACGTGACCTCGTGAAGAGGTCCCAAAAGGCCTGGTAGAAAAGAGATTTGCACAGCTGTCACATGGACCCTTTGCAAAGAGCTCAATTCCCTCCCAGTGAGCGGCCTTTTCCATGGGAATATATGGGACTCTGGTGCCATGAAATCCTGTAGGCACAGAGCTGACACAGATCTGCGCTGAGTATTGACTCTGAGGGTTTTCCAATTTCCTGGCCTCCCAACATCTTCTCAGAGCCTCTCCTAATAGAATTAGTCCTCAAAATCTGTGAGGAACAGCACATGATGAGAAAAAAGGGAGAGCTGTGTGGTTCTGTCTTTCCATATTTGTCTTAGAAGAACTGCTGGTTGGACCCTGTAACCTCCATCATTGAGGATGTGCCAAGTTTGCACCGGGTATTTGATTAATCTCCCTGCTATCGAACAACAACAACAAAATCTTGTGAAACAGACTAATTGTCAAAATATATTTTGGAGTTATTCGAAATTTGAGGAATCAAATATAAGCATTTACTTCTGTTTTTTATTTCTTTAAATTACAAAAATAAAACTCCTTTTGAAAGGAAAAAAAATAGTATTTGTTCCAATACAGAAGGGGGTTGATCTTATTAAAACACTTCTTTTAAATTTGTGTGGGCTTTGGCATGGCAACATTGGCAAAACTGGCAAGTTCCAGTGGAAAGATAAAATTTTGATGAAATGACACCTTCTGAGATAAAAACACTCTATTGGAAAATTTTTGCTAGCTCTGCTCAGATGCTAGACCTTTGTTTCTGGCTTTTGTACAGATGTCTTGCAGGTCTGTGGGAAGACACTTGGGAGAACTGAGAAAAAACTTTGGTGCCACGACAAAGCATAAGACTTAAGGGGTCTGAACAGCAGAGTGGGATCTGCAAAACTCTGGTTAGCTGTTTGTACATGCTAATACATCAGTGGTCTCAGCAGGAGGCTGACTGGCTGGGGCAGCATAGCAATTCTGCAGCTACTTTTTCTTTTCCCAGGGCTGAGCTGGCAATTTGCTGTCTCTAGAACCAGGGGCAGTGGTGCAGAGATGACACCACTCTGTCTCTTCCCCTTTCCTGCACTGGTGGAGCAGAGCTTCTACCTTCGGGTAGAAGAATTTAGTTTACCCTCTTCCACTTACAGGCAGTAATACTTGGTCACCACGTTCACTGTACTGCTTTCCCCACTGGTGTATCTGATGACTGCACCTGTCCTTTATAATGTCACTATAATCTCTTCTTGGGTTCTCTCAGACATCCCAAATGAAGTTAAAGCCTCTCAGTTAGATCATAGTACACATGCTGAAATGGCCCACAATTCACTTCCTATCACTCAAGCGGTTCAAATCCTGCTGCAGCAATGAGAAGCCATAAAGAACCCTCCAGGAGGATGCACAGTTAGTAAGAAGCATTGCAGAAGTTTGGAACTTGTCTTTAGCTTCAAGGTTTGAGGATCTAAAACAAAATCTCCAAAAAGCAGATACTGCTATTGTTGCCACTGAAGTCAACACCTGAGGAAGCTGAACAGGAGGTGTCTCATTGCTGGAATATCCCTTTCAGCTTTCTGCCTATGAGATATACAAAAATATCATCACAGGAGGTCTACCACTTTGTGTTGTACTTAGCATTCTCCCATTGCTGCGTGCTTGTGCACATACACATTTGTTTAATGGTCACATAAACTGATCAGTCACGGTGAACTTCATCTTCCTACACAGCATAAACTTTCATAGTGAAATGTGAAGAATATTTTGTAAATATAACAGAATATGGATCCAAATATGTCACGTGTTCATTTAGAATTATATGAATTAACATTAACATGTCTACTGGAATAAAAACATTGGATGGTTCTTAGGTTGCAGAGGGGAGGAGAAGAAAACTGTGAGGTACCTTTTACAGATCACCTCCTGCACAGATCCAGTGGAGGAGACTATAAATTTTCTTTGCCTTCTCTGTCTCATAAAATGAACTTCAGATCTAGTTCACACCCTTATTATTCCAGGATCTGCAGCAGAGATGGGCCTTTGTATCAGACATTTTGTGCCTCTCTGGAATATCTCTATCCCAAGCTACCTGGTACCAGCAGACTCACAGCATGTAATGGAAAAAACCTTCCAGGAGCCAATAAAAGAGAAGTTTATATGATTTGCAGAATAAGTCTTCTACAGTTCCATATTCCTCTAGAAATCCAAGTCAGGATTCAGCTCACCTACTGCCAAGTGTCTGGGTGAGACTAGACACCTGAGGTATAGCTGCCTAAAGGCAACAGCAGCAATGACAGTCGTCTTGCCTGTCTCTAGGCATCTCTATCTGAGCTGGCTGTGTAGGCTTCCCTTGGAGTCGACGGAGAGAAACACGGACTCCTAGTTTTAGTGTTCTGATCTCTCTTAGATGTCCTTGTTCTGAAAGAAAAAAATATCATCTGCCTCTTTCAGCTCATCTGAAACTATACATCTCTGGATGTAGTTCAACACTATGATGAACCTAGCTTTAGGACTTGTAACATCAGGTCACAAACGTCACCTCCACAGGACACCACATAAGCATTGTGTCATCTCACCTTGTTGGTCTGAGTGCATTAGACGTTGTTGACAGGCTAATCCTGTACCAGCAAGGTGTATGTCACATCAGGTGCTGTGTGCTGCGGCTGTCCAGCTTTGTGCTGGATCATGTCTGTGTCACAGATCCAAATCAATACTAAAGGCAGGAAGCTTCTTCAAGCAGTGATCACATCAGGAATAGTGATACTAAAACTGATGTTAGATTTTTATTATTTTTTGAAGTAACTCTAAAGTTCCAGTGCTACAGTTCAACTTCTGCTCTTTGTGTGACACTTACTTTGCTGGTACCAGGTGCATATCATGGGTATGACTGCCTCAAGAGAGAGAGATATTTTGTGAGAGACTCCTGAAAATAGATTGCCACACCCAGAATTTTGTTCTGTTCCATGTGATTCATATAGCAATACCTTCTGCTTTCTTCAGCTAATATCCACACCATTTTTTTCTAAATCTCAATTTCCAGTAATTTTGCCCTCCCCTCTCTTCCCCCGGAATCAGAGGTTTGTGGTTAATAGCTTCCTGAATACACAACCTGCCTCATACGCTTTGCAAATTAAAGAGAACATCCCGCTGAAATAAAATTTAAGTCTAATAAAAACACAAAGCAAACTACAGAATAGGGAAATATCCAGATGTGGGATATTGGACTAAATTCTTGTCTCCATTGGACTTTGTACTGTGGAAATCAGAGTGCTGGTGATCATGGGAAAAGTGCTACTGGCTTTTCTCGTCATAATAAGCTAGTCTTTTCAATATAGTCTCGTCGCTCATTCACTTTATAGCTACAGTTTTCTATTCAGTTTGATCAGCCACTTGGAATTCCCAAGTGTCAGCTGCACAGTTTAAAAACTGCTTTCCAAAGGATAATTATGCAGACCTATTTTTAGATTCTTAAGTACCTGCTTTTAGAAGCAGAAGTGTGGATTTAGGCACCCATCTTAAAAATGTAGCCCAAGGCAGTGCATTACTATCCAGACTCCAAACTTGGGCGCTGAAGTATGACACTGTGCACTCGTCCTGTGTCAGTCTCTCTCCGTGGCTTGCTTATTGCCAAAGAGACAAGAGCTTACATGCTTCCATAAGAAAATGCCTCCACAAGAGCTAGTATGGGGTAATACCAGTCCTCAAAGTGATGGTGGTGGTTTGGTGAGAAATCTACCCCACTGCCTTCAATCTTCCATCTCATCTTGGGCTGTAGTCACCCAAGGATTTGTCCATGGTTACTAGACAAACCACACTAATCAGAAGTACGTTGAGTTTACCAGATCCTCCTGCATTAACTGCAATCTCCAGGCAAACCTACAAGGAACAGAGCGAAGCCCGTTGCAGGAAACCCACGTGTCTGGGATTTGGTTAGAGCTTTGGAGCATTTTGTAACTCCTCAAAGGAAACAAGATGCCAATTTCAGAGCATCCCTGGCCTTGGTTCATAGCCTTAGTTGTCCTCTAGGATTTTCCCCAGGCTGGAGTGACCCATTTTCATTGGGCACTGTCTTCAGAATGAGTTCTCATTGAGGCTTTCCTCAGCTGTAGAAATCTACATCCATCTAGGGTCATCTCATTTCTTAAAGGTTATCTTTCACAGCTAAGCTTTAGGTCTGCCAGACACAAGTGAATCTCTCTGAAGCTAGCTACACCTTTTCTGTACCCTACTTAATTTACTTGTGCATTTTTTTTTTCCACCTTCATGCATTCAGCTAAGGCTGCTGTTCCCAACTCTTGTGGTCACTCAGCTCAAAAGCAGAATGGATCCTCCTCCTGCCCCCTATATGGCCTTCTATCATCCCATGGTCCTTTTTGTGTGCCTTCCTTTGCAAATTCTTTGGAGATTGCATAGTTTTCTTGCTGTTCACATTTTCAAGACTATTATAAGACTTCATAGTCCTTCTATGGTGAGTTGTGTTCAATATCCATAACATTCTTTTAAAACTCATGACTCCCATCTTTCCAGAGAGATCAATCATGTCCTATTGATTTTATACGTGGCATACCTGGTTGGCATTTTGAGCTTTTTAAAGGGAATTTTGCTCCTTAATCTTCCCTCCCTTTGGGGGTATCATAATGCATGGCTCCTGCCATCATGGAAGGCACAACTAATCACTAAAAGGCAAGATAGTGCATGATTCTTTCAGATGCATTTACTGAGATTTCTAGAGGAAGGCCTTGATTTCACTAGTCCTGGGAGCATCCTTACCTATAATGTTCCCTTTAAAGACATCCTCATCGTTTAACTGGTCTCACTATAGGACTAATAGTTGCCCATGCAGTGTTTGGTTCAACAGGCATTTAAAACCAGCTAGCACTGCTGCCTAAGGAAACGGTCCCACTCTTGCTCTGTGTCTGCTGGCTACTCTTTTTCTGTGGCCTTGAGTCTTACTAGGGAGAAAATCTGGCTTCAAAACAACCCATTAAAGAAAAAGAATGTTATTTTATTCAGTTCCCCAGGCCGATTCACCTGGCTACAGAAAGACCCATGCTGGCAGAAGGGAGGAGTGGCGCAGGAGATCAGATATATTACTTTCAGTGCTGTCTTATGTCAGTCTGAAGTATTTGTTGAACTGCAACTTAAGGGAAAATATTTGTAAAAATACTTTTCTCATTGCTTTCCTGTCTTTCTAGTTGCTGTGTCTAGTGCTTTAGCTGGAAAGCTCTCTGGGGCAGAGACCATCTTTGTTGTGTGACTATACAGAGACTGGCAGAACAGTATCATTGTCCTTGGTACTCCTAGTACTAATGCGACAGCAATAATCACTGTAATCCAAAAGCTGTGCAGGTCAGTGGGCTGTCGGGTTAAAGCAGATCGACCTCCATGCCATTTCCAACTCGGTCTCCAGCTGCCTGGGAGAAGTCACTTTGTCTCTCTGTGTCTGTATTTCAGCTGCAAGCTCTTCAGTGCTGATTCATGCCATGGGTAGTATAAGGGGTTCACAACCTTGCTTGTAAAGTATCTTTAAGTTGTGCTGTTCTGGTATCCAACAGTTCAGACAGGTCAGTGAGCACGCTTGGCCTAGCTGCTGCTTTGAGTGGGATGTTGCCTTTGTTTTTCCAGACCATAAGCCCTCTCCAGATGTTTGTACATGTTGACCACGTTGTTCTTGGCTGCAAGATTTGGGGCTGCACGGATTTACCCTGGTTTATTTCATTTTATTTATGTACCCATTTTATTTCATGTATGATAGTTTCTAGTGCAGATTTGAGGGCTTCTGTATAAGGGTCTGGCAGCTGATGAATCATGGAAGAACAAGTAAAATTTTCCTTTCCTTCCAGACTGGAAAACTCTTTTTCTCCAAATGTGTCCTGATATTTTAGCCTAATAGCTCCTATTATTAATAAAGACCCATCAGAGATTTTAATCTAAACCCCAAACATATATACTCATTAGACATCCATAGCAATGTTCTCTGATAGAACCAGTGCTTCCCTTGGAGGAAATTTATCTCAACTCAGAAAAGGTGTGCAAGTCTTATCCTCCAAACCACAGTTGACACTCAGGTAACAGCTCTAACTGGATAATTTTTAGTTTGTTTAGTAATTTTGCATCCTGTATTTGTTGGATATCATAATGGTTGAAGATGTGATCAAAACATCGATACAACGGTAACGCTCTTTTTTGCACAGGTAGAAGCCTGATGGAATTCCCACCACAGCAGCAGATTTCTGGTTCCCTACTGGAAGAGTCTGCAAATTGCACAAATTCTCATGCTGCCTGGTTATTTCAAATCTGACATTGCTTTGGTGTGTTTTTCCTATGTCATCCCCTAATTCGGACACTGCAGAACCAGATGTTTCCTTTAATGTCGCTACCGATCACAGGAAAGAAAAAACAAAACTAATGTGCAAAAAACTTGGCAAGTGACAGCTTGAGTGAAGAATTTTGTAATGCTGAGCCTGTGAGCCTCATATTAAACTAGTTCCAAAACAGGATGTTGCAGTGCATGTCTAATATCCCTTTTCTACCACACCCCAGAACAATTTCTGTTGCTATCTGAGCTATGAATTGCATTAAGAAACAGCAATCAAATCTCACAAAGATTGTATCTACTTCAACGAGCAGCAGGCACAGGTTTCATCCATTTTACTATAAGAGATAGACACAAAGGTGTTCCACTTTGAGACACTGTGCAGTGAGAGCCCCCCCTTCCCAATGCCCTGACAGTTGTGTTACTACAGCGACAGAAACAATCATCCTGTTTGTCAGTCATGTCCAAAACTAGCAGACTTGCAGAGTGGACTTAGCCTTTACTGATTGCCGGTCCTATAATCTAAATAGAGCCAGGATAAAAATCAGATCTTAATCTGGTCAGTCATATGGCAATTCATGCCACCCTTGATTATCAGCGTTTGCTCCCTGCGCGTGAATATGCCATAGTTGATTCCACAACAATCTCAGACAGTCTCAATTTCGGGATATAGTTATCAGCAAAATTTTGAGGCATTTATTAACGTTGTCTCTTGATCTATGGGATGCCACAATTTGTGTAGCTTGGAGAAAAGCACTTAAAAAAACTCCATAGTTTGCACTTTTTCTAACAACAGGCTGCTATTTATTATTGGCAAGAACAGAGGACAGGCTTTAGAATTTAAGCAAAAAAGACCTCTGGCAATGAGGAAATGAGCCTAGACATTTTTCATGAATGGGGCAGAGCTGCTTAACTCTGACTGGCTTGTTTTCTTTTCTTCCTATTCACATCACTCAAGTCCCACCTTCCTGCCTTAAAAGGCATCTCGTTCCCTGGCAGCAAGACAAGTATCTGTTTGATGTCAGCACCCTTTTATTTGCTTAAAAGCATCTTTTTTTCAAGCCAGTAAATTGAAAATGACTACCGCGTCGAGAACTAGCCAATTTCCAGCACTCTCTGCAGAACTGGTCTGCTTTCACGTTTGAGAGATATCATTAATTTTCTAATGAATAATGAGATCAGAGAGCTTGCATGCTGTATTATGTGTAGGAAAATGCTTATGTAAATCAGTATGGCTGTGGTAGCTTCCCAGGGGAACTTTAAAGCTTATCATATCATTAAATCTGATAACAATTCATTTTTTTTAAAGTAATGCAAGAAAAAAAATAAAGGTCTATTCACTGCCTATTTGTAATAAAATGTTTATAATATGAAAGAGAAAGGAAAGCTACTAGATCGTATATGAGAAAATGCAACCAGAAATTCCTTAGGCTTTGCAAGCTGCACCCTGTATTGAGGGAAAAAGCAGCCCATATATTTACATTGTGAAATACATTGAATGAAATAAAAACATTGTCATAGTCCAGTGTTAGTGTTTGATGTGGATTTCACTTTTCCAGGCTCCTTGCAGCAGATTCCAAAGCTCTTCTAGCACATCACTTCCAGTGACCTTAGAGGCACCTTCTTCATATTCCCCTTCTTCTTCCTTCCCATGTTAATAATGAGCTCCATGAAATTAAAGGAAAATGTCCACTTTCCTTTTAAGTTGGTTTTAGCATCTTAGTGGCAGGGATGCTTTTGTTTTGTACCAGGGCTAAAGACATCAGGATACCATTTTTCCAGTGGGACCATGGATTCTAGTCATCGTGTTTACCACCTAGAAAACTTTTAATTAATCTTCCTGTTTCCTTCCTCCCCTGCCTGTGCTGAACATAAACATCATTCAATTTGCCCGTACAGTTAACTCTGCAAGTTACAGTATATATTGTGCTAGCATCACCTGTTCCTCCACAAAGTCAAAAGTTGCAATATCACTTTCCTTTTCTTGGGTTGAACTCATACAGAAATATGCCTGTTCTCGTGCTCAATGCTCAGGTGCCTCGGACAGCCCTGCCAGGGGCTACCTAGCAGAGAAAGGTAGTGGTTGGGGTAATTGTGGCTGCCTGCAAATATGCTGCTGAAAAATCCTCACTCCTGGAGTTTTTAAAGGGGGCCTGTGGAAGACAGATGCTTGGTGCTTGACAGCCCTTTATACCTTTTAGAATATCCTTTGTTATACTTCTTTCTCAATGTGTAGTCATAAACTTCCCCCCTAACATAGTGCAGTTGCTGCATCCCCTCCCATCCCCTATTCATAAGGCCATAGCTGAGCCTTAGGAGATGAGACATGTTCTTATTGCTGTACTGATGTTGGGTAATCAGCCGTGACTCATTGAATAATGACTAATAATATTTTGCACTTTGTAGCTTTCTCCCCTGAATCTCGCAGCATTTTGCAATGAACAGTTGCTACTTCCTAGGAATGCAAAGACAGATTTAGGAGGAGGTGCTCTCCATTAACCCAACCTGATGTGACGCATCCTCTTGTTTCACATGGTGGACCATCCATCCATGAGAAGCCCCAAGTGAGTACCACTGAGCATTGGGGGAGCACAGGGTAGGGAGGTCTGTGCTGATAGGAAGACAAGAGATTCCTCTTTTTATCCTAGACTGTTCCCGCTTCTATGTTAAATATTAGCTACATGTTTTTCCACATTTGTTAGAAAGGGGGGAAGAATGCATCTGTTCCTCAGGGATGATGAACTGAAATTGGCCCTGATTCAGGAAAAAAAGTCTATTCAGCACAGCACTTAAACTGAGACATAAGTGCCAGCCTGAATAGGGACAGAGTTAAGCCTCTGTTTAAACGCTTTCCTGAACAGGGGTCATTAGCACTAGCTCTCTCACTGAACAATGGATTATTACTAATGGAAGCAGCTAGCATTCAGATAGGCATCCAAACTTTTTGGCACTTTCTTTAACTTAGCTTTTTCTGCTGCTACTTGCAGGCCAGTTGGCTGCTGCACACTTACAGATCCGAAGAAGAGAAGGCTCCCAGCAGTCTGCCAAGAGAGCCTTTCAACTCTGAAGTGCTGGTTTGGAGGGCAATGGCATGAGATGGAGAATTGAAAGTGGTGTGAGGCAGGTGGGGACTCCCTTTGAACTCAAGGAGTAATGAACACCTTTTTTTATTGAAAACTTGCTCAACTGATTATCAAGTAGCAATACTGAGAAAAATTGCAAAACAATGCAAACATTTTAGCTGATTTAAAAAGAAATCTGATTTTCTCAATGTCTTATCAGAAAATTAAGCAGGTTTTGTTCTGCAATCTGCATAAATATTTGAGTGATGCCTGTCAAACTGTGAATAAAATGGATTTATCCATAAGAATACACAGTTTTACAAAACATATGAACTCATTCAAAAGTCTTTTCAAACCCTTGCCCTCCCCAGTATAAAATTTTGGATGTATTCTTCATACGTGGATCATCCATAGACATTTCAGTTCAGTAAACTTCAGCTGTGCTTGCTATCTGACCTCTTCTGCTCTCCAGTTCATGAGGTAATGCAGAAGCAGAAGCAAAACGATCACCAGTGAGAGACCAATTGCACATACAGATTATGTGCACATTTAGCTCTGCATACAGCAGGGTTATTTCCTATTGAAGTTCTGGCATAGTTCATAAACCTCCATGTATTGCACACCAGTTTTGTTATTTCTGCTATATCTAGCTGTCATGGGAGATTGTGGCCTTCAGGAAGGAGATAACAGTAGGGATGGTGCCAGGCAAGGCTTTAGAAGCCTCAGGTGGGGCTCAGTGCCCAATACAGAGTCTGGTGGGACAAGGTAATCTGTCTGGAAATGTGCATAAGTCATTAATTTGATTTTTGTGTCTCCTGAAGCCTTCTCAGTGCCTTTATTCAACATGCAGTCAAGTTGAATAGGCCACTTTGGCAAGCCCTGAGCCTCACTACTGAGCTGTGACAAGACTAGAATCAAAGGGTAGTGAGGCAGCATCACCTCTGCCCCAACACTGCTCCACTGATCATCTTTTATCTGCACAGGAACAGGACAAATCATGTACTCTGTCTTGTCTTTTCTTGAAATAGCTTTTTGGAACACATTTCTGGGCACCTGAAGGGGAAGAAGGTGTTTGCAACATGCATTTACCAAAGGTGAACTGGGTTCAACCAAACTGACTGCCTTCTATTATAGAATGACTGGATTTGTGGGTGAGAGAAAAGCAGTGTATGTCATCTGCCTCTGCTTTAGCAAGGCTTTCAACACTGTCTTCTACAGTATTCTTGCATTTAAGTTAGGATGTTATGATCTGGATGGATAAAAAGCTGGTTGGATGACAGAACTCAAAGGCTAGTGGCTAATAGGTGTTATTCTACCTGGAGGTGCAAAACAGACTCTGTAGGTATCTATAATAAGTCCTGTTTAACATCCTTACCAATGACATGGAGGGGGTGGTGGAGTGCTTAAAAGTTTACAGATGTCATCAATTTGCGGGCATCAGGAAATACGCTGTAGGGCAGGGCTGCCATTCGGAGAGACATAGGCAGGCTGGAGGAATGGGACAACAGGAACCTGGGAAAGAATAACTCCTGGTAATGGTACAGGCTGGGAACTGGCTGGCTTGGGAGCAGAACTGCTGATAATGACCTGGGTGTCTTGGTAGACAGCAAGCTGAACATGAGCCAGCAGTGTGCCTTGGCAAGAAAATACACTGACAGTATCCTGGGCAGTATTAGCAGAATAGCCAGCATGTTGAGGGAAGTGATTATGTCTCTCTACTCAGCACTTTTTAGACCATAACAAGCATACAGTGTTCAGTACTTGGACCCCCAGTAGAAGTAAGACATTGACAAAGTGGAGAGAGTTCAGCTGAGGAACACCAAGAGGAAGCTGGAGCATGTACCCCATGCAGAGATGCAGAGGGAATAGGGCTTGTTCAGCCTTGAGAAGAGGCGGCTTTGGCTATTAAGAATTTGGAGCCAGGCTCTTCACAGTGGTGCATACCAGGAGAACAAGAGACAGTGAACATAAATTAACAGAAGAGAGGTTCTGACTAGATATAGGGGTATAGATTTTTCATCACAAGGTCTTTCAAGAGTTGAAACAGGTTATCCGGAGAAAATTGTGCAATTTCCATCTATGGAGGTTTTCAAGACCCGATCAGATAAAGCCCTGAACAACAGGGTCTGATCTCACGCTCAAAGCAGCTGACCCTTCTTTGGGCAGGAGGCTGTACTAGATGATCTTATGAGGTCCCTTCCTAAACTCAGTTTACCTATGACACTGTCCTACAACCTGGACTCTTAATGCTTTTTCTTCTCTATTCCTGTTTTCACAGTCCTGCATTCCTTTTTCAGAACTCAGAGCTGTCTTTCACTGAGGATGAGTTCAGTAGCTAGAACTGCACATCTGGGCAGAGAGAGCAGGAGAAAGATGAGAGAGAGAGACCATCACTGCAGAAACGTGTTAGCAGCCACTCAGGGTAACAATTCAGAACTCCCTGAGATGCTCCAAGCAGACAGAGACTCCCCTCAGAAGGGGACATTTGTGCAGATGAGTGCATAAAGCACTTTTGTTCACTTTGGAAGACCAGTGGATGGAGAATGACATCTGATGAACTCAGACCAACCTTCTTTTGTAACGTGGTCTACATTCGGTGAGTGGCAGAAGGAATGGAAAAGGCACTGAGGAAAGAGGTTACGTTTGGGAAATTCCTGTAGATTATGGGCTTGTCTGAGGGTGTCCATGTTGCGGAGCTGAAGAACAGAAACACAGTGTGGAGGCCAGTTCATGTGGTCCCTGGAGCTCTTGTCATTACTGATGAGCAGTTAGGGGGAAGAGCTGGGGTGCTTGCACCACTTGGTGTAAAGCCACTGAGTGAACCCTCAGCTTCAAGGCTGCTGGTGTGAGTTTTGGCCATTTAGCCAGAAGTAGAGCTTTCCATCACCCAGTGCTGGGATGGAGACTAGAGTCCCCAGGCATTTTGTGGTCATTGAACAAGAGACTGGCTTTCCTGGATGTCCTAGAGTATGGACAACGAAATGGCGAGTATGACAGAACCAAGAAGGGAGGAGGAGGAGGTTGTCTGGCTACCTCAGCAGCAAAGCAAGGAGGGCTGGCTTGAAGGCAACTGCTCTGGCCCATGGGGCCGTAGTCGCGTGTGCTTTCCTCTTCATTTTCTCCTCTGTGTGCTGCCCCTGCTGCTGCCTTCCCAGGTTCAGCTGTTTGAACATTTCCAGGCTCCTTGGGGATGACTAGGGAAATATGGCTGTAACTCACAGGTAGTTTTTTATTTCCCAATGTTCTTGGGAGGAGTTGTTATGAGTTTGAAAAGTATTCCTTTTTTTTTTTTTGCAGTCGCAGATAAAATTTCCATAGGAACTGTTGGACTCAGCTGCCTTACTGTCACACAATGTGGCAGAAAGTTTATGCTTATATGATAGAAGCGCAGGAAGAATGAGAGTACTGGCCTGTGAATGAAACATTTCTGAATGACATTTAGATATATGTTCTTTGTGGTAATGCATTTGAACTGAACACAAGAAATACATAATACATGAGGAAAATCAGGTTAAACATTTTCTTGATTTTTGGTTAGGTATCAATTACTATGGAAAATAATACTGTAGCTACCTGAGTTAAGGTCATCTTTCGTTTAGGAAGGGATTTACCTCAAGGTCAGAAATGGTCACTTGTCAGGATTAGGTTTTATTGATGGATTTGACAAAAATACTTAAAGCAGTGACTGATGCACGTAACCAGTTTGCCTTTACATTGCAAATTTTAAAATTTTCAAAGGAGCATGGACCTTGGAATAAGAGTTATTCTTATAACAGTGAAAACAGAAAGAAAATTGAGGTCTGCATTGCAAATGGCTGTAACATGGTATAATAGGACAACAACCCTTCAAACTCTTCTCTTAACACTCAGATTTCTGAATTTAACATGCCAATTCTAATGTTACCTGAAGGACGTGGTTCTGCTCTTGAGCTTGTGTTGAGCAGCACCTTGATCTGTAAACAGTCCCACTACAGGTCTCCATGTGGAGAAAGGTATTACTCAGTGTGTTGGAAGAATACTGCTAGCACCAAAGCTTCCATGTTATTCATCAGTGCCATAAAATTGCATCCTCTATGGGTTTGCAAGACTATTGAATTATGCAGTGTGTAAAGCTCTTTTGTAGAATTGTGTGAGTGACCTCGTTTCAATTGCTGAGATCAGTCAATGTTGTAGAATAATGATGGTGTTCTTTCTGACACACTCTTAGTATTGCAAGGAATGTCTACTTCTAAAACACATTGCGTGCCCAAGAAATAGCCATAAGTTTCACCGGAGCGCTTGAATAGCTAAAAATGTTACATCCTTAACATTCCACTTAGGTGGTGTTACAAACCAGCTGATGTTCATATGAAGGCTAGCTCTAATTACTGGGAGATGACAAGAAAGGACTGGCATTTAATTTCGGTATGTATTTTCACATTTACCAAATGACATCAGCCCCAGCAGACTGCCTGTGAATCAATCAAACACTGACATTATTCATTCATAAAGCTGGACAGTCACGCCCTCCCTCATGAGCAGGAACACGGCTGAGAAATACTGACAAGGACATGCCACAAAAATAACCACCTAATCTTGTGCAGTGCCACTTTCAAGGCACAGGGAATGTACCTGCTGTGTTGGTATATATTGACGGAAAATACTCAGAACGAGCCATGTGTTTTGTCTCTAGTGAAGTGAGACATACGTTCCCTTCTCTTTTTTGAAAGTATTTAGAGGTACTGGGTTATTATTTTCATATTTGGGGTATGTTTTATAATTATTTGAAGACTTTACTCTCTTGTAAGGTGCATTTCTTGCTTTAATGAAGGATGAATACAAGGGAAGAGTCTGGTGGCCTGCAGAAGTCACCAGGATTCATCTAGTACCTCTGTGGGAGGTCCAACCTGTAAAGAAAATCGGGTGGAAAATCAGAGACCTGCCGCTGAACGTGGGGGTGGTGAAAGTGCCTAATTTGGGCTGTGGGGTTTGGGTTTGAGTTGCCATTTGGCCAGATGTATAGCAAAGATGGGAAACTGCTTCTCCCACGTCCAGTGGGAATATTCCCGCAGCCCAGAGCTGAATCTCTCTCACAGTCTTCCTCCTCTGAGTTGCTCTGCTTCTCCATGTAAGTAACTGAATATCTTTTGGGGCAGAAAACAGGAGAGAAATTTGCTAGCACGTGGCATAGGACACTCACCCTATTTCTAAGGTCAGGCTTTCTTGCCTGGGCTGCATTTCCTTGGAGATGTTCGGTCTGGATGAGGCGGCTGCTCCTACTGACCAGTTCCCAGCTACCTCCAGGCAGAAGGGGCCCCAGTCAATGGGGAACTGCAGGAGAGCAGGAGCGGCAGAGCGGAGGCAGCAGCTTGGGAGCTGGCTGTGGAGGAAGGCTGGAGAGCAGCGAGCCGGAGAAGTGGGAGCGGAGGACCCTGAAAGGGAGACGGGCCCTCCCTGCAAGCTGGCAGGAGACCAGCCGTAGCCGTAGCAGAAGAACACAGGGCCCTGGCCCGCAGGCGAGACGCTGGGATGGAAGCATCCCAATAGGATGCCTGTTTTATTGCTCTTGTATGGTCTGCCCACAGAGGCCAGCCTAGGAAGGGTTGTTTTGTTCCTTCTCTGTAACCATCGCAGAAGTTGTGCCCAGGGTATTTGCAGCATTTTGTTCTGGCTTCTCTAGCAAAGCCACTCTTTGTTGATTCATTGAAAACTGTGAGTGTTGATGCAAACCCAGTGAGGGCTGCAGCCTGTAAAAGGCTTCTGGATCTCTCCGTGCTTGCACCTGAATTTCAGGTATCTCCCCAAATTAGCGCAGGGTGGCAAAGGACTGCTGTGCCACAACACGCGTGGCAGCGGCATCTGGTGGGGTGGGTTGCACTGGCAACTTTCTGGGTGCACGTGAGAGATTGACAGAGCTTGCACGGGCAGTGCTTCCAGTTTCTGAGGACCTCTCCCAAACGCCACTCTGCTCTGATTTTGAGTTCTTATTTCCTTTTTTACTCTTTGTGCCAGTAGTCTTCACTTAGTGTATGTCTTCCAGCATTTCTCTGCAACTGAGGGACAGAATACTACTATTCTTTAATATGAGAGCTGAGATTCACAATGGTTTACAGCACTCCAGAAGCTCAAGATGAAAATTCAGTAAACACCACTATGAGATTTACAAGCATATGATGGGGAGCAGCAGTATTTTGTGTTCTTATTCTGGATGTAAATCAAGGGCGTCTACATATAGGTATTATATAGATGCTACCCAGTCGGTATGGCTTCCTCCTCCTGTAGAGACAGACAGAAACTGAAGGTAGCTGACTTTTCGTAGAAGGCACTCAGCACATCCTAATATAGCAAGCACCAAATTTTCTTGTACTGCAACCTGTTTTTTCCCCTCTACTGCAGCCTGTTTCCTCATGTGCTTAGGTATTTATAACTTGCTGCAGATGGTTAAATGATTGTTTAATGTTTTGATCATACAGAGGCCTTAATTAGGCCAAATTCCTGTGTTGCAAGTTACAGTCCAGATTTGTAGCAACTGCCTTTAAGATGTTTCTGTCTGAAAAGCCATCCCTCTGGAGGCTGCCTAGCCAAGAGTGACAAACTCCTCCTGACCTGTAATCCTAGGGCTTTATAGTTAAAAGCGCACCGTACTAAAGAGCATGATCATTGTCCATGCTGTCTCATTCTGGGATTTTCCAGACTCAATGGGCAGGATGTATCACTGTTGTTTGCCCCTAACGCCACATTTGGAACAACAGTCAAGCAGCTGTCTGGAGCAGAGAATTAAGAACATAGGGACAGTGGCTGGGAACAAAACTTTAATTTTCCCTGTGTGAGAAACATGGGAAATAACTAATCCTAGCTCTGTCTGCCCCCACAGCAACTCCACTGACACAAATAGATGTGGGGTACTGCATTAAGGCATTACATCATCGGGACAAACCCTAATGGGCTTATTTATGGCCAAGGCAAAGCGAGATGGAGCTAGATTCTGATCTCTGCTTACCTGGTGTAAATTGGGAGTAACTGCAGAGATAAACTGACATAACCGAGATTAGAGTCTGGCCTCTTTGTTTGTAGCTGTTTTTGGAAGCAGCTGGCTTTTAGAAATTAAGGATGTCACATAAATCACTGGTAACAAAGTGGTTCTGGACTTCAGCCTCTAGCAGCTTCTAACCATCTATCTCCGTAAAAGCGATGGTTCTCCATGTAGCTGTTTTGTGTCCAGAGGCTTTCAGTCGAATGGAGTGGACAATCCTACATCTCCTACAGCCTCAAGGAAGCAATGATATTTGTGTAGCACAGGAAATCAGAAAGAGGCAGCTTGTGAAATGCCATCCGATCAGAGATGGGACTCTAATAATGGAAGTCTGTTGAGCATGAAGCAATCATATCTCATCTGCTTAGCTCTGGAGGGAGAATGGTGTCAGGCAAAATGTAGCCCTGATAAGAAAGTAGATCCTTCAGTGAGATATGGCCTGTTCATGACTACAGGCACAATTCTCTGAATGCAGCCAAGCCACAGTAGAGTAAGCACATAGGTGCGAGTAAATACATCTCACCCATTCTTAAGCACCTTGAGAGGAGGAATGTACAGTGATTTGTTGCTCTCCTGTATTAAATGTGGCTTTTATTTTAAAAGGCCATGATATTCTACATACAAAATAACCTGAGGCTGCATTGATTTTGGATGTGCACATCCCAGGATGATGATCATGGGGTCCTATCCTCTGCTTTTTCAGTTCCAGGGCTGGGGGCAGCGTATCTGACCAATTAGTTACCTGTGTGGGAAGAGTAGAAGGATATGAGGGTATTTAGACTGAGGCTACACTGGACAGGCAGCCATTTCTATGCCTTGATACTGCTGTTACATATCAGCTGGTTCAAAGTGAATGTGGGCTTCATTTTTCAGTAGTATGTTTGAGGAATAGTTTAACTAATAATTTTTTTTCTGTTAGACTTGCTAAAAGATGATGTCTACCTTGGCCAGATCATTTTCAAATGATACAAATTGCTGTAGCCAGGCTGCACTGGCTAAAGATCTTGCTCATGCCTTCATTGATCTTAAATTGTAGACACTTCCAGGTTGCTGTTGCTGGAACGCAGCTTTTGCCTCCTTCGATATGTTTCTTACATGCAAAGTTTGTTCTCTTCTCTGATGTTTCAGATAGGACTCTCACCAGTGCAAGCAATTTAGTTAATGTGCCTTAGTGAATATCACAATTCCTGGTATCTGTTGTAATGTTTATGCCTGAGAAGACCAAGTCTGGTTTACCCAAAGGAAAGATAAGAGATAACTTGGTTATGGTTAGTGGTACCAACATGGGCAAAAACTCCTGCCAAAAAACCCCACTCCTAAAACATGTTATGAGCAGTTGAGCAGACTCATTAAGAGAGATTAAGTTCATCACTTCAGTATGTAATGGTGTTCCAGTTTGAAAATAGGCAGACAAGTTTTTTGTATGCATTATACAAAAATCTCCAGGTACGAATTCTTAATTGTTTACTTTGATGCCTCTTCGTATATTCCCAGTCTCCAGAGATGACTGCTACCTTCTTTGTTTTAGAGAGGTATCTTTCACTTATATAAAGCATTTATCTGAATGCAAGTTGCAAAGATAAATGCAATTAGCACTGGCAATGAGTGCCTAACGCAGCAGCTTGAGAGGCCATGTGGTGAAGGTGTCAGCGTTTGCAGAATTAAAAGCTAAAGTTCTGACTACGTGAGGTTGTTAGCAGCTTGTTTTTGTAGGTCGCAGAAAGGTTTTCTGTTAGTTAGGATGGACTAAGGACAGACTTGGAAAGAAACCTGTTCCACCTTCCTGGTTTGCAAGTATGTTTCCCTGCACTTGTCTATTTTCTTTGAAGTGTCTCTTTCAAATATTGGGATATCCTGATATTACTCTATTTATTAACCAACTAGAACCGTGCAGGGGGTTGTGGATAGCTGCTCTGCCTAAAGGGTAGCTGGGGCTTTTTGCCATGAGGGAGTACCTGGCAGGCTTTGCAAAGGACAATAAATGATTCCTTCCTCATGTGAGAGCAGCAGGAGCCAGGCATGCTGGTGGAAGGCAGTGCCGCTACAACAGAGGGAAGAAGTTGCTGACACCCCAAGAAATGAGAGAGGGTGTGATAGGAAAGAAAAATATTTTGAAAAATTTTGTTTGCAAGTGGGGGCCGAATGGCTGTTAGAAAACTGGGTATTAAACATTTTTCCTCTTCTCTAAGAAAATCATTTCCAAAGGGTGGAGCTGTAAAATACCTCTGTATTATAGTTAGCATTTCAGTAAAATATTGTTGTAGGACAGAGGTCTCTGCAGATGAAATCTCTCCTGACTCCCTATCTCTCATGGAAATTTTGGCACTTCTTCATTAAAGGGATCAAAATCCGGCCTAGAGTAGACGCCAGCTGTAGCCTGAGCTTCTAAATGCTTCCAGTTTCATGTGAGAGAGTTGCAATTTTTCTTAGGGGGGAAAGGGACCATGAAATTTCCCGTGGAGAGCAGGAAGAGAGCGTGAAGGAGCCCTGTGTCTCCCATGCGTAAGGGTGGTTATGTGACGGGTATGATGTCTGTCTGGGAATTGCTCGGGGGCTGGTGTTGCTCTACCCCCTTTCTGGGGGGGTAAGGGACTGGGCACGGTGGGCAGGACGCTCCGACAGCGGAGGGCACGTGGAGAAAGCTCCGTGTAGGAAGGCATTAAGGGGGTCACCTTCTGGAAAAAGGGACTCTTGTTTCAGAAAGGGATGCGTGAGGGGCATGGCACGGCTTTCAAAGCAGGCTTCAGCCTTCGTCTCCGTGCCGAGCTTTCTGCTTCTGCGGTCTCAGCTTTCCCTCGGCTCTGCGCTCCAAATCCCCGTCTGCAAACAGCCTGGTGGGACGGGAAGCTCTGCAGGGCAGGGGCTGTGTCTCGTTATGCATCTGGCATCAGGAAACCTTTAGTTTGCTGGGCCTCTGGGCATTATTGCAAGGCGGATAGTAAATAAGAGTATTGACATGATTATTTTTTAAAGCGGCAGCTTGGCAGACTACAGAAGAAATATGTACAGATAAAGCGACCTTGTGATTTTGAAAGCGAGACCCATTATTTGTTTTGAAACACATTGCCTCAATGACCCTGCTAGTTCTGCAGACATGTCCTGCTTGGAAATGCCAAAACAGGTTGTACGCTATATTTTTAACCAAGTTAAAGTTTTGTTGAAATAAAGAATATCAATCAAAGGCTGTTAGGCCAGAAGGCCACATTCCTTTGGTTGTTGTTGATTTCACCAGTATCTTTTGTCTGAAAGCCTCTGCTGACAGGGCATCAGAGGAGAACTCCTGGGGTGAGTGGGGATGAGTGAGGGGAGCCACATGTATCCGCATCCCTGTCAAACGGGTGTCATCGGAGGTCAAGTTCTCAAGCTCCAGAGAGGACCCTCCAGCGCCCAGTGATTAGTCAAGGGAAGAGCCAGACACCCTTCACAGCGCAGAAACAACATTATTCGGAGCATGACAAGGAGAAGTGGAATATAATACATGGGGGTGTGCGAGGGAGGTGCCGTTCACCGCTCCGGTAAAATGGGAGGGGATGCAACCCTCTCCCTGCCCCAGATCCTCCCCTTCATCACAGGAAATGTTTAAAACAAGATTGGTGTGTCGGGACTTTCTGATCATCGTGCTGGGGTCCCTCAAGTGTATGTGCTGGTTGTGGTTAACTGCAGCTTTTTTGGGGTCAAGGCTGGGTGAATTTCACGCTAGGATTGGAGCCCACGTGAAGTTGTAGCTCACATGCATGTAGTAAAACAGAGCTGGGTGATTTTTCTTTCCTTTTGGTGACAATTGGGAATTTTGCTGAAAAAAATGCCAGTTTTATTGTCTAGAAACTGTTCATAAATTTGAATGGTATTTGCTGAAAAGTTGTTCAGGGAAAAAATATATTAAAAGATACACTGACAAAACCAAAGGAAAAATATATGTCCCCCTTTTTATCTGTTAGCATCCAGGAGGTGGGACAGACAAGCTCAAACTTCTCCTTCTCTTGAGGTGGCGTGATTCTAAATAATTTTCCATTGTAATTTCATGTTTGGGCTATTTTGGTTGGTGATGTTCACGGCTGCTCCTATGAAAGCCATCCTGCTCTGTCAGGAATACTTAAATATTTACCAAGCTGGGGAGCAGCATCGGAGAGGGGGAATTGAGGGTGAGAAAAAGTGATCGCCAGCCTGTCCCGAGGACACTTACCAAGGAGAGGGAGCATCTGAGTCACAGGCTCTGATCTCTTGCATGTTTATTTAGGCAAAGAAGACTCAGGTCAGCCATTGAGAGTGGCTTTCACTCCTCCTCTCCCCGTAAAAGCACAGAGGTGGTGAAGGTGCTGCCCTGAGATGTGAGTCTTCTAAGGCAAAAGGAGGGGTCTAAACCTCGCCTGAGCAGCTCCACCACTTAGTACTGGAAAATGGGGACACAACTGCTTTCTCTCCCTGGTCAGTGTTTTTCACCATTCATTTTATCTATTTTTCTTGGTTTTTTTTTAACTGGAAAGTGAGAACATCCTGTTTTAAGTCTAGCGTGCTTTATTCAGTGCAAGCTGAAGTGGTTTGTTTTGGAGTGGAAAAAAAGCAACTACCGAATCATTGCCTGAACTAAAATCAGTCCCGCTCCTTGCCTCGGCTGGGAGTGATGGAAGGAATTTAAAGTCACCATTTGTCAAGAAGTGACCTGGCTTCCTCAGCCTGTAAATACCTGCGGAGGTGCTGAAGTTGAGAAGGAAGTGGGTGGCTCAGGAGGAGAAGCTTTGCCAGGGAAAGGTGGAATTTTATGGCTCCCTGGGAGGGGAGGGGGACAGCACAAGCGCTCTACCCTCCGTTGTCCTTGGGTCTGTCTTGCTGCAACGGGCTCTATCCGGGACCCTAGAAACCATTAACCATTCCCAAGGTTTTGTCAAAAATTTGGCATTTCCATAAAAACTTTTGGTTATGGGGTATTGGCAATTATGATTTTTTTTTTAAAGTCCTTAATATTACTATCATTTTTTCACACTGTTTATTCCAAAACATTAACTCAGGAAGAGAGAATTTTTAAAAATTGTCTAGAGTTGCAGAGACATCAGTGCCAGAGGCACGAACACAAGTCAGCGTCAGCTACATCTTGTTCTGATGTGCTGCACAATGGACTAACCTCAAGGCAACAATTTTGTTTTAGCAGCTGAGAAGCTCTTTACTTTGTGAATTTTTCTCTCTGCAGTTATCCATGGCTTTTCACATTTCATTGTTATTCATGGGGTTGTGCAGATGTGGCATGTTAGAGCACTTCTGTGAAGCACCTTTTCATGCAAACCACATGGAGCGAGCGAGACTAGAGGAATTTCAGAAATACACTAATGCAGAAATTCAGAAATACAACTCATCTTCCCTGTTCCTGCAAGCAGCAAAAATAAAAGCTTAAGGTTTTTCCTAGAGGCATGAAAGCTCTTTTGTTCTCACTCAAATTAAAAATAAATAAATAAAATAAGATCTGGGAATCGACAGCACAGACTTTGTGGGCTCAGTTTTGGTTTATGGATACGGTGTCCCAGTATATCTCCATTGATTTTGCAGAGGTTTCTGCTGGCTTACACCATAATAAAGACCAGTGACGGCACCTTGATGTTTACCCTACAGCATGTCTCTTTCTTTCCCCCCTGTTACACTTACTCACTGCTTGGTGCTATCAGACAATGTGCATTTCCTCCGTTTTCATGTTTTTTTGTCTTTTTTCATGATGCCCTTTTCTCTGACTTTGACAAAACGATTGCCTCGGCTGTGATTACTTGTGGTTTATGAAGCATCATTGGAAGAGGGGGCAGAGAGGAAGGAACCCTGCGGTGTCCTCCCTCACTCTGACCTCTGGGAGGAGGCAGCCAGGAGCTGGCCAGACGCTGTCACCAGCTCAACACTTAGAGAAAGCAGCTGAGGCAGAGATGGAGAGAAGCTGGTGATGTCCCCTGTCCCCTTCTTGAAGTTTTCCCCGCTATGCTCTTTTTCAGCCCTTGCTGCCCTCTCTTTTCCTTAGACTTCCCATCTCCTTAGTGGCACTGAAGAAAGATGAATATGAACACCAAGAAGAAGCTGGACAGCTTTTTGCCTTTTTGCTGCCACCTCTTTGTTTTCTTGGCTCTGCCATCTCCCCCCCCTCACCTCTCCCATCCGTGCTGGCTGGCCGCTCTTTGCAGCAGGAGCTGCCCCTTTCCTGGTGTCTGCAGTGTCACCCATGCAGTGCAGCTCCATTTATCAAAGTGCCTCGGGGCGCTTGAAGAAACGGAAAAAAGGTAAGCCATCACCACACATAATAAAGGAAAAACTCACCCTGATTTGAGGCACCGACAAAAGTATTTTTATTTTTCATTACTGAAATGCATCCACGCCAATGTGTGTTGTATTGGCTGAGCCGGGAAAGAGAGGTCCCAGCAGATCGCTGGGGGTGTCCCCCACAGGGCTAGAGTGACCCAGCCTGAGGACCAGACTGGAAGGGAAGAGCGCAGACGCATGGCAGTTACTGCTGCTTAATGATTTAATGGTTGTCGTCTGCACGCTGGCCGCTGCGTGCACGCTCTTAGCCTGTGGCAAACGTGAGCTAAACCAGGTTATGTTAAACCTCAGAAGAAAGTGGCACAAGTTAAGCACTTTTCAGCTCATGCTGCCCAGGGAGGAAGAGCATATGCACATACACACCTATCTTGGCTCAGCTGAGGTGCTTTAATCTGGTGTTGTTTGAGCCCTCTAGTCCCCTCATTGAAATAGGTAAAAAAAGCAACAACCAGTAATGAGTGCTGCCGGTTACACTGTGTCTGCCACATCAAGGTTAGCTTTTCTGAAGAAGTGACTTATGAGACCAAATTCAATTTACAGTTAGACTTTGTGGCTCCAAACCACCTTAATTATTTTGGGAAATAAGATTTTGGGCCAAGTTTTAAAAAAAAAAAAGAAATCAGAATTGCTTAGCATGAGAAACAATGGGATAGAAGCTCCTGAGTTACTTGGGTAGCTTTGAAAGCATTACTCACTTATTTCCTTCTTTGAAGGAGTTGAAAGAGTGACAAATCTGTTTTCCAGAGAAAAAGACTTCCAGTTGTAGGACACAGCTTAAAGTACAGCTTATAGAGTAAGATGGGATAAGGCAGAGGTAGCTTTTAGGAGGGTAACTAATGATGCACTTGATCGAGGGGTGGTCTCCAGACCTGCCACTCCTCCTTCATTTAGTGCTCTTAGGAAGTCAAGGATGAACTTGCCTGGGAGCGGGGAGAAACCCTCTGCCACAGACCCCGAAACCCTTGTGCCAGGTTCCTGCTGGCCCTCTGCCCTCGCAGGTACTTTCTGCCATGGCAATGCAGCTGCAAGGTTTAAAAGCGCTCAGCTCTTCAGAGATGGAAACAGCACGGGTAGGGTACGATAATCAAGAAGATAATCTGGAAGGCTATTTACAAGCACCATAATGGAAACAGGTTTCCATGACCTGCTCCTTCTTTATTGCCGTGCCTTCAGCTTGACCCAGCGCAGGGCTTCCACCGCTGCATGGCTGGGGACATGGTACCCAGCCTGCCCGGGGGCCGGGGGCTCTCAAAGGAGGGGGAAGGTTTTGGCTACTGCTTGTAGTGGCAAATCAGCTGCAGAAGGGGGAGCCAATGTCTTCTCCAGCCTGGCACCTCCACTTCCCTTTCTTGCCCACTCATTTTCACACCCACGGAGGAGGAAACCGAGAAGGAGGAGAAAAACTGGAGTGGGTTAAGGAACACGGGTGTGGAGGTCACTGCCTGCCAGGCAGCGCGAACACCTCTTGGAGCCTCCCCATGGGGCCAGGTCCCTTGCCTTCAAAGGCCAGAGGTTGCAAGAGGAGGAAGGCTTCCCTGGGCAACCACAAAAGGTACCAGCTGAAAATCGTGTGACTTCCTAACACACAGGTGCTTGTACTACAGGCGTCATCCTTGCAGGGTGTCAAAATTACAGGCATGTTTCCTCTGCAGCACACAGACGTGAGCTGGCTTGCGTGGGATGTGGTTCAGCAGGAGGCATCTCAGACAGCCTTAACATCAAAACAAGCAACACTCATGCAGAACCACTCTGATTATGCCCTTCACCCACACACTTCATAACCATCACCCCTTTTACTTCCCACTGTAGTTCGTCATGACCGGAACAAAAGGCAAGGGAGATACTGTTAATGAGGTGCAGAGAGATGGACGCTATCACATTTTGCACATATGTAACTAGCGGGTTTAGCAGAGCTCCAAAAGGAAACATACAGTATTGCATTAGCCAGCTTAAAAAAATGCCTGAACATACAAAAAAATATGTTATTCCCCATGAATACTATGGTATGTGTTGCCCCTCCACCCCCCACTAGGAAGGGAGCTGTGGCAGGGGGGGACTTCAAGGAGATTGTGGTTTATATTACAGCTGCTAAGATAACCAGGAGCTTTCAAAAAGAATCTCAGCTAGCGCGGCTTGTTTTACAATACCAAACTCCAAGGAGAGGGGGGGGAAAAAGTAAGTTTGTTTTCCACACTGCCCCTTTATCTTGATGTCAAATATATCCCCTGGGAAAGGAAAACATTTAACCAGCAGATCCCATGGACACACACACACACACATGCGCCTTTTTCCCCGTTAAGCCACGGCGGCGGCCGGAGCGTGGCACTGTTCAGTCTACTGCTGCTGCCAGAGAGCTGGAGGTTTGGCGGGCAGGGAAAAGCTTAGGAAGAAGAATCTTCGGGTGCGACACTTCCAGTCGCAGGTGCTGGTGCCAGCCTGTGATCTGGGGTGGAGAAACCCACCAGCTGCCTGCTGCAGGTGAAATGGTGATTTGATTACGGTTGAAAGCACCTCCACGAGGGGGGATAATTGCGGCTGGAGAGGACCATTTAATTACGTAGACAAAAGCATAACAAAATCCAGTTGTCGTAAAGCTCCCCGGACAGCTCATGTCTGAAATCAGCTGCACGTTTTTAACAAGGGGGGGCAGGAACTGTTGGCGCAGCTTCTCAGGGCAGTGCTGAGGGGGTCTTCATTGCCTCCCCGGATAACTGTAAATGATTTGATCTAACTCAACCAGAAGCTCAGGCCTTAATACCGACATTATTGCCTGGATTCTGCAGTCTTAGATGATCATAATGAAACCTGGTCTGAAAGTCTGTTACACGGCACTGTTATGTGTGAGAAGTGTATGCAGATGCAAGCCCTTCCCTCGTTATTGCCTAGCCTGATTGATGAGGATCTGTGTCTCCAGAACTCTGGATCGTAGCTCTGCTGGTGGCCATGGTGTTCAAGCGACCAGAAGCATGGTACAAATGCAAAGGGAATGTCCTGCTTTGGGCTAAATTGGTAAAAAAGCTAGCACAAGGTAAGAACAAATGCTGCAGCTGCTAATGTGGGAGCCAAATTTGCTTGCTGGCAGATGAAGAAGGACGGAACTAGTGTGCCTAAAGAATATGAGTATGCTTGGGGAGATATCTTCTCATACAAAAAAACCCCGCCAAAACCCCCAAAAACTCTTCCTGACGTAGGATCAGAAAAGTAGCCAAGGCATTTACATAAACATACACTCCTTTTCAGTGCTAGGTAACTCGAAAATGATACCAAAACAAAATACAGAGCTCACTGAACATACCCATAGTTTGGGGGAACAGTAAATTCAAATCTATATCTAGGTTCCACAGAAGGTTATTGTCTTGGTATAAGGTTGAAGCACATTTCCAGCATAAAAATTCTTCAACCGTGGTTTGTTCTACATTCAAGTATGCATCTATAACCAGAGTCTGTGGCTTGAGGCCACCACTGCACACACCACATCTTTAAGCTGAGCCTCTGCTGCTGTCCTGTTTTCTGAGTGGAGAAGACTGAATGTAAGAGGCCTGGTTTCTCTCTCACTTGCACATGCTTTACACCGGTGTTGCTCCATGTGTTTCTATGGAGCTGTGCTGAATAGCCCTAGTAATAGGAGGAAAATCTTGTCCACAGCTTGAGAAATGGAGAGGAATGTTCTTCTGAGGACCCTTATCACTTTCGGGAAAGACAGTCATCGTTGCTCAAATTGCAGTTATTTCAATAGGTAGAGTCCTGGTGCCACTGCAGGGAGCTGGGAGCTGTGCCAGCAGCCAAGGAGCTGTGAATTCATCAGGGTGTCTTCCAGCCCTTGCCTCTGTGTACTCTGCACCCTCCATGAAGCTTTTGGTGTAAGTATTCTTCTCCGATAAGGCCTTCTCTGGGAGACCTCCTGGCTTTCAGTTAACTCAAAAGAGCTTTCAGCAGCCAGTAAATGGGTCTGGGAGGTGTGACTGACCACTGTGAGGGATCCACCTGAGGACGCCGCTCCCAGCAACAGGGCTAAAAGTCTTGTGGTCATGGCATAAGGCCAGAAAAGACCATTGTGATCATCTGGATGGTGCAGGCTTTAGAGCTTGTTCCTGTTCTGCAGAAGTCCACACACCTCAGACAACTGAAAGCAAAGCTCTTAGAAAAACATTCTTGACTTAAATACTTACGATGTTGGAGTCTTTACAAGTTCCCTTGGTAAGTGGTTGCCATTATTAGCCTTGATGTTATGCCTTATTTGTTAAGCTGGCCTTGCTTCCTATTCCAGCCATTGGATCTCATTACGGTTATGGTTCAGTAAAGAGAATTTTACTGTCACAACCCTTGTCCACAACATCTCTTGTTCTTGTGTCTCTTTTGTTCTCCCAAGGTCTTTTTCTTCATGTTGGTTTCTCATCATCTCTTCTCTTCTAAGTACCCCAAACTATTTTCCCCAGTAATGTAATCAGTCAAAGTAAAACATGGAAAGTTCTTAATTAAAGAAAACGTGTTTCCAAACAAAGTTATTTTATTTCCTATCTCTGTTTTTAATGGCACTGTCTCTTTTGACTATTACCCTCTCTCCTCAATTATTCATCCTTTCTTCTTCTAATGCGGAGAGACTCACAACTCATACTACAGCATTGTTTTTCTCCTCTCCCCCTTTGGGCACCCTTGAAGTGCAACCAAACCTAAATCAAGCCATTAGACTTCTCCCCTGCTCAGCATTTTCTTTTTTTTTTTTTTTAACACTTTCTAGAAATGGGGCTGGTACCTCAGAAGATGTAAATCAGCATCAGCTTTTTGAAGCCAAAAGGTTTAAAATTATAGCAAGGTAAATATAATCTCAGTGGATTTCAGCAGGTTTTGTGTCTAGGGAAGACCATTCAATTTCCAGCAAACTTGAAGAACTTTTGATTTTTTTATTTATTTTTTTATTTCACTAGACAGACACATGATGGACTAAAATCCAAATATATCTCCCACACCCTCTCATTCACTGATTTTGTAATTTCGTCAGACTACTTAACCATCTAAAATCCATGGTGTCACTATGTGCTGTATGTCATCTGAGGTTTGGCACGCCTATCGCCAGCACCAGATGTTTTATACATGTTCACAAGTGCCAGGAGTTCTTTCCTGCCATTTACCAACAGTTTATACTCACAGGATATTCATTCCTTTACAGAGAACTCCGGCTTATTGTCTGTCTTCTGGAGCTGATGATACATTTTGAGAAGCAGTTCATTGTTGCTCATTTTAACTCAGGAATAACTTTCCTCCTCCCTGTCCTCATTTGTTAATGTATTTCATTCCTCCCTAGCAGTTAGTCATCTGTGACTGCCTGAATTAGCTGGAAGGTTTTTTTCTATAACTGGTGGTTGTTGGGAATCTTTGACAACGAGCAATAACAGAGATGAACGTAAACTTTGGTATTTTTATTGCTATTATTATTAGTAATATTTGTACTGCAGCAGTGCGAAGGGAGCTCACCCGGATCAGGGTCCACTCCACGCAGCCGGTAGGTACTGCTTCACAGATCTTACAAACTTTAAGAAAAGGTGCACTGAATGCACAAGAGGAATGAGTGTTTGGGTGGGGGGTAATGATAGGTCACAAAAATATCGAGATAGTATAGTATGCTGAGTGTATTTCAATACCTTCTTTATTCTCCATCCCCCCCCCCCTTTTTCAGAATTAACTTGTTGACATATATGTGTCTTTTTTCCCTTTACATACCTGTGAGCCAGAACTGGTATGACACCAAATGATTCAGAAATACCTTTTTGAAAATAACTATGATTCTGGCTGGGGAAACGTTTGCTAATTCAAAGGACTTTGCAATGAATTTTGCCATTTATATTCCCAGTTATCTAGTTGCAGCATGGAAGGAATCCAAAATGCTATAGATGGCCAGTGGTAGCCACTCCATAAAAGTATGAACGTTGACTACGTGAATGAAGGTGCTCAGGAATGGTGTGTTGGCTCAAAATTATAGAAAATGGGATTGGTTAAGTAAAACAATGACTTGCTAATCAAAGAAGGGACAATCTTTGTCTTAATGGATACCGTTGCTATCATGTCCAGGGAACTGGTGTTCAAATTAGCCATCCTTAGTTGATTTACTTCTTCTCTGCTACTGGTTTTCTTCTGTTTTGGAGATCTTGACACAAGCAATCACAAAGCCATATTGGGCTCTGCTTGTTCTCTGTTTTGTTTGTTTTGCAGATGAACTCACTTGTGCCTCCATTAGAGCATCTTTTAAGAATCCATAGGATATCAATGTGCCTGTAGTAGTCAAACCCAGCACATGATCCATGATGTGAGGTGTACTTTGGGAAGTATGGGCACCGCCATGGTGAATTCTTCGCATTATGCTGTCCTGCTTGTTGGCAAAGTTCTCCAGTTCATCACCTAACTTGAGCTATTGAGAAAGAGAAGCGTGTGGCCTAGACTAACCACATACTGAGAAGTGTGTTCATGCCTTAGACATTCATCTTCAAAATGAGTTGATCACGCTTAGGAGGTCCAGGTGCCACCTTGCCCCTCCTGTGTTCATTTGCTCTACTACAGCTTCTTATTAAATGTCGGGGAAAGGCAAGAATGATATCCTTTCTCTTCCCTCCCAGATGGGCAGGAAAAGCATCAATGTCCTGATATAAAAAAGGAGCACATGCTGCCCTGGATATAGAGCTGACGTAGAAAGGGTACACTATATTTGCTTTCTCTTTGTGTGTTTGTTACAACTTCAAGTTCAAAAACATGACAATTTTTGAGAAGTGATTTTCCATTCCTTTGCATATTTCTGGCACGAAGTAATTACTATATTCTGATGTGGTTGTAACGACGGTCTCTTAGTGAAGATGCATTTACCTTTTCTCTGCTTGGTTTATGGACTCTGCTGTTCTTCTCATAATACCAAAAGGGATTAGAAGTCCAGTGCAAACTCTAGGCTGTTCATTCAGCTGCAGGAAACCTGTAGCATGTAGAAAGGTCTCAGAACTCCAAACCCTAATCACTTTGGAGAATTACAGCAGCTCAGTGTGCAAAGAGAACACACAGATACTGCTCAAGTACCTGTGAAAAACATCTCTGTGGGGATTATCACATCGTATCTGATCAAGTATCTGTCTAGTTTGATATCTTTGAAAGGAGTTGGTAACATACATTACAATGGAGAACATTGCACCACTGTGCTTGCGAAGGAAGTTCCTTCCATGCCCCAGTTAGTTAATGGATCTCATGTCCGTTTTTTTCTATATTATCAGATTTTTGTTATTTTAAACATCTAATTGTTCATTCAATTCTGTGACTCATTAAGCCATTGTGGAAATCAGTTTTCAGGAAACGTCTTTTTAACACTCCTTAATTCTGACATTAGTACCTTAATTTTGGAAAACAGTTGCTAAGTAAGTACTATATTTAAAATCTTTCTGCAACAGGATTTAAACACTTTATTCATACATTAACATAGTCAGGCAGCTTAAAAATTGTATTCTTATGAGTTACTTTGGCAAAATGTCTATCTGGAGTCACTGGTCTTGCAGTGATTTATCTACTCTAGCTGTTTGTACTGGATTTAAAAGGGAGCGCCTCGTTCTTAAACTAATTGCCAGCCATTTATTCTAGGGGAAATACTTTTATAAGGATAAGGGGCTAAAGGCCAACTTTTCAAAGGCATGTAGGCACCTAAAGATGCAGATAGGCACTAGGAGAGTTTTCTGAAAGTGCCGAGGCAGCTGAGGTGTTCTTGAAAAATCCTGTGGGTGTTTGGCTACGCCTTTAGGTGCCCACATACCTTCAACAGTCTGTTCCTAAGATTTTTTTCTCTGGCCAAAGGAGAGGTCTCCAGAGCAGCTGTAGCTCAGAGGTTCTCTGAGACAGGCACGGGGAGCGCAGAAGCTCCCTCCGTTTCCCTTCTTGCGATCCCAGGATGCGGTTAAACTGGGCTGGGTGGGAAATCTGAGGGAGCCCCAGCAATGTCATTTGTAGGTGGTACAACTTGAATCCTGTCGTTTCCCGATGGCTGCTTTGAATGGCGTTACAGCACAGCTACTCTGCCAGGAGTTACTCTGTGAGGGGCTGTACGGTGTCACATCTCCATGCTACGCGCAGCGTCGCAAAGAGCATTGCGAAGAATATGCAATGAGCAAAGTCTTGCAGGTTGACCCCCGTCCCACCTGGAGACAGCTTTCTTTGGAGAGGTTCCTCACCTGAGCCATGAGGTTGCCGGCAGGCAGGCTCCCTGCACCCGCGTTTGCAATGTGAACCGCTGTGCCTACCACCACCGGTGGGATGTGAAACTTGACGTTCCCCACCAAATGCAAAGCAATTGTTTACAGTGAAATTCAAATGCTTGCTGGTGGGAACAATGAGAGAATGTAAATGTTTATACACGACATCCTGCAATCTACCATAGTGATAAGCAAAACAATTGTTACATTTTTTAAGGAAGGCTTAATAAATATTTATTCTTGGTAGCAGTGTGCAAACCATTTACATGACTATGCTGTGATTCCAACTATGTTTGAGACGTTCCCTTCAGAGCTACTGCTTCCATTCAACATGTGCTTTAGTTTAACAAACCTCAGACCAACAGAAGTAGCTCTTTGCCTAATACTGTTGTAAGGTAATGACTCATTTTCATTTGAGTGCTTCAGCAACCTCTAAGAAACATTAATGCCTGGAAATTCTGTGCTTCATGCATACCACATATTATGCTCAATAATTATTATCCTCCTACTGCAGAGGAACTTGGTGGTAAGTCAACAGGATCTTCAGATTGTTTAAACTGTCCTAATCGTTAGCAGATACATACTAATTTACAACATGTACAGGTCTAGCTGACATCTGCAGTCACAGGGCTGCTTATGCGGTACAGGTCTTTTAATGCAACCTTAACTTGTATTATAATGGTAAAAAAGTATAAAGTCAGAGGAGAATGAAGAGAGGTAGAAAAGGGACGGTGAACGTAGGAGACAGGTAAAAAAGAAATCTTTCAGATTTTCTGGTGCCACCAAAGTGAAATGGACCATATATCTATACTCCATATAGATATCAGAGCATAGGAAGATTGCAGAAAGAGGAGGACAGGAGCTCAGTATCATTCTTGGGCTAATTGGGCTGTACACCTTCCCATCCCTCTGCTTTCCTATCTGTGCACTGGAGAAGGCACTGACCTTACTGGTAGAAGTTGAGAGTTCTGGAAGAGAAGTGCTAGATCAAAACAAGGTGCTGCTTATAAAAACTTGTGGGTTCTTGGAGACTCACATGTGGTTTTGGGGGGTTGTGTTCAAAGGCACTGGTGCTGCGGCCAAACTTCATTCCTCTCTGACAAGTCAGGGTTAAGGAATGGATGAAATTTTGAGACTTGTAATAGGGCCGGCTTAGATGGACTGGTGTTCACATCTGTCCTCAAAATATGTGACACTATAATCAGATGATGGTTGATTTTCTTTTACTGTTTTGTTGTCCTGTAAAGGGTATATTTGAGCTACTGTGAAATCCTTAGAAAGCACAAGAAACTGTATGAAGTATTTCAAAGTTTTCCTCAAAGAGGGAAAATTCTCAGATTGTATATGCTACATGTGGGACTATGGGCCACCTCTTGGGGGAAATCTGAAGTTATGGTTGCCAGGATAGGAAGAGCAGTCAAAGTTCTTCCGTCACAAACAAACGATGTATTTGGCTGTGTGCACAAGTCCATCTGCACACACTTCTTCACACATTTGGTCTCGGGTTCTTTTGAGGGGAAAGCGTATATTTTTGATGGTCTCTCCTTGACAGGGTTTTCTGGATCCTACTAATGTTCATCTTTGTTTCTAAGCACCTACACACCTGAAAAATTTAGCTTGAACAATCACAGCCAAAGGCTTAGTATCGAGTTCCTTTGCAATACAAGGGTAATGATTGAGTAAAATATATGGTATACATGGAGAACGGAATTTCTAGGTGTCAATTATATTCCTGAAAAGAAAGTAAGTGGGGGAATGGGCCCAAATCTCTTTGACTTTTATTAGAATTTAAAATATTTAGTAGATTAGAGAATTTTGAAAATGGGACTTTGTATTCTAATTCAGCAGTTGTTGGAAATGTGTGTGTCTGTAGGGAATGATTCCTGGGATATATTTATTCTCTTGCTTCTGATATTGCTCCTTAATCACAAGAAGATGAAGCGAAGCTCCATCCTTCTCTAGCTTTGAGCACAACTGTGAAGCTTGCCAACATCATACGCTTCCAGTCTTACTTTTTATCAGCCCTGACTTCCGAGACTTTCTTACAGAAGTAATAGCATGTAGTTAGGCAAATGAGTAACTGTATGTGATCCATCACTTAATGCCTGAGAGTTAATATGCAGTTCTGAAGGTTTTAATGGAAAGTGGCTGATATGGTGGCAGGGAGTCTAAGTTCTGACTTGGCAAAGCTTTCTGTATGTTCTTAGCCTTATGGGAACAAGAAATCACATCGTCTTTGATTAAATTATTTGTGAGTAAAGTTAAGCAACTAACTGTGTTGAATGATACATGACGCTTGTCCTAAGGAGAAAAGGAGCCATGTTTCTTGATTGTACTAGCTTAATAGGTTGTGGCAAATTATTTAGGATTTTCTAAATAATAGTAACATTTGTGTATTCTTGGCATATGCCATAGTATCCACTCTAACGTGATTATGATGAATGATGAGTCTTCTTGTGTTCATTTTGGTAAAATGCTCTTAATATAGATTGCCTTTTCAGAAGCATGCTACCAAATCCAAGAAATGCATCTGAAATGACTCCTGATCACTTAAATTTGCAATGAAGTATATAGGCTGAGCACATGCAGGGAACCCACTGCATTATTAACATAAATTGTGTATTGGTTCTCACTTGTTCCCTGCCTCCCTGCTTGGTAAGACAGCACCGCTCTTTGCTTTCTTTCTTGTTTTCTGTGTGGATGCCCGCCCTTCCTTGCATGGACTTTTCTTCCCTTGTTTCATGAGATGTCTTCTTCTGGTCCTCCTTTCCTTCTCCCTCAGTAACTGGGTTCAATATCTGTGTTGCTGCAGTACAGTGCCTTAACTTTCACCACTTTGTCCTTCATCCCATTTCTCATTTCTATGGTTCTCTTGTGCTCCTTCCCCTCTCCCCTCCCCGACTTTCCCCAGGTTCCTCCAGCTTTTTAGCTCTTTTTTTCTTCCCACCCTCTGTCTCTCTTTAAAAATTTAATTGGCATGCTTTCTTCTAGCTGTCTTAGAAAGCCTTATTTTTTTTTTTTTCTTCTCTCTTTTCAACTTCTTTCCTGAATTGCAGTCACACCAGTTCTGCTTTCCTGACTGCAGAGTCATAGCAGCTGTGGTGCAGAAAAGCATCTGAAAAGAAAATGCTAATAGGGTTTTTTTATAGTGTACAGTAAAAGGCTCTGATTAAAAAAAAAATAATGCTACACCTCAAATACTACCTCTAACGCAGACTATTGTTTTTTGAGAGTTTCCCTCTAGAGGATGTAGTAGCAAAGCAGAATCCATAACCTCATGTGAAATCTACCTGCCTGTCATAACCACAGGCAATGCTTGAATTAGTATTTTTCTTCACAGAGAAGCAAGGAACCTAATGTGTCTGTGTAACGGCATTTATCCGATGCCTGATAACAAAATCATAATTAGCGTGCAAGGCAGTTTTACAGAGGTCCTGTTGATGGATGTGTCAAGCACTGATTGTGCACAGAAGCATCTCACCAGACACTTTCAGATCAAACTGGTTCTGCAAACATTACTCCGTGAGCATTCATTAAAATCTGTACATGAATTTGCTTCAGCTGTACTAATATTCCACTCATTTCAGCTTTCTGTGAGCATTCACATAGTTAAATTTATTTATCACAAACAACCAGTCTGTACAAATTCCAGCCTTGGATAGGTCAGTATTTCCACACATGAACATTTATGTTCATAGGGGAAACATGGTCATCCAGCTGGGGACAAGAAACATATGTCATAGACTTAGCTGACCAATTACACCAAAGCAAGTTATTTCCTCTAGCAAAGAGAGAAATCTGTTTAAAATAATGCAATAATATGTAAATTATTCAAAAATCTCCTCAGTGCTGAATATTTTTGTACAGTATGGAGAATATGACCATTTGCTGGCAGATATTCTGTAAGCAGTAAAATACATTAAAGTAAATGGTTTCTCTCAAATTACTTATCCATAAAGCTACTTAAAAAAGATGTTGTTTGCTCCTGTGAAAAATGTTGATAGAACAAACACGAGAGTATTAGATGGACTTTTTCTGTTAATACTCCTTCTTGAAAGAAGATCTACAGATGATGAAACAAATTTTGTTTTTTTTTCTTAAAATATCAGGCAATTTTTCTGCAAGAAGAAAAATTTTCAGAAAAATGTTATCTGTGGGAAAATGTACCATTTAGAAAATACTTTATGTACTACAAAATATTTCTGATTATCACCTCAAGGCTTAGCCCATAATAAATTCCTCTGTTTTGATCCCTGTTAAAGAGAAGGAGTCCTAATGGGGTCTTCCAAGACACAACTAAGCTTTCATCTACTGCCAGCCCTACCCCACCCCAATGTCTTTTGTGCCCACAGTAATTTTAACCTGCTTTTCTCTCGTGCTCAGAGTTCCTTGAGTTGAGGAGGGTTTGGTGGGTTGCAACAAATGCAAAAACTGAAGCCAAACCATCGAAATAGAGGACAGCTGGGAGTTAGGGGGCTTGGTTCATGTCCCATCAGTGACTGAACTGATGGGACATGAACCAGGGGAAGGGATTTGGGCTGGCCTGATCAGTGAAATGGACCGTATGCAGGAATACCACCTTCTTTTGTTGAGTGCTCTGGGAGGCCGAGGTGGAAAAGGCTCTAATGGAATTCTTGCAGGAGTAGTTTTCACTGGCTCAGTGGGAGCTGTTTGCACACAGACGCCATGGAGTAAGTTGCTAGGTGTTTATTAACTCAGCCTGAAAAAGGAGGGGAAGGAGAGAGAAAAACCACTGAAGGGAAAATGCTACTTAAAAAGACAGAATACCACCCCCTGCTTTCCACCGAAGCTGGGGGAGCTGGGGCTCAGCAAAGTCCTTGCAACCTGTCTGGTAAGTTTTAAAGGATGTTTTCCCCCTCTGTAACTGGTTGGTGTGTATGTGTGTTAGGAAACAGCGATTAAAATATTCAGCCAAGGGCTTAAC
Source organism: Haliaeetus leucocephalus (assembly GCF_000737465.1). Lineage (NCBI taxonomy): Eukaryota > Metazoa > Chordata > Aves > Accipitriformes > Accipitridae > Haliaeetus > Haliaeetus leucocephalus. The sequence goes on along the minus strand of NW_010972909.1, from coordinate 5,223,630 downwards.
CCTTGTTTGTTTCTCTCTTTCGACCCCCATTTAGTGAAAAGCCCCACGACAGGGGCTCAGGGGGCATTGTGGGGCACAGCTGAGTCCCTGCTGGACACCTCTCCCATCCTGAGGTGCAGCCCGGCCATGTAGCCTTCCTTCTGTGGGATTTGGTGGCATGCAAGGAGAGAGATCATTTGGGATGAATAGAGCCCTTGGCCTGTCGTTTAGGCCATCCAGCCGCTCTCTGTGTTCTTTGTCAGGGCCAAACAAGCTCCATATCATTACGCTGGCATTCGCTTGCCCAGTCTCATTATTAGGTGCATTAGCTGTGGGAACTAAATCCATGACAAAAAAAAAAAAAAGAGAGGGTGGAATTGGCACACACAAAAAAAGGCTTTCCCAGCTCAGGCTAACAACTTGTGCCTATTAACTAAAAACGATCATTAGAAAATTCCCCCGCAGACTTAAAGCTTCAGCAAAAGCTTGTTTCACGTATGCACTTGCCCTGTTACATGAACACATAACCAGCCTTAAAGAAACATACCCTCCAATGCTTGGACAGGGACTGGGTGAGGGGCTTCCAGGCAGGCACTGCATTGCCTTTAAAAGAAAGCTCTTTTCTCTCTCCTTCTTGTAGCAATAATGTTTAAAAAATACCATGCCAACAGGAGATAATAAGTGTATAGCCTTAAAAGGGGAAGGATGTTCGAGGACAACTGTGTCAGGTTGGGTTGGTCACTGAAACAAGAAAACAAGTGGTTGCATGGGACTATTTTTTTGTTATGTGGGTCAAACCCCAGAAAAATTCATTGAAGATCAGGTCTTATGAACTGCATGAAGATAGTTCTCCTTAAACAGGAAACTGTCTTTATGAATATCCATGAAATCTTGCCTGAAATACACCTTTACCACAATTGCAACAAACCATGAGGCAACAGGGAGAGCTGTGGAGGTCCCCAAGCTGCTTAGGAGCCCATGTTGCATCTTCAAACCGATGGGAATGCACAGACAGGTCAACTCAGATATCCTAATTCTTATGGCTTTCGGTGGTCCTTGCACGTTTGGCGATGGAAGAGCTGGCCTCTTTTCCTGGTCCCTGGGACATTTTAGTTGGTTTCTCTGGGATTTTTGTGGGCCACGCTTCCAGTGGTCCATGGGTCACAGAGTTAACAAACATCACCCAGCTTAACACAGAAACTGTTACTGGGTCAGCAGCTCAATTCAGAGGTTTCTGATTACACTTTTTTTCTCCACAAGATGCTTGCTTTCTTAGTATTACTAATGCTAAGATTTTTTTAGGCTGTATGATAGTCTTTCTAAGAAATGATGAAATTTCCAGTCCCTCAGTCATGTGAAGATGAGCAGGACACGTGTCTGGAGAGCACACTGCAGGGAACAATACTTTACTGATAGCAAAAACAAATGAGCAAGCCCTTCCCAACCTTAATGTACATACAGTGGTTCTCTTCTGTTTACCATGCATCAGAAACAGGTCCCTAAATCCAGTGGATTTAAGCCAGTGAAAAATAAACCTGGCTTAGCTATTCCCTGTCCTGAGTTCCCACCATCACCTGGTGTGATAAGGCAGGCGGCTACAGCAGAGAGCTGAAGGGTGTCAGGGAGCAGCAGGAGAGGACTGCTCCCCGCGGGAAGGCGATGGGGGAGCTGGTGGTGACGACAAGGCGGGCAGGGAGGTAAGCTGCCCACCAGGCCGCAGTCCTGCCGCCCCTGAAGGTGAAGGCTCGGTGAACCTGAACGCAGGGGAAGAGGAGCAGCCAGGGTACCAATAATGGCCGGACAAGCCTGGGGAAATGAGGCAGGACCCCGGGCAGTGTGGAGTCAAGGTCCAGACCGGTGAGGTGCAAGGCCAGGCAGAGGCACAGCTGCTGTGTAGCTCATGCAAGGACCAAGACTGAGGGCCTGAGCTTAAAGGCGGCTCCCAAGGGAAGAGGAGAGTCTCCCCGTGAGGCTTCTCCCAGCTCTTTCTCACACAGCTCTTTCCCAGCAGTCAGATCCAAGGTCACACAGCCGCACCACAGCTGAGCTGGCCTTGGGCACGGGCAGCCGAACCCCGGGGCTGTGCACGGGGGCCTAGCGAGCAGCTGGGTGGGTGCAGAGCTAACGCTCTTCTACTGCTTCCACAAACCGGCACTGGAAATGGTGGGACGGACACCGGGAACCCGCTCCGACTCTCAACCAGCTTTGCTACAGCTCTAGCAATAGCTGTCCTGGCTCAAAATTTGTCCTTTCAGACTGAGGCGGTAGGATGGAAGCAGCCTCTTGTAGACACTCTCGGTTGAGCGGGCCTTTGGCTTCCTGCGCTGGCATCCTTTCCCGGTGCTCCGTTTGCCCACCCAGGCTGTGAAGACGAATCTACCTCTTAGAGATGCTCTGTCCATATGGTAGCCCAAGGTCATGCTCGTGTGTGGCTGGGCAACCATATCCATGGATATCAAAAGCGAACTCTGTGATCTGCTTCCCTTTGGCTTACCCCTGCTCCCTGTGGAGACCGATCATGGCACGCACCTGGAAGAGATGCAAATTTAGGCAATGTGTCATTTGACCAACAGTCCTGCGTATGTCTCATTCAAACATGTGTCAGCAGTTTTACTCTAATCCTACTTTTCTTCAGCCCTCCTGAATGTTGTCCGTGATGCCAGCGTGTGAGCAAGCACAGTCTTAGCAGAAGGCTTATCTCTTAGCGTTTCCCCCTGAGGGCACGTTTCACCCAGATAAAAGTGTCTTTCGATCTGGCAGGCTGAAACGAAGAACTCTTACAGTGCTCTGACTCCTCACCGAACAGATGGCAGGGGGAGAGCACAACTCGGTGCAGGATCAACACATTAGCAGGCCGGGATATTTAAGCAACTTTTCCACTGCCTCCTTTCGAGCCGTGCTTATGAGATACCAGATCACAAACAACAAATACTTGTCTCTCCTATTGCAAAGCAGCAGAGTCAAACTCCTGCTCAGACAAATGCTAGACTTTGAAAGAAGTTAATGAGCACTTGTTTTTTTTTTTACACAGTCCCAGTGATCCAACACAAGGGTGTTTGGTTAGTGATGGACCGCACAGTTAGGTTAAGCTTTAATAAAATCAGTAAACCGACATGTCTGGCACTGACAAAACAAGATAATATCAAAAACTGACTAGAACTTCAGAGACCAAGTGACATGGCCAGAACCCAAATGGACCTGCTCCTCTTACTCCTCCTCACACCAGCAGCTCATGCTTCCTACAAAAGAAATTTAAGATTTTGGAAAAAAATAGCAGGGGCCAGGATGTGTATACTGTAAAGCCTTTCTCAGGTTGCCAAAGCAAGCAATGTGTGGAGATTTAAAAAAAGAGAAGAAGTCTGGTATACTGAACTGAGATGGGATTGTTTTATCGTCCTGATTGTAGCAAACATCTTTTGGGTCTGCTGTCATTAAGAACTCCAGTGATCTCTTAAAACATGTTGATTTCAGATGTTTACAGCTTTCCAAAGCTCTCTTTTTTTGAGGAGGATATTTTCCTGTCTCAGTCTGGGAAAAGGTGAATTTTTATAGAGATTTAGAATCCCAAACATCTAATTTCATTAGAAGTTTTTGAATAAAAAAATGCTTCTTGCATTAAAAAGAAAGGATGACCTGCTTTTGCTTTGGGAATAATAAAAACTAGCCAAGATTTACAATTTTTCATAATAAAGACATTCTCAGGTGTTGAAAGTATTGCCTTCTTTTTGCTAACCTGCTAAAGTCCTGGGGGTAGAGTAATGCCATCTCCTGCCCAGTGAGAAGGTGCAGACAGATCGCATCTGTGAGGCTGGATTTTACTTTCATACCAATGTAATTCTGAAGGTGCACTGGTGATTTTACTGGGCAGGGGGACTAGAATGAACCCACTGCATTTAAGCTGCGTTACTAGCACAGATGTAATACACACAAATACATGTGCCAATTGCATGTCCAAAATCTTCCTTCAGAACTTGTTTTTGATTGGGCACGAGGTGCTTTTGAAGAGTCCTGCTGTCTCTCCTTTGGCTGAAAGCTTTCACTTCCCAGCATCATTGACTGAGGAAAATGAAGGGTGCTCTTATATTTGTCAAGTTTCACTAGTCCTAACATCTCCCAACTAGCAATATGGGAGTTCCTCAGAATTTTACAACATCAAGCTCTTTATATGGTAATCCAATGTATCAAGTTTAATGAAGTACTAGCTAGAGGCATGAGTTTACATGGGTTTACTGTAGGTGTTATAAAAAGATTTGGGCATCCCTCCCTCTGAGCATTTGCTCAGGCATCAGGTACTCCCACACCCTGTGAACGTGCTGTAAAAATAATACTTTCTTTAGCTACCCCATTTATCTTCATGTCCTGAGCTGAAAAGAGACCTGTCAGACAGCTATTTCAGATTAAGAAAACTCCTTCCAGAATGTGATTCAAAAAACATGATTTGAGTGTTATGTCCAGTAAGACTAACTGAGGGAAAAGGGATAATTTTATTGATGAACCTTCATTCCTTTGACTTGCAAATGGTCATCATGTATTTTTGCTGAACAGCTTTTGTTGGGAAATGCAGTTTCACTGATGTGTGAAGTGCTTTTCTCAATGGTGTCAATTTTTTCTTAGTTGTGGAATGGAATCCTTCTTTCCTAACTAGCTCTAGAAATTGTCTCATTGACTTATTTAAAATTTATTTGTAACATCAGTGTTGTGGTTCACACACATACCCCAATGGTCAACAGAAACATTTTGCTGCAAATATTTGAACTTCAAGCTGGTTTACTGGAAAAATGTCATCAGAGCTAATGTTCCCATTCCCTGAGGAATGTAAATTCTGCAGTTAGGTTTCTAAAGCAAATCACAAATGTGCATCCCAGCTGGTTCATGGAACTATTCTGCAGCATTTGCTTAGGATCTATCCTGCAACAGAAAAGCTTTTCCATAAAAAGTTCACTGTACTGATTACTATGAAGACCAAGAATGAGAGAGATGCAGAATTAAAACTGATGTGCTGGAAACAGTGAATGAGAATTTGCTGAAAAATTGCCTCATTTTTCCTGAAAACACAGAGATCTGTCTCTCAGGTAGATGTAAATCAGTCTTACCTCATGAATGTCAATTGGGATAGGTATCAGTCAATAAATAACAGTGACAATAATTGCTGTTAATACTAGAGTACCAAATATAATTGCACAGGTTTTGCTTTTCTTTTTTCATTTTTTTTTTTTTTCATTATGTGAGCCACTTTATTTTGCCTCCAGTTCAAAACTTGATCTAATTCCAGGAATGTCTAAAAACATTTGCTATATCTTTTCTGCTGGGAAAAAAACTTCTCAACTTACTGTTAGCTCCCTGCTCCAAAAATAAAATGTACAGTACATAACAAATTTGGTCTGACAGCATTTTCCCAGCTGGAAGGATGGAACTTTTTAATTGGTGTATAAATAAATAAAGGTTTGATCCTGCTCTTAAACATATTTAAAGAAAAAAAAAAAAAGAATTTTGCCCTTGCCTCTAGTACGCATAGGAACAGATCTTCCTTTCTAACAAAAAAAGTAATAAAAAAGCCCTCTTCATTGAACAGAATTCAGAAGTTAGGTCTTAACACACTGAAATAAATGGAAGTCCTGCTGCTGCTGTTGAGGAAGGCCCCTGAAGTTCTCTGTGTCTCTTGACTTCTCCATACCATTGTAGTTCATAACACATGATTTCAAATTGCTTTAAAGTTTGAGATGAGAACTTTAAGTGTTGGTGAATCATCAAATAGGTATCTATATAGCAAGAAGAAGCTCTTATGAATTTAGGTTTATCTTGTGTTTTCAGATTAAAGAAAATGATAATTTAGATTGGGAGTTCACCTAGAATAATTGTGTGGTATTCACTTTTGCTACCTGAAAATAAACTGAGACCAAATGCAGACACCCATCTGCAAATTGAGAAACTGGAAAAGGGAAGTGCATATTGGTCCAAGACAATAAAATGTGTTTATTTGGACCTCAGGTCCAAGACTGGGCACCCTGAGACTCCGAAATACTCATTCTCACTGCATCTTAGCTCTCCAGGTGCAGAACTTAGTTGAAATTCCCTTGGCACTGAAGTTTTTATAGTGGGGAGCATGCAGCAAACCCCCACATCCTGAAGCTGTCAGCATGTCTGTTCTCCTGCGTGGAGTGGGCTTCTCACCCCAACATGTTTCACCTCTGAGTCCAAACCGGAGGGATCCTCAGAAAAGCTGGCACGCAGAAGAAGCCCAATGGACTGAGTTTCCTGGGATGTGTTGTCTTTGTTCCCCATAGCCCAATAATTAAATATTCATGTAGAGAAAAGAAGAGGTCTGCTTGGGAAAAAGTGGGAGAAATCAAAACCACATCTCCTATCTCCTGGAAAAGGACTGCCTCATCAAAAGCAGTCAGTAAACATCTTGTTTTCTGGCCCCATCTGTGTGCAGTGCCTAGCCAAGTGGCTTTGAAAGGCTCTCCCTGCCAGAACATGAGATAACCTAGTTGTTAGGGAACTCCCTCACTTCTATTTCTTGGGTACTGGCACACCTTTTATTAAAATATTTCAGTTTAAAGCAATACACTGGTCCAGGCATGTAATATTTGTACGGAGCTTAATATGGTCCTGCTATAGCAGTTCTATCTCCTCCAGTGTGCAAAGTTGGACCAGAAATCTCATGAGAATGAGCTTACTCATGAGATATCTGCTAATTCTGGCTTCCGGTTATGCTGTAAATAGTATGAGAACTGCCTTTCTAGCAGTTTTAGGGAATTTGGCTCCCAGCCATTGCTAGAAAAGCCCAAGCTGTGATCTAAGTGAAAAGCAAGGGGGAAAGAAAAACGCTCCAGACTTTCAGAAAACTCTTTATTAGTGCCAGAAGCTTGCTGGGGTAGAGTCTTCTACTCTATATCCTTCTACTCAGGTGAACTGGCCACTGTTTTCAACTACTGCAGGCATGCCTTTGGGAGGTCACGTACCTTGCAGAAGGCACAGTGATCTGCAAGCAGGTACTTCGATGACTTGATACAGCTGTTCTGAGGAGTTTTTGAGGAAGACAAGGCTATGCCAAAAACTGAGTGGCAAACTCAGGACTTTGGCTTCAGCCCTTTAGCGGTGGACCCCCACAATAGAGACTCCCGATTCCATTGCTCCTTTCCCCTCTGCCTCCTTCAGAGGCGCTGGGATGGTGCCTTTTTCCCTGCCCTCTGACTCCCTGCCCTGCCTCCTAGGTCTTGTTATTACTGAGTCCGGGACCCCACGGTTCTGCCTTTTAGCGAGGCCTCTGGACAGTACTGTAGTGCAAACAATGTCTCGAAAAGAAGCTGGGCATTGGCAGGAAGGTGGCTTTTTTTACTTTTAGGAGCACTCCCAGCCTCTGCGAAAGTCATCCCAATACCCCAGAAAGCAATCCCTGCTTTCATAACTGATGGCAAAAGTCATGTGTTCTACAGGCCTAAGCTTGAGCACTGGATCCTATCTCATATGCAAATTATTCTTAGCCCTGGTATCAGAAATACTAGTGAGCACATATCTGTAAACACCTTTTAGCTTTAATTACACTTAATATGCTTGTGAGGGTAGGTTGGGCTACCTGACTTATTGACTGGGGAAAGTGTGCTTCTAATAGTTTGTAAGCCTGAAAAAAATCACACAGAAATAATTACATGTATCAAAGATGAAACAGACTAATACATTTAAAGTATTACATTGTATTAATTACATTTAATACAACCTTGTTTGCAGTATTAGTAGGCAAGCTATTGTGTTTTCATAATTGCACTAAGGTCACTTCCACATAATTTTCAACAGTCATGGGAAGTGCAATAGGTGACTTAAAATCACCAGAAAGAGATGGGTCCCTTCAATAAGGAATTAAGTAAGCTAATAATAATTATCACAGAAAGCACCTTGTCTAAAACGTGCCTCACATTCAAAAGATGGGACACGTCAGTCAAGGCTACAGATGCAAGTCCAATTCTGTTCCTTTCTCACCTCAGCCCCGTTACGATACAGCTTACAGCTGTATGACCACACGTTACCTTTCCATAAAACAATTGACTTATTCAGAACAGAAGACAATTAGATAATTAGTTATTTAATCATCTGTCCTCTAATCCTCTAATTCCTCTGTCTTTAGAGCAAGGCTACATTCACTTCCAGAGAAGCCAAAGGTGCCATATAGTTGGGTGCTGGACTCCAGTGGTGGAGGGAGGAAAGTTTGATGTAGGCTGCTCCCCTCAGCTACAGAACAGGGTTTGGGGGACTGGTGGATGAAATTCAGAGAGCTGCTCATATAAGATGGCCAAGGATGACTGCCAAAGGAGGACATAAGCAGTGGAAGACCAAAAGTTCAAAGCTGTATAGATCAGCATTTGAGCCCAGAACACAGGGTCTTGAAATACATGGCAATCGCTGCAGAGGTGGTTCGTGTGGGGGAGGCTATCTCAGAAGAACTGAGCTTAGTTTCTGAGATACAAGGCAAATGTTCTCTGGCTTAGCAGCTTAATTTTTCATTTTTTGATGAATGGTGCTAGGACTTCTTGATATCTTCCAGAGAGTCCTCCTACTCTAACAGCATCTCAGAAAAATGCTATGAAAAAGAAATTTGAGTCTGATTCTCACAAAAGACTGTTCCATGACTCTTGTGCATGAGAATCTAATGCTGGTTCTACAGCTGTATCTGCTTCAGCAATCATTTATTTGTTTGGGGGTTTTGCCCCTGCTGGTTCACAAATTAATTTGTTGTGCAACTGATCACTTTGATCCCGATTCTAGGATGATACCAAAGTCAGCTGTCATTTTGCCATTTACTGTTTGCATCTGTGAATGTGGATGTTGTGCCCTCTTCCACCTGATACACTATCCAAACCCCCAGTTCTTTAGTGTGGTTAAGTGTCTAATTGTCAATGAGTTCAATGGGTTTTAGATGCCTATACACTTTGGGACTGACTCAGTCATCTTCTAAAATTTGAGTGGACAAGCCATGGTACCGAAACAACAGCTTAATTAGCCGCAGAAGAGCTTCATGCAACTGGAAGGGTCTGAACATGTGGGACTTCAGATTGGTTGTATAGGAGCCTTTGTAAGGCAAAGATTTTTGACAGAGTTCATAGAGAGCACCTCTGGAAACCTCTGTATGTGAGACACACTATCTCCAAACGATTTTCCACTGCCTCGTGTTGAAGAACATTATGTCCTGAATTTCTCACTGTATTTACTTTTCACGTTCCTCACGTTGTAGCAAGTAACATACACACACACAAAGTCTTTGCAAACATCTGTGGGAGCAGCAAGTATGCAAGTAGTAGCCACAAGAAATTCTTCATAAACAGCCTAGAAGTTGAAACGGATTTTCATAAAACCTTTGTTAAACAGTGAAAATGTTAGCAGACACTGAAGTCTTTATAGTCAGCGTGTATCCCAGCGTGGATACCAAATATTGTATTTGGTCATACAGGGAGTTCCAGCACCTGACAGGACATCCTCTACAGCACCAGAGGACCAGAGGCTGTTCCTCTTTCTTTGCAAATAGTATTGTTGGTATCAGACAAGAGAAACTGCAGGGATACTCTTCCGAGAAACAAGTGTGGCAGAATCTAGCAATTTGTAGTTATTTGGAAGAGTAGCCATCTGACATCAGGTACACGCAGGAGCTGTTTATGAATTGCCATTACTGCAGTACCCAAGCACCTCCTAGCTGTTTATGTATTGCTCCTTCCTTAAGCTCCGTGTAACAGGGAAGTACCTACTGATCCCATTTTACAGGTCCAGCACCTGAACACAGCTGCGACAGTTCAGAATGTTAAGGCAATGCAAGTGCATAAAGGGACAGAGGGACATCTAGTGGGATTTGCACTCTCTCTGCATTTGCAGGCCATCAGAAATCTTCCCACAGGGTTCACCTTACCTGTGACTTACCACATCAGGAAGAGCTCCCTGCAAGCACGAGGTGAAATGTTGAAGTTCCTATGGAGGAGGTTTAAAAAAGCGTGCTTTTCCTTAGAGCTCAGTGGATGTCCAGTAACTTGCTGAGCTGTGCTAACTTCTTCCACGTGTCAGCCTGAAGTGAGTCGTCCAACTGGCTGGGGTCCGGTAACAGCAGCAATGCATCTTCCGATCAGCACCCAGATCCCTGAACCACCTTCACTTGGTGAGGATGCGGGGGCTTGACTGTGATTCAGGCTCTGGATCTTCTGCTTTTGACCTTCTGAAGATTCAAAGCCTGCTGTGAGAAGGAGTAAGAGGAGCTGTGACTAATCTGATTTCTGTGAGAAAGCTCACCTTGACAGACTTTCAGCGGTAGTGAGTTTGAAGGCATTTTGAAGGTTATCTTCATAAAAAAAGGACTGGCAACTTACACTGGAAAAAAAAATGTGATTAGCAACTTATTTCTTGACATGACTGATGGCTGAGTGATTACAACGCATTATATCGCCCTTCTCAGCTGGTGTAGAACAACACAGCTTCATCCACTGAAGTCAGTAGGCTACGATAGGTCATCCAGCCAAGGGTCTGGGACTAAACTACTGTGTCCATGCACCCAGTTTGCAAGCTCTTCATTCCCTACAGATATCTTCAACTTCTTTGTGTCAGAAGAGCAGGATTTCTCTGCTGACCACATACGAAACCATCCTAGTCCCTGACCTTGTCTTTAGGTGAGGCATCATGGAAAATGAATGGGGCTTTTTTAGGGATGCAGTAACTGCACTAGAAGAGAATTCAGCCAGGTTGCAGATACAGTGCAGAACGGCTCTGAAAGCCCAGTATGTGTTTACCATTGTACAGTGACCATTATTTGTTTACATGGCAGTAGTGCCTAGGACCCCAAGGATGGACGAGGCGTGTATTACTGCAGACTCTGTAAGAAGAAGGTGAGCCTGTATTCTGCCATTCTTACTCGTGCTGCACATTATCAGCAATGAATTAAACTGACGGAGACCTGACTGTCACAGCCATTGACTGGGCAATAAAACGACATAAGGATTTCCAGCGCCCTTGGCCAGTTCTGAATGAACAGCTCTTCCACAGCAATGGGGGAGTTCAGGCTTCTGGATGCTTCTCACGCGGGAACATGGAAAGGTCCTCTGCCCTGATTTTGCCCTGACCCTGCTCCTGTTCTTAGGTGACTAAAGAACCTGAGAGGACACAGGGTAGCCAAATGAATAAATGTTTGCAGGATTAGTTCTTTAATTTCCTTTCTCCAGGCACCACAGTCAGAATTTATACTTTTCTTCTGATTCTATTTTAACAGTATTTGCGCACAGGATGATTGGTACGGCCAGAGAGGATAGAGAATCCAGTGAAAGGGCGGCATATTTCAGAAAGCGCAGGTTCCTTATTGAGGGCTGTCCTTATTAAAATTGACCTGTAAAGAAAACTGAGCATCCTTTGCTTTGCACCAGGTTTAATCGAAGAGCTGACCGAAATACGCTAAAATTCAGATGCATTTTCCTTTCAGTCGGATTATCCTTTGAAACTGTGAGCAAACCCTGCCTGACAACACAAAGGAATTTTCCCATGGATCAGCTAAAGCTGACTCACATGAAAGACTTGCCCAAAGTGGTCATGCCCTCTGAGCAAATACCACAGGCATGAGGATCTCTGCTCTTGGCCTAACAGCACTGTTAGGATTCCAGTGACCCAGCCTAGGAAGGCAGATTTTATTGGAGGAGGGGAGGTCGCCTACCTGTGACCCAGCCAATCTGCTCTGCTATTTATCCATGTTGCTAACTTGCAAGGGAAGCGAATGTTTTGCGCTGTCACTGCATGTTGCGAGAGGTTTCCTGCTTGGCCCCTGAAATACACCAAATAGCGCTCGCTGTTTGCTTAAGCAGGTAAAGCACACAGCGAAAGTCACTGCTGTGACTCAAAGGGGAAAGAAAATCATCTGATCATTAAAGCTTTCAGCACCGGGTTTTAGTGCTGGAGTGAAAACCTAGCGGAAGCTACGCACCCTTCTAAGATAAATATTTCCTCTGCTGGAATTGCTGAGTATATCGCAGATCAACAACCAGAAGGCTTGCTTACTCATCCCTGCCATGTATTTCTGGAGTGGTTTTCTTCTCTTTTAATGTTACTGAGGAGTGCATCGCTCTGGCTGCCCTGGCTTGTTAGAAAGGCAAGCACATGCTAAGCAAAGTGTCAGAATAACCCACCAAGCAATGATGCAAATAGAGACAGAATTTCAGACCACTCAGAAAAAAAAGAAGAAAAAAAAAGAATTAAAATAAGCTTCCCTTGATCAGAGAGACACACATGGAGTTAAAGCTTCTGGCCAATGTGCTGCTGATAATTTAAAGCTGAAAGCATTTTGAAATAACCTTTGCATTCTTGTTCCGCGTTTTTTGTTTACTCTCTGCACTTTTGCTCAGTGAAAATAAAACAGGCAGGACAACGTCACTTGCTGTTTCCAACTTGCTTCTGTTTTGTTTCTAATACTCCTGTGGATGAGTCTTGTTTTAAAACTCACAGCATTTCAGGAAGACATTCTATTCATTGGTTATCTGTCCCTCACTTTCCATTTTCTCATCTCTGGTTGCTCTTAAAGAATATTTGGGCCTGTGTTATTTGCCATTTTCCCTTTGTGTTTGATTTGGTCCATTTCTGTGCTTGAATTTGGGTTTTCTGTGCCAAGACAGAGCCAAAGTCTCTTCCCACATTCCTAAAATGTGTGACACGTGGAACAGCGGACACAAAATTATGTGTCAGCTTCATTTAAACAGGAAAAGTCCAGTGGGTTTCACTCGGTTGTGCATAAAAGTCAATAGTACACTTGGTGGTAGTCCCTGTGTTATTTGTTTTAAATTATATTCAATTTCATACTGTCTCCACATTCTCTGTTTCCAATATGCAGCAGATTTTCGTATTGACAAATGTGTGACATTTACAGGAAGCTGTTGTGGAGAAAACCTGAGGTTTTTCTGTATGGGCTGAGCATAGTTGTGGCTTCTGACCCTGGGGAGAGCTGTTTGAGTTAGAGATTATCCTATTAGATGGATGTTTCTAATAAAACTACCAGCAGCCAGAGAGTTTATCTGTATTACCACCGTGCAGTTTCAGACATCCCCCTCAACACGAAGTGGGTAAATCCTGAGTGTCATCGTTCATTCCGAACTCGCTGTGGGTTCAGGCTGTAGCTGAGCTTCCACAGTGACTGCTGCTGATCCGAACGCGGGCTGCTCTGCCCCTCCTCGCTCCCCTTCTGTAAGCCACAAGGTAAGCTGGTCCAGCCTGCTAAACCTGCAGCAAACCCCTTCAAAAAAGTCATCAACTAGTTTTCTTCCAGCTTAGCAAGCTGGAACGGTTCTATGTGGGATGAGCATCAGCGCTGGTGCAAATGAAAGGACAAAAATGCATAGCGATGGACAGGAATGAGCCAGGGACCAGAGAAGCTCTTAAATTAGGTTGAGTGGGCTGAATGGGAGCTGTGCCTTTTAAGGGGAGTTGCACTTCTTCGGGAACGTGCTGCCTCTGCTCCCCTTGCAGATTGCAAGTAGCTGTCTCTCCATTCAAAGTAGCTGTCGTGTGGTCACTGCGTGAGTCACTTCCAGTGGCTTTTCTGGCCAAAACCTCATTTGGCAACAGCAAAGAATAGAGTTCGTCCACACCAGGGAACCAAAATGTCTTGTTATATGGAGGGTTGATGACTACACTGAACACCAGTGGGAGGAATGGGAATAGATGGGCTGCGGGGAACGGGCAGCAGCTCACCATCAGCCCGAATGAGCTGAAAGAGGAGTCTGCACGCTAAAGGCACAGCTCCCCAGGTACTGGGCAGGGACTGCTCATCTGTCTGGTTGTCTGAGCTGCTGTGATGGGCTAGGGCAGTGGAAGGCTAGCCCAGCTGGGCAGCTTTCTGTTGGGTTAGTCACAGTGGCTCACAGAAGTGAAAGCCGTAAGTGCTGGAGCACAAGGCTGGGAGAGGGAGCATGTGGCTGGGCAATGTGGGGAGAGAAAGAGGAGCAAGACATGACAGCAACTACCCTCCCCTATACAGCAGCTTGAGGCCCTGTAGGTCTGAGCTTTTATAATTAAAAATAAATGTTTTAATATGTTTTTTTAAATTAAGTAGTTTTGTTAGCTATAAATACATGAATAAACGACCACTTCTGTTAGAGGTGCTCTTCTCCATGTACGTCATTTCAATCTGTGGTGAATGCTTGCACTGGCAGAATTGGTGTGGTGACCTGCAGCACAGGGAGGGAAGGGTTGATTGGGCCAGGTGGGGAAATGCTAAGGGTCAAACTGCCTCATGTTGGTTTTGCTAACTGGGAAAACATTCGTGCAACAGCAGGCCGCAGGGACCATAGCTCTGCCTCTAATTACTTGCCCATCACGAGACCATCTTTCCATCATCATTAATATCGGATGTGTGCGCCCCCTGCTCACTAACCCTCCTTGCAAGATCCAAATTAGGCATGGATGTCCAGTGCCTTTTCTACCAAAGGAGACGGAGTATGTGATATGCCAACGTCATTGCTGTTATGCCAACCGTCACCCAGGCCTGCCCTGGTCCAGCATAAAGCCTGTCCCTGGAATGCTAACTATCAGGTTTTCTTGGCAAAAGTGAATTGGCAGAGAGAATTTTGTATAAGATCACAGCTTCGTGCCTCATTTCTTCTGGAGTTTTTGATCCCATGCCAGGAACCCCAAAGCTGGATTTATTGCATCACTGAAAAACAGCCCAAGCGCTAGAATGTTTTTAAAATCAAAGCCAAAGTTTAAGGCTTTGGTCACTATCAAACCTCACAGGATAGGCAAAAATCTACTTAAAGACCACTATAAGGTATGCTTCTTTTCAGATCTCCATAGATTTTAAAGATTTTTTTTTTTAAGGCATGGGCCCAGTTTCTGGGCTTGTTGTTTTGTTGGTTTTTTTTTTAACACAGAGCAGAGGATGTTGCATTTTGTTCTGCTGGCTGTCTTGTGCTTTGCTTTCTGGCAGGCTGAGTGGCACAGCCCAAGAGGGCGAAGCACTCAGATACTCTCCGAGAAGGGTGACAGGTGAGTGGCACCTGGGAGACCTCACCAAGACCACTGCCCTGCTGCGCAAGAAGAGGAAAAGGCTGCTGGTATTTCTAAACTAGCAGAGCTACAGTTGTGACCATCTAAGACAATAAGTGAAGCAAAGGGTATAAGGTGACAGTCTCTTTTGCTAGACCTCCGGATACCATTGGGAAAACAGAAAAGCTTTCAAATCACGCAGGACCTTTTCTATATCCTAAGGTAGACACTGGCTAAAAACTTTTCCATGGCTTTTTCTGTGGAAAGACGTATTTCCCCATATGGTGGCAAACTTGTGAGCTTGTGGCCCTGCTCACCCCAGTTATTCTCTAGCCTTTGGTACTCCTTTTTTCAATGGTGTTTTTGTTAGTGGAGCTGTGATAAGGGAGACCATGAAACAACCTGCCTTCACTGAAACAAGGTGTGGTCTCCTCAGAAGTGATGGAGAAGGGGAAGTTGGTGGCAAACATGCTCCAAAAAAGCAGTTTCTTTCTTCCTCTTATCTTTTTTTCTGAAAAGAGCCTGGTCCCCCTGTCAGGAGAGTATTTTCTTTCTATGTGCCTGTTTTTTCATGGGTCCAGAAGAAACTACTGATGAGAGCTGGCCAGATAACAGAAACCACACTGGAGCAGAACTGGGGCAGAATTTGAATAAGTGAGTGCTGTTTTTCAGAAACTGCTGGAAACACTCATCTCCCCTTCCTTTGGGCTGAAACCATTTACCATCCTCAACCAGGGCTGTAGCAGCTGCCCTTGCTAGGGGACATATCCTGCTGGATCCAGAGCTGGGCAGGGGTGGCTCTGGCAGCTCTGGCAGCAGCCCCCAATGCCCCAAAGGCAGCGTGAGTGCCCCGCTGCCCCGGCTCCGCACCTCCCCGTTGCCTGCTCTTTGTTTTCCCCTTGTTGTGATTTATTGGGTTGGGTTCTGTGGCTGCTTCTTGGCTGAGTGCAGCTAAGGTATGTAAATTACTTTTTAACAGCTAATACCCACCCACACATGCTTTTAAAAAAAAAAAAAAAAAAAGGCAAAACAGTATGGTCAGCAGTGAGTTATAGGAGATCAGGTAAGCATTAAGAGGTGAAAGTCAGTGGCTGACCGGCCAAGTCCTGCGTGCATTTAAGACTGTTCAAAATAAACTGACTGAAGAGCAAGTTTGGTAGCTTCAAACTAGGATTTTAAAGGAGGGGACTGACTCTGTGGCTGTGATATATACTATGTGATCAGGACTTCTCCAAATCAAATGTATTTACTTTTTACGGAAATTTCAAAACCAAAAGCAGTGTTTCACGCTCCAGTCACATCTTGCTACTTGTCCTGACTTTGTCAATTTTAAACAAGGGACATTGACCACAGCAGGAGAAATTATTGTAGCTGTCTAGCTTCTCAATGTCTGCTGTCAAAGCACCAGAAAGAACAGTGCAGGAGTTTTTGAGCATTGTCTGCACTTTATTTGCCTTCCAGCGCTTGATGTGAGGAGACCTACTCTCCAGTCTGCACTTGGGCTTGTCTCTTGCTATCCTCAATGTTCCTGGTTTCCAGGACACTGCTGACCACCCGATCTAGGCACAGGTTTGGAGTAAAAGCATGGCTTTTTACAATTTGGCTCTGCAAACGAAGTTTTCTTCTCCTTTCCCAAGGGGAAAGTTTTAATTTCTCTGTTTCACCAAATGGTCTGCTCTGTCAGGCCCCAAAAACCAACCAAAACCCAAAGCTTGGCGACACACAAAGTCACCTGGATGAAAATCTTCAAGTGGCAGTCGGACTTCAGCCAAAACTGGCTCGGTGGTGCTGCACCGCCTGGTTGCACTGCCTGGCAGGCCCTTGCAGAGGGAACGGTACGCAGCGCCTGCCGGTCTGCGGGCACTTGCCTCTGCTTTGCAAAAGAAGCGTCTGGTTATGCACGAGGTGGTGGCATCCATCCTTCTTTCCTCATCACCGCGGCCAAAGACATACTGTAACTTGTTTTCCGGCATGAACACGTGCTAAGCAAAGTATTTCCATACCTCGGGTATGCATGCCTAAGATCCTTGCACAGAGCCGATGGTTCCCCTCTGCCGTGTCCCATCTGTCAGTCCCAGCCCCAATACCTCGCCTGAGCCTGCTGGGGGGTGAGCCAGCCACTTGTGGAGTTACAGGCTTCAAATGGCATGGCTTAAAAGCCTTGTTACCGGCAAGGACTTTCGTGAGTGCCTGCATGCAATAGCTTGGCTTTCCCTTCCTTTTTCTTCTCTGTCCCACCCTTCAGTCCCCCTTGACCCATCCCAAATATCTTCTCCAAGACAGCAAACTCAAGGCTTCCTCTTGGGAAACATGGCATCATTCACACCTCTGAGGTAATGGTGCAACGCTGGGGGACAGACCTGCGGTATTTGGATCCAAGGAGATTCTCCGTTTCTGAGCTTTGTGTCCACAACCACTGATGCTTATACAGCAAATATGGTCCATATCAGCCTGCAACAGTGTGAAATGTTACAGTCCTTGGAGTAAAGAAATTAAAGGAGTCACGGCAGGTAGGTTCAGGGTTGGATTTGCAAGCAAGTGCATTTATCTCTACCGTGCAACCTGCTGCTTTTGCTTTTATTGCGGCGGACAGGGGTGGGAGGAAGGTAGTTGCTATTGCTGTAAAGCTTACAGCTGTTCCCGAGAGCTGGGCTGCAGAAAGCCAGCAAAACTGGCCTGTTAGTCTCAGGACTCATTTGGATATTTTCTTTGGGTTTTTTCCTGCGCTGCCTTTGGTCCTGATTTCTTTACCCTGCTCCTCTCTGCTGCTGAAAACACTCAGCTGTTTTCACTGCAAATCCCACCCTAACCCCTCTCTCTTCTTCTTGCTCTTTCTACCTTCTCCCCTCTCGCTTTTTTTTTCTTTTCTGCACTGCCTCTACATCCATTTCTTGTCCTCTCTCCATCTCCAACAATGCCTCCATCAGGGATTATTTTTCTAGTATAAATCTATCAAATCTCAACTTTAAAAAATTGATTAAAAAAATAGGTGCAGGTTTATAAAAGCCATCAGGTATCTAATTATGTGCCTAGGCACTGTGGTGGCACACAAAAAGGAGGCGAGAAGGCACTTAAGTTCTGCTAATCCTCCATGGAAGTTAAACACCCAACCCAATTAATACATTGTATTGTGCATTTTTATGGTGCATTTGTATTAGTACCTGATGTATCTTTGAGCATCTACATACTTCTGGAAAGCCATGGCTGATGTGGTTAACTTTATCCTTGTTCTCATAGCTTTGCTTGTGTGCTTTTCCACACCCTATGGCTCTTGATGGAGAATGAAAGTTCCCCAGGGCTGGGACTGCATCCTCCAGCAAGTTTGTACAGGCCTCGGGGCTTTTTACGGACGCTAAGACATGACAAATAAACACGGCTAGTAAGCCCAGTCTTACCATTCAGACTGTCAGCTGTAGAAAGCCACCAACCCCCAGAGGTCTTCTGGTAAAGGAATGTAAAATAAAAAGCAAAGAAATATGGATAATCATGCTGCTGGCTAAGATGTGTTACCAAAAAATTACCGATGACAAACCTCAAAATTTGGTGATTCATCCAAGCACCCAAGAAGCACTTACAAGAAACCACATGACTAATTATGCCAGAGGTCAGGGACAGTTCTATACAGTCTACGCACATAATTACATACTTTACAAAAACCAACCCTTGTCCTTTCAAGGTAGATAATAAATGCTCTGCTGTTTTTGAGAGAAGGGTATGAGTTGCTTGGAAGAACAAACTCCTCCTCTTGGGCTCTTTCTCCTAGTCATTTATTCTTTGCACAGCACCTAGCACAATAGCTAAACAGGCAACAGAAAAACCAAACGGCACAGACTGAAATGTGGAAGGCCAGAATTGCCTCATGCCCATGCTGATTTTAGTGCGGTGGCGTTTCATGTGGGTGACTTCAACAGTGTTATGCACACAAAGGCAAAAGATGACCCTGGCTTCCTAGCTGAAATTTAGCAATACAACCCAGATTAGTGGGATGGGAATCTGAGCAGAGAGGCTGACCAGGCTCCGTGGAGTTGTAAGTGATGTCCCTGGAAGGGAGGTGAAATGCAATGACCCCATCCCTCATGGCGAGGTGGTGCTTCTCCTGTCAGCTGAAATGTGGCTTTGCAAGCGTTGAGATGTTCTCACTCTGGTGGGGAGAAAATCATGTCTAAATTTGAATGCGTTTGATGATACTATAAGCCATATAAAGCTATACTCTCATTATCACAGGAAACTCCCATTTCAGTTATTTCAGCAAAATTTCAATGCCTGTGTACCTTTGAAGAGCTGGAACAAAGCAACTGGGTTTTGACTTTCACAGTTTACCAAATGTGGCATTGATGGTGAGCCGTATGGTGATGTAAAGGACAGAGCTATATTTGTTTAAGGAACCTTCAGGCTGAATTTCCAGCTTTGTGAGTGCTGAGAGAGAGGAAAGGGGGAAGCTCTGAGGAAAACAAATGTTTCCTGAACTTTGAGTTTCTTTGCTTTGATATATTACCAGATTTTTCTGTGATGTGACCAGTCCTCCTCTATAAACTTTGCTTTATCTCGGTGACATTTTGCGTCTAGAAAATGATTAAGCTGTCATATTTGGGGACTGGAAAGAGCAAAGGGCTGAAAGACTTTGTTCTACCTGTCAAGTTACTCAGTTACAGCTGAGTCCCTTTGCAGGCGTGCATTTCCGTGCATACCCATGCACCGTTTGCTGGCCCTTGCCTGCTCCTCACACTATAGGGGCTATAGGTAGAAAAAGATATATGTCTAAATCTATATGTATAAGAAAATATAACACCTGATGAGAAGGACTGTGGGACTCAGCAAAGTTCCCTATTACTTATTAGCCAGCCAGTGGTCTGGCCTGTCTGTCTCTGTCCTTGGCAATAAAACAAAGATGAAAGGTAGCCGCTTATTTGGAGGCAGACTTGAAAGTACAGTAGCTATCTCAGGCCCGCGCCTTATCAAAGGCTGGGACAGCAATAACAGTACTAGATGGAGCAACAAGGACGTAGTAGGCTAGGCTGTCAAACAGTTACACCTTGTGCGCAAACAGCAGTTTCACATCCCCGCGGGCACCGAAACACAGTTGGCAGCTGAAGGTAGGCTGCAGCAGATGGTCCCCAACCGTGGTACCAGCCTCCTTCTCCAGGCGTGGGCATGGGGGCAAGGTTGGGCAGGGCATCGCCTCCCCAAGTGGGGGAACCTTTCGGGTGGCTAGTTGGTGAAGCTCAAGGCTCGTAGGCAGAGCTTGTGCCCTAGGCGACCAGTGGAAGCTCAGGAGTCACCAACCTGGGTCTGCCAAACCGGGAGGGTCATTTTGCACAACCTTTCTCAACTGAGAGTCCCACAGATCAGCCCTCACTCAGACTGAAAGCAAACGGCAGTAAGGACAGCCTTCTTTATGGGTGTCAAAGCTGTCATCTCAAATGCTCAGGAGGGTGGGATGTGGGAATTGTCACAACTGTGTTTTAGTGGATCATCCTTTCAGAGGTGACCATTAGAGTTTTGAACTATGGGCTTCTTCAAGCACCGTGCTGAAGCCATTTTGATGTAGCAAAAACTGGGAGTAGTAAGTTGCAAAAGACCTCTCAGAAAAAAAAAATCTCCAAATGTGTTTTTTAAAAGCATGCGCCAGCCTTCCCTAGAAGCCCATCTGTATTACACAGCTGATGTTTCTCACAGCCTTAAGAGTTGCTGGACCCAGGCTACACAGCATTATGTAAAGTAGTTTGCTTCATTTCAATCCTGATAAGAAAATTCTTGGAAGTTGCTTAAAAAACGGTAACTCTGGTGCTGATTTGTTTCATTTTGCTGCTATGAAGCAGGGTCCTGAAGAGACCCAATGTGATGGGAGAGATGATGGCTAGTGAGAGATCCTTCCCATGTGTTTTCTCATTCCTAAGGATAGATGAAGAAAGTTTCTGAAGACTTAAGCTTGGAGCATTTTTTCCTACTTGTATCTGTTATGCTAGTGATCAGCATTAATGTTAAAGACCAAGGTTTTAAATCGTATATTTAACTTGAAAATATCTGGGGTGGTAGGGAAAGAGAAGGAACATGGGAAATAGGTCTGGAAATGACATCTGAAGTAGCTGAGTCCTGTTTCCTGACATCACAGGAAACCACATAGTGTAATTCCTTTCATACATTGATCAATTTTATTTTTTTTTAAATGGGGTAGAAAGTTTTCTCCTGCTGCTGCTCTTGAAAGCTCCTCCAAAACTTCCTTCCTCTGATGGTTTGAAACATTCTTCTGATTTCCTGCATACATTTCTCTAAGGGTAGCTTATATACATTACTCTGTGCAAACATTGTCTTTAGCTTAAAAGGCTCTTCTCTTTCCTTTATTTTCAGAAAGGAAAGTCATATAACTGCTGAGATTTTTTTTCCTAGGCTAAAAAAGCTAAATAAGCCACTTTCTGTTGGCTTTTTAGTGTGAGATCACTTGCTCCGTTTGTCTTAATTTCCTTTGCTAGAGCTAACTCGGTTCTGCTTTTGGAAATTATCACTCTTATAATGGTTCCAACTTTTTGATAATTACTCATTTCTTCCCATCCCTTGCAGCCACTCCATGTACACCTTCACTGAAGTCCTTATGTGCATCTCTTCCAGTCTGCGTTCATCAGCATTGGACCTAAGTGACGAGAGCTGCATGCAGCATGCAGGAGGACCTCTTAAGAGTTCCTGCTATGTAAAATGTTATTACTTATTTGCAACCAATGACCCATCAGTTTAGGATAAAAAATCTCTTAAGGCATGGCCTTAGACTTTGCATTGAATTATTACCTATTAGTATTTGCAGTATTTTGGAGCCTAACTGTTCCTGCCAGTTTCGGTGCACTGAGCTTCATCAAGTTTGCTTTTGCTATGGACAAAACCACTTTCCTACCTATGGAGTCCCTCCCATTTACCATACTGTCTTTTCACTGCCATGTTCAGTCTTATCCAGGCTGCAGACAGCCGCAAAGAAATTATAAAGCTTTTAGACCATGTCTAAGAGGTGCCTAATCTCTGCCTCATGTTCTCCGTCTTTCTACAAAAACATCTGCTACTTGTTTCAATTTCCTTTCATGCTCTAACTCAGCTCAGCTTGGAGAAGAATTCTCACTTTAATCTCTAAATGTTTTGGACTCCAAGACAGAGCTGTCTCTGCTGATTAGTCTATTTTCACAATCCTAGTAACTTACTCTGAATTGATTATTCATCCAAGGACGTATGAATTAATGTGGAGATAGCAAATGGGGAAAGGGTAGGAGCAATACAAGCTGGCCCTGTATTAGCCTCGCTTCCCTATTGCCTGTGGGTAAAATTGATACAGCGATGCTTGATTGCATTTCCCATGAATCAATGGCAAGTGTATCCGTAATTCTGAAAACAGTTTTGCCCCTAGTGAACACCCTCATGGTGAAAACAAACTAAATTAAAATTGCCTCCAATATTTCCTTTTTCCTATCTTCAGCAGCAGAAAAACCTACAGGCCTCTCACCGAAGTGACGGGAGCTGCTGGTTGAAACTGAGAGCGGAGCCCAGCTACCAGTCCTTCATGGTGATTTAGACGGGTAATTAGTCAGGTAACAATTCCACTGTTGAAAGGTCTGTGAGGCTGGGATCAAACCAACTCAGCACTGCAGGCAACTGTCATGAGATAAAAAGATAAGATGAATGAGTTTGTGTTTGTATAGCACTTGGAATGCACAGAGCCCAACATAGATGTAAAATATTATTACTGAAGGCACTAATGCTCTGTCACGAGGAGATTTCCTGCAAAAGCAACTGAATGGATAAACTCCAGAGACCCGGATGGGTCATGAAAATAAATCACGTCAGTAAAGCAGTACCCTTCCCTGGGCTGCACCCTACTCTCCCGTAACAATGTCCCCTGGGCAAGCTTTATACCTGCATGCAGTGGCCATAGCAACACCAACGATGACAAATACAAGAGCTCGCTTGTGCCAGGTAGGTGAAGCCCAGAGGAGCAGATCTCTAGGTTTCCATCACAGCGAGGAACGGCCGATCCCGGGTTTTGAGTTGATATTCGACCACAGAGCAGAGGGAGATACGTCTGTCCACTGAAACATTCAAGAGTCCTTTGGCAGTTAGCTCCTTGCCCGGTGCCCTCCTGCCCCTCGGACTGCTCTTTTGCTCCGGTCGGCAACGTGGGGCGGGTGCTGGAGCAGATCCACGGCCCCAGCGAGCCAACCTGCTCGGAGGCTGAATGCCGTCACAGCCCTGTTCCACGGGCAGCTACCACGCTCGCGGCGTGTTGCGCCAAGCGTTTCGCTGGCTGAGTCGCTGTGTGTATAAACTTTCCCATGATCATCTGGGCAGCTTTTCTCATCCCCTCAAGCACAAAGCTTGTAAATGGGAACCGTGCCACTAAGACAAATTTCTGTGGGCAGAAAGCAACAGATACGCTCAAGTGACTTATTCGCATTTACCACTGCGATTGTCTCTTCTGACAGAGTCATTACAGAATCTCTCCCAGAGCGCACATAGTTTAGCTGATGTTTCAGACATGTACCAGCAAAAGCAAAAGGATTACTTGTGGATGATGTGGGGATCAATCACGTATCCAAAGCGCAGTTCAGGATCCAGCCTTGCTAAGGTTATTCTTGTACATTGTGCTTTTATCGCTCACTTTCTTTCCCATCATGATTTTGTGCCATGGGAAGTTCCCACTGGAAGATTTGACATCCCATGCTTCTCTTCCCAGATGCAGAGAGAAAAAGAAAGGCTGGCTGGCAGCTACTGTAAAGTCGCCAGTGTGGATTTTTAGTACCAGGCAGGCTCCTTTGTAACCCTTCGGTATACCACATTGCGGCAGCGCTGCAAAGACCCCTACTGCAAATGAGTACCAGGCTAATTAAGAACACAGGCCTAAAAGTAGAGGTGTCTGGGAAGTGATGATTTTCCCACAGAAACATCAGGTTTTCATAAAAAAACCTGAAAACACGGAAGTTTTAAGTGTAATGCAGAAAGGTTTTGGGTTACCCAGCTTAGGTTTTATGTTCTTCTTTCTGACCAACACTGAAGATCTTTGTTGAAAACTATTTTTAACAAAATATATTGGTTTCCCAAAGAAAACCACAGCTATGGACAAAATAATTTTAAAAAATCATTAAAATGTTAGGTTCAACTTATACTTTTTTCCTGATTATCTGCTTTCCTGCTTCTTTTTCTATTTTCTGTCTTCTCATGTGCAACCCACTTGCTGGTACTGACGTGGTAACAAGTCCTACTAAGAGGAGCTAGCACTCCCATCTTCCTTCTTAACTCGGTTCTTCCCTCACTGCTTTATTCTCTTTGTTCATATTTGTTACTGCTCTTTTTCTTTTCATTTCTCTTTATGAAAAATTCTTTCCTTTATCTTTTCCTTATATTCCTCCTCTCCCATTTTTGTCCAGCACTTAGATGTCTCTAGTAATCTTTGTTCCTTCCTGGTTCCATCTCTATTCTTTCTGGCACCTTTAATACCTGTGCTTTCATTTCATTGTCTACTCACTAGATATTAATGTCTGTTGGCAATCTTTCCCATCTGTGTATCTGAATAGCACGTATTCTATAGGGCTTTAAAAAGGAAAAGAAATTTTTAATCATAATACTACAAGAGCTCAAAAAGTGGATATCCTTATATCCATTTTATGTGTGGAAAAAATACGGGCAGAAATATTGACTAGTTTGTTCAAAGCCATGAAGCAATTTGTCGTTAGATCTGATGTCTCCTTCAGCCCATCCTGCAGCCAGTCTGTTAGATTCTTTTGCTCCTTCTACTGCTGCAATACTCTATTCTAAACCTTCCTGGAAGCACTTTGACACTGGACTTCTGCAGGCTTCAACCCTACTTTACTCTTCGCCTTCCATCACTTGCAACTTGCCCCAGAAACTCTTCCTCATGTCTAGATCACCAGGCAGCAGCAGAAGCAGCTTGCCTGAGGACTGCTGCGTAAGAAAGCACAGCCTGCAGCTTCTGAGATCGCTACTTGTGGCCATTCAATGAGAAGTACAGAAAAAATACTTGTGAAGATCCAGGAATCTCCTTTCCACCATCTCTCCTTGGTGACATGGAAGGATACGGGTTTAAGCGTGCAGGGCAGAGACATGTGAATAGAGTCTGAGGAGCTGAAGCCAAACCATCATACCTGCAGAAAACTTCATATATGGCAGAATGAGCTGGGCTGCTGGGAGAATAAGCAGTCTGCCCCTAAGACGAGAAACAAGAATGGGTTAACAGACACACAGCATTTTCATTTGAGTTGCTTAGGCTGAGTTTCAGATTTACTAACCTGGGTATTTTTCACGTGAGTTCGAGTTTCAGAATGAAAGCTTGCATAACGATAACAGGCCTGTGAGAATAGAGAAAGAACTTGCCCCTGCTTCAGGCTGTGAAGGGTTAGTACTTGAAGACTGCAAATTACTTACATGTGCATGATGTGTGCGAGTGGAGGGTTTTTTTAATCTTAAAACCAAAGTATGTATCTGGGTCCAGTCTGTTGGGCATGCAAGTACACCCTATCTAGGAAGTTTTTTCTCCTGGATGCTGCAGATGAAAGAAATCTGATAAACCTTGGAATGCATTTCCAAGCAAAACTTCCTAACTTTGAGGGGCCACAGCGATTCTATTTTGTGTTAGGGCCATGTGTTAAATATAGATCTTCTATTTCTAGCGCAAGCTCTCTTCTCACCACCCCAAATGAGTTCAGTATAGTTTCAAGGAAAAGAGATAGGCTAAGCACAGTTCAGATCAAACATAGCATGGGTTTTTGTGCTTTTCCTCAGCCTTTCTGGGAGGCTCAGACATTTCCAGAGGAGAGGGGTGGGATACAGCTGCATTCCTCAGGCAATTGAATCCTTCCCTTGCACGGCACAAGTGTGGGCTCAGCAATCTGTCAACGCGACCCTCATGCAGGCCATGTTTGCGGAGGCGCTGGAGAGCGGAGGTGAACATCTGCAGCGTGCTGTGGCTCCTTGAGGTGAGCATGGTGTTCATCCCCCAGATCACACAGCAGACCTCAGGAACAGCGACTCTCGTGTGGGTTACCTTGACACGTTGGCACTCACAAGGCTTTCATTCTGTGCCACCCATCCTTCTCGGGGCTGCAGTCCTGTTAGCACTTGTACGTTAAGCATGTTTGGGCTTGAGTGGGCAACCAGCAGAGAGAAGGCAGCGCTGGAGGAAGCAGGGCTGGTGACTCAGTGGGTAACATTCTTCCCTCTGAGTCAGTATTGAACCAAGCACCCGCACGCGGTGCTGAGGGGGGGGCTCTTCTACTAAAGCCGCTGAGTTTTGGACATGACTGAGAAACCAAGTTCCTAACCACTTACGGCTTTTGAAATGTCTGTGGTCCTTTACCAGCAGCAGTGGCATTTACCCAGTACCTTGATCACATTCCAGCATGGAAAATATATTCCGCTCACCTCCAGCTCCCTCTGTTACTTCGGTGAAACACTTTATTCTTCAGTACTGCAGCACAATGCATTAGTAAGGATATGCAGTATTTCATGTTGCCTTTTGGCTTTAATAATGGCCAAAATGGCTTGCACACACATGACAAAACTTTTTTTCCTATGCCATTTTTCATACATATCAAGGGATATCCTGGCTGCCCTACCCATACATGTACAATACTCCCACAAATGTTAATCAGAAATCTGCATAGGTAAAGAGAACATCACACTCCTCAAAGCCCAGTTTATCTCAGGGTGAATAATGCCAGGGGGTAGCTCTTGACTTCATCATGTACAGTCCTTTTGCCCCCATCAGTTCACAGTGAAATGCAAATGCAGCTTAATGTCACGGAGGCAACAGCCTCCGTCACATACAGCTTCTCACGAGGCAGCGTGCCTGGTCTGAATAGGTCCAGATTCTCCTCTGTGTCCTGTTGCCGTCACCATCCACAGCAAAAGTGATCTTCAAAGGCGACCAACTCTGAAACGTCTGTGCTCGAGCCCACTCTGCTTTGCTTGCTTCTCATGGCTGACACCTTACTACGTGCCTCCCAGGGATGGAGGAAGAGCCCTTGTATGCCAGCATTGAAACACACATGCTGCCCAATACTTGCTTTGTTTGATATGTGATGACAGCTCTTTATAGGTGTCTGAGAAAAACAAATGAATGAAGAAGGAGTTCCTGGTGGCCTCTGCCAGCTGTTGACAATACTGAATAATTTGCTTTTCCTGAAACAGACCTGATGCCTCTTGTGGATGATGTGGTGCGTAGGTGTTGTGTCAATCAATAAAAATTAAAAGTTGCTGAAGGGCAGGAACAGCAGCTGTGAGATTTCTTACTGCTTTTTGTTCACAGGGAAATGGTATCAACTCTGCTTAGTGGCTTGTGTGATTTACTGTCGCATTTATCTCACACGCTTTAGCAAGGACTTTCACAAGCAGATTGATTTTTAGATCCCAGCTTTTAAAGGTGTAAGACAAATGGCTCATTCATAAAAAAGTTATTTGTGAAACCTTGTTTAGCATCTAAGCAGGCGTCCTGATTTGTAAAAACTACTAAGCAGTTTGCTCTGTGGGAACATTTTTATTGTTCAGTCCAGGTAATTCTCCCTGATTATTGGATTTTTGCCTAGAAATCACATGACTTCATAATTTTGGAGTTCATGGGCATACAGGATAAGGGATGAATGGACAAACGATTTCACTCCCCTTGTGTCACAGGCAACTGCATCATTTATAACAGTAACAAGCTCTGTGTATAACAATATAACTTTATAACAACATCAAGCTCATCTTAAAGGTAGGTAGAGTTTTTATCCTTGTGACTCTGTCCAGAAGTCTGTGCCAGAACCTCAGGGGTTTGATGATTGTGCATTTCTTCTAATATGCTTTAACGGGTGTTTGGGGGCAGGTAGGTTCTCCATGCACCAAAGGGCTAGAAGCCTGCTACTGTGCCAGGAGGGATCAGATGTTCAGGTAAAGTATTTTTCCAACAGCGTCCAGAAGTGCTTGCCATCATGGATGTACATACAGCCTCGTGATGTACAGAAGCCCCAACTGCTCGGAGACCCTTCTCTGAGTTAATGTGTTTTTATTCCAAGAGTACCTCTAGCTCTCTGCCAGAAACCCTCTTCTTCTTCACTCCAGCTTCTTCCCCTGAAACACAAGGACCATGAGACTTGCAACGAAATGCTGGGAAATGGCAAGGCTAGAGCCAGAGGTGACCAGCAGTTTTGGAAGTCAAAGCCGGTGACTCGGTAGTTCTATGTCTATTAGCCCTGAGCAGTCAGGAACTACTTTCTGCAGTCGGACTGCCGTTGTCAGGGTCTGGGATCGGCAGCTTCTTCTGCAGCAGCTGGTACGGAGAGATTCGGATGCAGGAAGCAGCACACACCAACCATGGGATGCCCCAGGTCCCTCTACAGCAATGGCTCTTAGCAAACGTCTCCGGTGTAAAGAAAGCAGGAAGAGAGTAAAGCGGCGTTCCCCTCCTGCAATGCTCCCGTGTCAAATACATCAGCAAAACCCTTGCGTGTGAAAACAATCAAATAGCTATATTTAGGTACTCCTAAGATAAAAGAGAGAGAGCCTCTTTTCTGTTTGAAACCTCTTTACCCTGAGCTATGGTTAAAATGTTTCTATTGAAATTGTTCTCCTACAGGAAGAGGTGTTTCAGACAGAGCGGATCTAACAGAAGAGTGGCTTCAGTGAGAAATGTCTTCATGCTACAGAATATTTAGACATTTCACTGGAAAACAGAAATGTCTCTGACAAAAGAATCCGTGCCGTGCAACATGTTATTCTAATGCAACACACAAGAAGTTCTGCCATAGAGCCCTGGAGGTGATACCCAAGCTGTCTGGCATTGCCATCTTGCTCTGTCTTTACAATAACTTCTCTAAAACCTCCATGTACCACTAGCCTAATAGTGATCCACAACTGGTAGGGGAGAATGGGAACATGAGGCACCCAGAATTACACTCTCATAATGTGGCATATCTACCTCATTCCATATTTCATTTATTGAGTAATGTAGCTGAGGTTTTGGCTTTCAGTCAAAATAAGGATTTTCCCAAGAGGAGAAATTGGATGAGGAATTAAAGAAACCCCACAAAATGACCAAAACACCTCCCAAGCACCATTTTCCACTATTCATATTTTAAAGAATTAAACACGGTTTTAGTGCAAGGAATAGCTGTACGCTAGCCCTAGGGTTATGAACTGGATAAGCTATTAGGAATTTTCCATTTCTAACTGATTGTGATCTCACATCAGTGTAACTCTGCTCACTTTAATGGAATTACTTCAGAATTACTCTGATGTGAAAGCAGAACGAGGTCCTGTGATTCTATAACTATTTATACTAAGCTGTTCACATATGCCTCCCAGAGGAGCAGCTTTTAAGAAAATATAGTGGAATTTAGAGCCCATTTTTCATCAGTTCAGTTAATCAGTTTACTCTGGTCTACTGATCACTTCTGCTGCTTTGCATGTGATTGTCCTTAGAAGTGAGGTCAGCTTTATAGGGAAAGAAAATATCCTTTATAAATGCAGCTGGCAAGCTTGGCACCTATAAAGTTTTTTTCTAATCTTTTTAAAGACAAAGTTTTAGCTGTAATTAAGCATTTATTGTTCTATGTTATAGTTTCTAAGAAAAGATGGGTTGTATTTATAAGACCCTAAGCCAGATCTTGATTACTTCTGCTTCTGTCAATAGGAAACTAGCGCTTACCTGGCTGGCATGACAATTCATCCTTGAAGCTCTGTAGAAACACCCTAAGGTCCTCACTTACAATACAACATATGATTCTCATCCAACTAAATCCATAAGCCTGTGCTTAGCTTTAAGCATCATGAATAGCATCACTGAGGCAACGAGTGTGCTTGCATGCTCTGAGGCACTGTGGTCTGGTTCTGCACCCTCTTCTTCTATTGCAGATCCCTTCAAAGTGTCAAGAGGGTCCACTGCCTGGCTCTTCCCTTTTGCTTTAACCTTATAGCGCAAGGAACTCCTTAAACCTTGTATGAGCAGAGTTGTTAGGCAGAGAAGTGGTCTTCAATGGTTTCTTGGCTGCACTGTGAGCATGGGGAGACAGGGCAGGAGGGGTTGGAATGGCTGGAGCTCCTTCTCACTAGCTCCTGCCTGCATGGTATGTTTAGCATGTATATGAATGGCAGGATGTGGGCCATACAGTCAGAAAGTCACAGAATAATTTAGGTCGACATCTCTGAAGTCCCACGCCCCACTTAGAGCAGAGCTCATTTCAGTTCTAAAAAAGGTTTTTCAGGGTCTTCTCTAACCAAGTGCTGACAATCCCAATGTTTGTATATAATATAGCAGTTGGTGCAGGACCAGTTATCTTTAATGGAACAGAATAGAGATGGGCTTGAGGGTTGGAATTAGATGTGGTTCAGGGCTGGAATCCGATTTCAAATGGACCAAAGCTTCACAGATTGTGTACTGCTGCCTTGGCCTTGTTCTCTAAGGGTCTTTTAAAATTACTTTAAATGGAGAGGAACAGTTTAACCAATCTAGTTCCATAGGGCTGAATCCAGCAGTTATCAATATCCCCAGAGGAAAAGAAGTAGCTTCTGCAGTCTCTTGATTAACTGAGCATAAAATGAGCCACCCTCCCCTTTCTGTTCTAATTAGATATGAATGAACCAGTTCAAACCACATAAAAATTGACTTCTGACTCCTCTGCGTGTACATTAACCACTAGGTCACGGTTTTATTTTTTTCCCTGAGAAAACCAATTTTCCCAGAACAGGAATGGCATTTAGAAGTACTCCCACCGTCTTTTTCTCCACCCCAGCGCTTTCTTACGCAGGGTTGTCCAAGTGGCAGGAGAACCAACGGGCCGTGACACCGGTTAGCAGTCGGCAAGCGCTTAGGTGGTCATCTGCCACCCTTACAGCTGCAAAGGGAAGGAGAGCAGGCTTGCATGTGCACGTTGCTTGCCAGCCTAGAGGCGATGCAGGGTGGTTTTTGGGGGGGTGATGGGGGGCGAAGGGCCACAGGGAGGGCGGGGGGTGCGTTAGCGTGGGCACCCCTGCCCTCTGCCAGGTGCTGCTGCCTGCTGGGTCATCCCACCTGGGCACTCGCCTCCGCTAGCAGGGGGTCTGGAACCGGCACCTTCGCTGCTTGCTGAGCTCTACCAGGGTCTCTGCAAGCCAGACACTGCCTTTGTGGGCCTCCAGCCCAGGGGCAGAGCAGGGGAGGCATGGCTTCTGCAGGGATGGAAGCACTTATCGAGAAGGTCAAGTGCGAGCTTCCACTGTACCCGCTGTAACCACCCGTGTCCTGGCTGTTATCCCAGCGTACCCTCCGCGATGGCAATGCAGCTTTGCTTCCTCCTCACTAAGTAAAGAAAGTGTGCACGTGTATTTTTGCTGTGGAGGAAGAGTTGCACTGAAAATTTATCCATCCTGTGGTAACTTGTTCCTGTATTCCTATCTCAGAAGTCTTAGTGGAACTCTGATTTCATTCCTCCAAACACTTCCATTTGTTTGTGATAAATACCTTAAGCCAACATTCCTACTGATGCTCTTGCAGAAGTTGGAATATGTGCTTGATAAGACTTGACGCATCCTGCACATGGGAGACATGCTGGCTGGAACCATGTCCTATAACATCTCATCTAACAGGACCGATCACACAGGGGGAGTAGTGAAGTAAGAAGAGAAAGAAAATGATGTGGCAAACACCTTGAGAAAGATCTGAAGACAAGTTTCTATACAACCATCTTTCATGTTGTTTGAAGCAGAAAATATATGTAAATCCCTGCATCACCAGGATGTTGCCTGCACAAGAAAAATGCTGTAGTTAGGAACTGCACAGGGAGAATGAAGGTAATCCTCTCCACCCCGGACAAGGGCAGCTGTGTTGGGGTGAAAGTTCTCTGTATTTGTGGCAGAAATCTCCCTGTGGACAAGGGCATCTACTGAGATATTAGGCATCTTTGTAGAGATTCAACCAGGCTTGACAGCAGTGTGAAATGGATGGTCTTTTTAAAAAAAGAAATTACACATGTACCCAGAGAGGTATAGAGCAGCCTGATGAAGAAAGGAGATGTCATATAAATGGTGTGACACTGGTAAAGAGTTTGTCACAGCCCAAGGCCCTAACTTCAATTTCATGTAAGTTAGTAGTAAGACCCGTTTAGACCCCCATATGAAATCACCAGTCCTTTAGGCAGAGACACCAAGGGCCAGCAGCTACTTTTGGGAAGCTGATGAAGATCCTGTTAAGGGTAAGCTGACCAAGGAATGCTTTTATTAAACAGCAGGCTTTGCAAAGGCAGGGCTGCAAGTGGCTTTACGTTGGTGCCTGCAGAGTGACTGTGACAGCGGAGGGGATGAGGACAACTGTGAAGAGTGCTTGGCATGCAGAAATTCATTCCTGGTGGTCCTGCTGTCAGTGAGCAGGCTCATTCAGTCTCCTGGGGCTAGGTCACAACTTCTTCTGTGCAAATTGTTGCTGGGTCCCTTCTGCAGTCAAATGGAAGACGCTCTGTGTCAGTCACTCACTCTGCTGGGCTTGGAGCATGCAAACTGTGCAAGGGTCCAGAGACCTGTGGGGAGCTGGGAGACACTCTGCTCCAGGAAAAGTAGGGAAAGGAAAAGGGGTCAGAGACCTGGTCCCCATGGGCTGTACAAACTTTCCCACAGGCTACCTGAAGCCCAAGGGCTGCCAGCTGGCCAGCACTGGGGTAAGGGCTTGACCCCCTGCCCTCCAGTACTCAGGCATGCAATCACTTTGCAGGTCATAAAACAAGCCACAGCTCCTGACATGCGTTCACATATGGAAACGGAGAACTGACCTCTGAGTGTCGCCTGAAGGAAATGGTGCAGGCTGCTCTTTTCTGAAGACCCCTCAAATGTTGACCTTCCACTGTAAAAAGGCCAGGGTGCTGCAGAGCTCTAGCACACTCTCTGTCTCGCTGCCTCTTCCAGTGAGAACATCTACCCATAAAACCAGCCCCTATGCATTTTGGCTAGCTATAGAAAACTCTATATGAGCTTATTCCTCCTTTGATAAATCCCAAAGAATGTATCACCCAACCAAGAGCTTTAAAATCATACAAAGTTCTGATAATCACAGCACAATTTTAAAATCCTCAGCCTTTTAGATAAACATGTCCAAGCCCATCTGCCTAATTAATAAACAAAGATGCAGGAGAGGCAGAACCTTGAAATGAAGTTTGTATCATAAACAAGGTAAAAAATAAATTTAGCCTAGCTGGGTAGTCAGATACATACAGGGAACTGAAAGTTGTTCTGCAAGGGGTAGTACTTAGAGCGTACCGGAGTCTGATAGGGGTCAGAGGTGGACTGCTGTTAAAATTGGTTGTATTTCTACCTGTAAAGAGTGCGTGTGGGGATAAGCAGTACTACAAGGCTATGCTGGTGTCTCTTACAGTGCAGAATGGATATGGAAGGACAGCTTGAGCTACCAAAACTTCTGCAATTGCTAGCTGATATGAGTAAAAAGGTCAAAATTTTGGCAGATTATACAACTGCACAGTGGTGGGGATGGACAGACAGTGCAGCGAGAACTGGAAACACGGTTAGTTGAAAAGAAGCTTCTCACACATCTGGGAGAAAACATTCAGAAATCTAACTACTCAGCAGGAGAGTGGAATTTGGAAAGCAATCACTCCAGGGTGTTAAGGGCAAAATAGACATGAGCTTCCACTGTCATATGGCAGAAGAAAATAAATGCAATGCGGGGCTTTACATGAAGAGGCAAGTGAGGAGGTGAGGAGGAGGAGATGGGCAGATCTGTGAAAGGTACCAGAGTACTGCATTGTAGTAGGGCTTGTCAGCAGCCATGGGTTCCTTATTTAGGCAGAGACTCAAGTGTATCATAAACCTGAACACTTAAGACTTCAGGGGACTTGGGGCATATATGAAAGGCAGAGGATTTTGGAGACATTTAGGCACATTTAGGTAACTGGAATACCTTTACTGTGGGAGTTGCATTGCTGATGGGGAAAGGGTATATATCTATTCTTTAAGATAAATGCCATCAGGGCTCCAGCAGTGACAAAAAGACAGAATAATCTGGAGCACTGCTGTTTAACGTCAGCCCAGGAGAAGGAAGAGGAAAATCCATAGACCAATTCTGATCTCAGTTTTTGCAGTTTTTGCACCAGAATGGTTTCCCAGAAATCCTGGGAAGGCGGTGCTCTACTCATGAGAAATGTGGGTCTTTCATAGCCCATGGTACGGGAAGCAGCTCGTGTATCAGCGGCAGCCTTCAGGGGATTCTGAAGCTCTGCCCTGATATTACACCACAGCATTCCCAATAGTAGTGAGAGATACTATGTCTCTCAGTTCACCCAAAGAGAAAATAAGGTATCGAAAGGTTCCGTGACTTGCTTTATGTTGCGCAAGTCTGGGGCCCTGCTAGGAAGGGAAATATCACTCAGCCCCTTTATTCTTAACAGTACCCGGCCAAAGGAACCTCTACTAGGATCTCCAAGGATTTCCTCCTACGGCAAAAGCTTTCAGTTCCAGTAAAGCAGGGAGGCCAGAGAGGAACAACCGGAGGAATGCCATGCATTATTCACGTGCTTGCAAGCGGTGTGGAATGCGAAGGCTGAGATGCAGGAGGCAGCAGTGCCTGGCTAGGAGAGCGTCGGGGCGGTTCAGGTGGCTGGCTGGCAGGGATCCACGCAGCAAGCCAAGGGTGACTCAACAACGTCAGGGGGGACTCAGCAAAGCTCTGCCGTACCTCCTGCCTTTCAGCCCGCTGCTCTGGCCGGTGGAGAGCAATGCCGCGTCCCGAGGTCACCTCCGGGAAGCTGCGTTTCTGAGCAAAGCGGAGGCACTGTTGCTTGAATGCTAAACCTCCCCAAATACGTGGCAGGAAACCTGAAACCCAGTTCAGCAAACCATTAAATTTTGTGCTCAAGCCAAGCCCTATATAAATACATATAAACTACAGTTTGGGGCTCAGCCACAACTAGAAGCATGGGGGCAGAAAAGTCGAAGATGTTTAATTAAGGTGGTGCTTGATGAGTTTTAGGAAGGAATTTTAGGACAGGTTTGCCTGGGATGGCAATGAACAAACTTATGTATCCAAGAGATCCCCACCTGTCTTAAGTACTCTGTGGGTCCTACGGCAGTCATTTAATCCTCCTAGGTGTCAGTTTTCTTAACCACGAAATGTGAAAAATGTTCATTCTCCAGGAGCTGGTGCTGGATAATGAAACAGCTCTTTACATGGAAGATGCCATAAAAACATGTTCTGTGACTATTACTATTGTAAGTAATAGGTATATATGCCTTCTTAATGGTGAATCATGAGTAATTGCTCAGTGGATCAAAGGCTAAGAAAAAGACAAACCAATTTGTTCTGCTGATGGATTTGAATTACTGTTAAAGAACAACTGCCTGAGTGAAGTGCCCAAAGTCTGAATAACTTGATTTTTAGCAGCAGCAATGCTTGACTCCTATTGACACTGATAGGATTAAGAACCTTTGCAAATTTGGCCCCACAGCTTTTCTTAATACCTGAAATATCTGTGGGCAAATAGGTGTAGGTGTCTCAGTAAGTCACATTCTTTTGTCCTCCTGAATCCTGCAGAATAGGGTCTCAAAAAATGCTTAATATTGTCTTAACTCTGCTCTTTTTTTTTCTGCTGGTGTTAATACCAGTCCAGTGGGAACTGCATTAGAATTACACTGGTGGTATCAGCTGAATTTAGACTCCTAAGTGGCTTTTTAAAATTGGGCAAAAACTTGTGAATTCTTACTGCGTGTGTCTTTCCATAACTCCAGAGTCTTGTCTAAGTGTCTTTGAAATTGGTTAACACCGGAGAAAATAAAATATGGTCTCTGGAATGCTCATTGAAAGCAAGCACTTCCAGAGTGATACAGCTCTCCAAAATGCGTTACTTTTTTTCCCGGTAAATATTGTAAAAACTTACGTCAGTATTTACGTAGTGTTGCCACTGTCATTGCAAGAAGTCCAGAAGTTTAAAGGGATTATTGTACCAAATATGCTTTGAATCTAGGAGTCAATTTGGTTTCTGTTAGCTAGGTCATATGCACATTCTGAAGGCATTTCAGCTCTTTTTCTCTAATTTAGTGTGTATACTTAATAAACGTTTAACAGAGATTGAAAAAGTCATTCAAGACCTTTTTCAGCATCTACAACTACTGGTCAGCTGTTAAGGCTAAAAATAACGTGTATAAATAAGATAAATTGCCTTAAGTGTTATTCTGACAGTGATTGTGATTAGGTGATGCACCTACTGAATGTTCATAGCTGATCATTATTTCATTTGCATTGTGGTAGTATTGGAGAGCCACCCCAGAACATGACCCTGCTGTATAAGGCGCTGTACAAAGACAATGCAAAATAATTCCTGCTCTGAAGGAGCAGCAATGAGAATTGTCTTTCATAGCTTATTGTTTTCCACCATTTCCTTGATCCTTGTGTGTCTTCTGTTTCTAAGCTATCTATGTTATCTCCTGCTAGTTTTCTGAAGCTTGAGATTTTTCTTCTTCCCATCCATTTGTTTATTTCTTTTCCTGGTAAGTTAACATCTTGCTTATTGTCATCCTTTCACATTCAACCTACCTGAATGTGGCCATCTCTTCCTCTTGAAGGAGTCCTACTTTCCCTTATTCCTGCTCTGCTACTCCTCACCTTTGCTTCATTGAAGTCAGATTTTCAACAGGCACAAATCAGCAGTTACCTTATGCCACTTTGCTTCTGCTGTGTCTGGTCACTTGTTCTTCTCTTTGATCTCAATGGCATTTTACCATCTCCCACCTCCATCGTACAATACCTAGCAGCTGTGTAACATTGTGCAGACACTATCCAACGAAACATCACAGTGATGGGATAAGGTAGGTAAATATTATGTTTATTACACAGATAAGTAAATGTAGGCAAAAATGTAGCGAGGGGCAAGATGACAGGAGTCAGTGTATGAGTTTATATTAATCCAAAAGCCCTTTGTTCTCAATTTCTCATATGTTAGCTTCAATTCATGCTAGTGCACTGCTGTTCTTTGAGGCCAATGGCCAGAAGAGCTTCTTACCAGAGCAGCCAGCCTAATGTCCATGAAGCCAGGTCTATCTTGGATGTCTCCTGTCTCTGCTCTGTGACTTCAGTAGACCCATAAGCTGCCTTCATTTCCAAAGACAGAGTAGTTTTGTCACTCATTTCCACGCATTTGAATGCAGTTTTGTTTGTGTGTAGGGTTGTCCTTATCACTCTAAATAGTCTCAAAGAGCCAAGGAGGCCCATGGTGACGTGCTCTGGAGGGTGTCTGAACAGCCAGCAGAAGCCTAGAGGGAATCCTGCAAATCCACAGGATCTTTGCCAACTGTACACGTGGACTGTGGTTTAGTGTGAGGCATTCCCTGGGCTGCCGCAGCCAAAAGGAAAATTAAGGAAATAACTCCATTGACTATGCCTCCCCCCCCCCATCTTGGTTTCCTTTCCAAAAAGAGAATTTGCAATTCAGGCATTCATGATGATGTAGTTTGTGGAGCACTGAGATGAGTTCCTGGGGTCTCCCAAGTGTTCCCTGATGGCAGGAAAGCTTTCCATGGGAAGAACCAAGGATCATTCCTTTCATGGAGAGTCTTGTAGCGATAGAGACAAATCACTGCAGTGGATTCAGGAATCTGGTTCTCCTTGGAGCAAATTGCATTGGTACCTTTGAGAGAGAGGTGCATTAGAAAGATGTGGTAATAGCCCTCTGTTTGGGAGGAAAGGATAAGAAGCCAAGAAAAAGGCCACTGAAGCCAGTGGGAGGATTTCATTGTTGACTTTAGAGAATGTAAAGCTCAGCTGAATAGTGATGGGAGTAGATGTGAACAAGCACTTTTAGAGCATAAATGACCCTTTAGAAACTATTTTGAATGGTGAAGAGCAAGACTAGGTGTGGGCCAACAAATTAAGCAGCAGAAGCGCTAGGTAA
Source organism: Haliaeetus leucocephalus (assembly GCF_000737465.1). NCBI lineage: Eukaryota > Metazoa > Chordata > Aves > Accipitriformes > Accipitridae > Haliaeetus > Haliaeetus leucocephalus. The sequence goes on along the minus strand of NW_010972909.1, from coordinate 5,185,774 downwards.
AGTATCAGGGAATGCTTCCTAGCAGTGAGGTCTGAGACTGGAGCTGGTTCTCAAGGGAGAAATGAGCACCACACCACTTGGGTGAGTTAGGAGTGCATGGTCCTTTCCTGCCCTCTTCCCAAGGGAGTGGGGCTTCTTTCATGGATCTAAAGAAGCCTTTCCACCTCTAATTTCCTCTTACTTTGTTTGAATAGGTTATCTGATCTAATTACATAACATTCAAGTGCACAAGTGCAGGAAGAAGTGATAAAATCAAGAACAGCTTTAATGAGGCCAGAAAAGGAAGAAAAATGGAGTCAGCTCAGGGGACCTCCGAGGTCCTTTTGGTGCTATTCAAGCAAAGAAAGGGAAACACTGCTAAGACAGGAGAAGCTGGATGGAGTCAGAAGGTTGATTTTGAACTAGTAGAGCAGTCAGTAGTTTCAATCACCAGAAAGAAGTAGGTAGTCTTCAGATTAGGTGGTGTCAGGAAGCGCAAAGAGGAATTAAGACTGCAGTCATTTGGGGAAGTGGTCCTGTTGTGCAGACGTGCACCTCTGCCTGCTGTAGACTGAGGTGTGTGTTGCAGTGGGGTGGGACTGACTGGAGTGAGACGGACCAGAAGGAGGGATGGATGGACACAGAGGAACAGCCGGGTACACACATCCACACACAGGTCTGGCGAAGACTGACGATCACCTTAGAAACACAAGTTTGTACAGAAAGTATCAGTTTTCTGCATTCAGTTCTATTAGCTTACCAGTTAAAATTAAACTCGATAGAAAGGTGGGAAAGGAGGGGAATTTAATCTCATGTAAAGAGTGTATATTAATATCCAGTTATTCCTCAGAATAAGGTCAAGGGTGTCACTGCCTGTTAGAAATTTTGAAAAAGCCTGATGTACGTAGTGGTTGCAGGGCACTGGACACAGCTCTAGGGCCCGAGGGTGAGAGCTGGTCCTCAGCTGAGTGAGCTGGGGTGCTGCTCCGCTCTGCCTCCTCCCTGGAGAGTAGATGGTCTAAAGCTTCTCCCAGTGATCAGGTTCTGCCTAGGGGCCTCTTCTGATGCCCAAATGTGCTTCAAAGGACAACACAACATAAGCAGTTTGGGAATTTGGCCACAATCGTATGGCTGGAGGTGCTGAATTAGAAGGGAGTAAACGCAGCTGAGGTGTCTAAATGGTGGAGACTGCCTGAGAAATGGAAAGGTGGTGGTGACTGAGAAATCACCTGAGCAGAAGCATAAGGAAGAAAATAAAGAGAAATGGCAGTGGGTATCAGGTATACACAAGCCCCCAGGACATAAGGAGGAATGCTTAGATGGCAGCATTCAATTTCCAGCACAAGATAATACAATCAGGCCCACTCGAGATACCCCCTCGCATAACGGCAAAACAGCGCAACCAAACACGTTGTCACCACAGCTCCTAAATTAAGGGGGAGCTAATTCATGATCTCAGAAGCAGAGACCTGATCAGTGGAGAAGCTGCTTGGGACCCACTCTTCCCGACAATGTTACCATCAGTCTACCAGCGACCATGGGGCACCTGGATTTAACCTGCTGTTATGGTGAGCAACGGGCCCCAAGTATTGTATCAGGAGATGCCAACATCTGGGAAATTAAAAAAAAATGGTAGGTTGGGTTCAGCTGTTAGGTATACAACCATGAAGCAGGAGCAAGTGATGAGCTGAGCCCAGTTCTGCTGCTCTGAAGCTGGTCTGTGATGAGAATGAAGTCCCCATGGGTTGATTCAGGGATTGGTGCTCCCTGCCCTGCTGCTCCAGCAAAGGAACCCAGGGAGGTCCAGGTGTTCGTGTGGGCTGGGCTGGGGAGGAAACAGAACATCTAATACTGACAGATGCCTGTGGAAGGATCTGCACATGGGGTATGGGATCAGGGCTCAGAAGAACGTTCCTTTTTGTGTATTGCTGACTCATTTAAAAAGGTGCACTTGTCATTCAGTGCAGAGTAATTTCTGCTAAGACAAAGAACCAGGTGAGGTTTCCCTTGCGTCACCAAAACGAGATACCTTCTTGGCTCAGAACTTGTTTTCCCACCATATTAGCGTGCAGACCTTCAAAGAGGGGTGCCCCATGAGGCGCTCCCAGGCACAGGCGAAGCAGGTGGTTACACAGGGCTACAAGCTGGGATGTGCAAGGTGTGTGTGCAAAATAGCTGTAACCTCGCTGCCCGCTTTGCTGGCGTGAAGGAGCCCTGCCACCCTGGCCAGCTTCTTTTCCTCCTGTGTACCTTATTTGATGGGGTTCACCATGATGTGGTGAAGAAACTTCATCATGTTTGAAAGTTCTTGCATTCTATTTATTATATCATTTACGGGTAGCATCTATGTTATATACCATATCTGTATACATAGCTAGATATTATTCTGGCATGAATATCTCTCTAAAGTCTAGATGTATTTCTCAGTCAGCTTTTGAGTGATGATAAGGAAGCCCAGCCCTTTCCTGCAGAGAGAAATGCTGCACTTCAATATTGGTTGTGCCCATAAGGCATTGCTCTACTCCTGCCCCATGCTTTTACTTGCCTGTAACCCAGGATAAGTAACTAGGGCAGCAGGTTGGGAGTCAGTACCGACACCTGGACTTGGCTTCTGGCTCCATAACTCACTTCTCAAGGCCAAATCACATCTTTGCTCCTTTTTCTCCCTGGCTAAACCAGGAATAATTTTTGCGACAGGCTACAGAGGTCATGGACCTTCCTGTATTTTTCTCAGCTATTTCTATTCATCCAAATTATTGTTGCAGCTTAGACCTCACAGGCGAGCTATTGTTATTTCCAGCCAGAATAACAAAAATAAGGAAAAAAGAAAATAAAGATGTATAACTTTTACCTTTATAGAACATCAGGGCAAGCACTTGTTTCAAAAACAAGGACAGTGTTTAACTAAGAGTGAGCACATGGACATCAGAGTGCTGCCTAACCACTGTCAAAATAGGTGTTAAACAAAGGTTTTCCTCACCAATATTTTCCCTCTGACTAGAAAATAAGTAAAGGATATTATCCATGTAATTAACCCCAGTTATCACAATCGCACACTGTGCAAAAGATTTGCAGCTGGAAAATTAATTTCATTTTTCCTCTGTTCAGCAACTACAATATTTTTGCTCAATTTTTTTTCTGCTCCAATTAAAAATATTTGGAGCTATTTCTCTATAAACCTAAGAAAGGTCTCACCCAATGCCCTTCACTGCTATCCTACATAACAGGCCAGGTGTAACCTTTTTTATTAGTGTTTTGGTTCTGAAGCTGACTTCATAAAAAAGCAGCCAAAGTTCTTGGAGATATTATCAAAGGTTGGGCAAAAAGGAAAGCATTTGGCTCACGTCGCTGTTACTGACAATAATCAATACCCAGACAAGCATGGCTTCAAAAAAATGTGTCAAGAACCCACTTCGCATTTTAAACAGACCATGAAAGACGTTCAAATTCTTCATCTGGAAGAAGAAAAAAAAAGGGTGAGGGGGGGAGATGGAGAGAGAGACAGATTTCCTTCCACCAGGCAGCGAGAGATCACTTCACGCTTTCCTTTGGTAGGTTACAGGGGCAATTGTAAAGCCATCTCATGTGAACAGATGGAGGCAAAGGATCTCAGCTTTCACCAGGAGCGGGTTAAAGATCTGATGCCTGGGACGGTGGGTTAGACAGGGCCCAGCAGCGGGGGCTTTCTGCCCCCTGACAGTCAGACGTCTCCAGGGCCCGCTGGGGTGGCAGCAATTCTTGGGGAGAACCTCGGCAGGTTCTCAGCAGACCGGCATCAGCTAAGCCTCAGACTTGTATAGGCACTTCACATTTAAGAGCATGTCTAATCCAATCACTGGCAGATTGGAAGCTATCTGTGTACCTCCCATATAGCATATTCTTGTCGGCTTGAAAGCAATCTTCTCCTCGTCAGCCTTCCCCCTTGTCTTCCTATCAGTCTGTGCAAGCAGCGGCTCTCCCCCCTTGGGCACACGGAGCTAATCCTATTTACTCAGCCCATCAATTTAACAGCTTTAAATATTCGCATCGGTTAGATGGATGCAGCTGAAAACATTAGCAGCATCGCTGGGCCAGCAAGAGACGGGGGAGAGCGGTGTGGTGAGCAGTGGGAGGCAGCCTTCCCATGCCGGCAAAAGCAGAAGAAAGTAATTCAAAATGATGAAGGCTGAGGCATGCCTCATGAACACACACACTCGTACGCACACACACACAGCAGACTACACATGTGCAACTCATTACACACGCGTGCACAAACCAGCAGAGCGTCACTTTCGCCCCTGTTTCTGTTAGTTAGCCATTTCTCTCCGGCTATGGACTCAAGTTTTGGCACACTCTTACCCCTGCTTTACGTGGGCCCACCGGCATGCCCACACGTGGTGGGGCCACTGCTGTCTGATCCTGCTCGCTGTGGTGTCGTTGGTATCGGTATGAGTGGCGTGGTCCGGCGGGATTAAGCCCCTCTCTGTGTTAGCACGGTCATATGGTCTCACACATACCCGTTCCCTCCTCTTGCTTAAACTGGAAGGTGTATGTGGAAGGACTGAAGCAAGCACAAATGCAGAGGAGAGAGCGCTGACCGTGTGTGCCTCCTGCTTGGGCACAGACACTCGTGCTATTGCAGAGGAGTCCAATCTGACGCGAGGAGGATTTACACTTAACTATCTGTTTACAAATTCCAGAACTGAAATTCCTCCCTTTAGTTTATCTGTCCCGAGCATCCTTTAGCATCCTTTAGCTATACCTCCTGTGGTCTGGCTATAGATTAGTGCACTCCTGAGGAGGCAAGTCCTCTACAAGGAGCCAAGAGGACAATCAGGAAGCTCTTAAGTGCTCCCGGCTTCTTGCCACTGCTCTGAATGATCCTGGACTTCAGAAAGAACTGGCATCCACCTCTGAAAACCCAGTGGAGACCGCGGGAAGTTTTTGTGTGCCCCTCCTCCAGCACTTGTGCCTTTACTAATCACTTTACTCCAAGTGTGGAACAGCCCTTGGCTTGCAGTTTAACTCACCTGCATGAGTCACACCTGAATTCCTCTCCTTACCCACTGGAGGTTAAATAGAATTGGGGTGGCTGTTGCCTTCCAGGGTATTACAGTCTTTGATGTGCAAAGGACTTATATGTGTCTGACATTTCGACCCGGCACATTTTTTACATTTAATCTGCTCTTTTCTTTTCTGTCTGGTTCTCAAACTCTTAGAATTTTTTTTTTTTTCACTTGCTGCTTGTGCTGGTGGAGATCATGTATGCTAACAAATATCTCAAGAGGTTTCTAGTGCAAGCAGGCAGAAAACTTGGGGATTGTCTTTGATGATCCAGAATTGGACTCTGCCCCTAAAACAGGCAGACATGTTTCCATCATTCTGAACTGAGACTAAAGGCTGAAATGGAGTAAAAAGAGAATGTGCAGTGGATGCTTCCTTCATTCATTCCCATTCTCAAGACCTAAAGGTACTTCTCTAAAGAGATTACAGTGTTTTGATCTAGTAGACAACACCATTTTTTCCCAGGCTGAGAGCACTTTGGGCAAAAACCACACAGCCAGTTTACAATTCAAGAGGGGTATTGAAGGCTTGCACCAATAGCATTGCGGAGCAAGTCAGATGAAGCAAAGGTTCTTTATTCATCCAATTCACGATGGGAGGTTATGGCAAAGGAGAGTGCTCAGAGTGTGCACTTTCCAGCTGCTGGCATGCTGCGAGCCTGACACGCCCCGAGGAATCCAGAAAAAATTCTTGAAGCATGAGAATCATTTTTCCCTTAACAACTCTGCCTCTCCTTCTCCTCCAGGGGCCAGGGCAGGCAAGCAAGATCCAAGAGGCTCTGATATCATTGGCATTCCTTCTGGTGACTTTGCAGGGCTTTGGATCAGGCCCTGAGTGTTCAAAGATGTCAAACTTGTAAAAATGTTTGGAGGATGAGAAAGCTGAATGTTCCCATGTGCTGTTTAAGGCTACATCTCAGTTTCCCCATTGCGCTTATCAGAGGTATATGTCGTCAGTACATATTGACGGAGACACAGACACTATCTTTTTGCGGTAGACCTGTGTTTAGCCCAATATCCTGGGGTTTGGTGTTTTGGGGGAATCTTCTCCTCCTGTTTCATTTCTTGGCATTAATTGCTCATACTGTCCTCTAGCTTGGTACCGTAGGACCAAGCATTCTCTTGTCCTAAAAGAATGGGGATGTTTTTGGTAGAGAACAGCAGAGAATTTGGCCAGTGCAGCTTCAATTAATTGTGCCAGCCGTGGTGATATTCAGCCTTCAGGGATTAATTAACTGGGAAAAGATTGAGAAGAACTGCACATCAGAAGCCAAGGGCTAAGGTGAGGAGGCAGAAGATCCAAACCCAGGGGAGAGTGAACAGTCTAGAGCTGCTGGGTGGGAGAGGATAGATGGGGCTATGTGGAGAGCAGGAGTGGGATTTGGGACTGAGGGTATTCAGAATGAAGGCGGCAGCAAGGTCGCGGTGTTCGCAGCTGAGATAGACTGGCTTTTAGCTAGGAAGCCATTAAAAGTGATGGTCCTCTCCTCCTTTGCCTCGGTGCTGGTTGCCTGTTCCCATTGCCCGTGTCAAAGCTCTGTGAAATCTCAAGCTGCGACAGCATCGGCTGGATAGGGGAACTAACCTGGCCGAAAACAAATCATTTACCACCCCAGGTTTATCTGTCAAAGGATCAGGCCCCAGATCTGACTACCACACAGCTCTTCAAGCGAGGATGCTGGCACAGGTGAAGGGCTGTCGTCAGGCAGGGAGACCCACATTTCACACACTCCCTCCCTGAAAGCATCAGGGTAAACCAGCTAATGGATTAGCAAGAGGAGGCTGGTGCCCACCCTGGTGCATGTGCTTAAAGAGACTATGCAAAGAAGCGAAAAACACTTTAAAGGCTGAGCAGGCCTGGACAAAACCAAGCAGTCATTTCACTACCGCAAGCCGCTGCTCTTCAGAGGCCGTGGGCTGCGCAAGTCATTGCAGAGCCCGCGAGGAGCCCACGCGAACAGCCTGGTCAGGAGGAGCTGCCAAAGGTGGTCCACAGGGCCCAGCCTCCTAAATTCTGCTCTGGGCACTAACAGCCTGCACCCCCTAGCAGCTTCCCACCAGGGAGCAGCACCAGCGCAAGCACACGTATTTCTAACTGGATATAATTCAATTGGGGGGGGGGGGGGGGAAAAAAAAAAAAAAAAAGAAAGGGCTATGGTTAGACCAGCTTTAGATGGAAGCAGCGATAGAGAGAGCTATATCCCGGCAGGCAAGATTAGCGAGACAGATAGTCAGATTAGAGGCGAGACAGAGATTTCATCCAAAAAGGGGGAACTCCTCAGGACATGCTTTTCCAAACAGAGGTTATGTGGCTTTACTGAATGGATACCGCAGGAGGTGAGCCAAATCCTCACCTGGAGTGAAATGGGAAAGCCCTCCTGCCAATGGGGCTAAGGACTCATCCCAGCTGAGACCGGACCCGGTGCGCTGATGGCCACAGCCAGCCTTTCCACGTGTCTTCTGCACGCTGCTGCATCCGTCTGAGTGCGTGACCAACTCCTAAGAGGGGGGAGAGGTCGAAAAGCCACGCACCTTTGAGGCCGCACAATGATTTCATAGGAAGTTCAACCCCAAGACATCTTCCCTAAGCCGCATTCAGTCACCCCTGCCCTGGTCAGCTGCCTTTTGTTAGAAGTGCTCGCTCTCCGCAGGAGAGGCACTGTGACACTGTCGAATTACCCTCCCTTATTCTCAGGATGCTGTTGTTTTTCTCAAGAGCTTTGATGTGGAGAGGTAAGGGCCAAATGTCCCACACCCACCCCGCCGCCCATCAGCTGCTGCAGTGCGGTTCAGCGCCTCGCTGGGCTTCAAGCGGAGTCAATCTCCTCTTCACTCCCATTTCCTCCCACCCCTCCTCGGGCTCCGCTCTCCACCGTGAGTTTAGCTGGAGCTAGATCACACACACGCCCCTGGACTCCCCTTCCCTGGAAGCAGAAACCGGAGTGACCCCGGCTAGCCGCGGGACAAGAGAGACAATCTGCGAGCCCCCGGCGGCTGCGGTGGTTCTGCCTGCCGCTGTGCGCCAGCACGAGCAAGCAAATTCCAAGAAGATGCAGTCATCAGCAGCTCTGTGAAGACAGGAAAGTGGTTACAAATGCTCTCTGCCTCAAAGAGAGAGAGAAGAAACCGCAGTCTGGCTGCAACCTCACCTCGTGCTTTCTGATAATCTGCTGTTTAGAAACATTCGCTATGGTACCCGTGGCTAGGTAGAGGTGCAAACAAACACATCAATGGATGCAAAGGGACTGGTTTATCTCTGGCCAGCTCAAACACAGCCTACTTTCAGCATGCATACAATAGCCCTCGTACAAAAGGGAACAGAGATGGAGGTTTCTTCTTCAGAGCTCTCTATATGGTGTGTTCTGGGAGAGAAAAATTTGTTAGGGCACGTGGTGCGACCGTCCACTTCCAGTCGGGGCAGGACTGGTTTGCCCCAACGTGGACTCTAGGGTTTTACCTACTAAAGTTCTCGGGGATTCAAATGCAGTGTCTTCTTTATACACTGACGCTACTCAGCAGGCAAATACGTCTCATCATCAGAAGGTTTTCCCCAGTCTTCTGCCTAAATTGTCTCCATTTTGATAATGTGCTACATTTGCATCTGTTTGCCTGAAAAGGAGGCAGCAAGTATTCACAAGTACCCCTACCATGACAGTAACTGGCAGAATTAACAAAGTTGAAAGTTTTCTGAAATATTTAATTAGCAGTTCAGGGGCCAAACTCTCGATCCAGCCCGAAGTCCATGTATTGTCCAGTTGGAAATGATTGGGTTTCATGGGGTGGTGGTGCAAAGAGAAAATATTATTGGTGCCTCCCTAGCCAATTTTTACCAGTCCTTCATGAGCTGTTTCACCAGCTGAAGTTATGTGTTCCCATCACAGCTCCGTACCTCCCTGGTGAGCCCCTTGTTTCGGGAACTGTAGGGGAGGGCACATCCCTCAGCTTCTCTCCCACCACGCCATTGCTGCAAAGCTGCATGGGTCCTTTTCTGCCCCAGTCTGAAAAGGCCACAACAAAATGCAGAATCTGGCCTTCATTATCGATATCTGAGATTTCATATTTTCATTATCAGAAGGTTTTACTGAAGCCTGGAATTTGCCACAGTGGGTGTCCTTTCAAAATCTGCCAAGTTTGCTTTAGAAAAAACAGATAACATTACCTTGGTATTTGCGGTATTCCTTGTGCTGCTCTTCCCACTTCAGTGGAAGACTGCTGAGGATGTTTAGGGAAAGGCTAAGATAAATGTACTTCAATATCAAAATAAATAATAGAGGCTAATGTGCAGCTTGTATTATTCATGCTCATGCTGGATTCCAGTTTGGGTTTAAAGAGAGCTGCCCCAGAGCTTTTAGGCTGTCACTCCCAAGTCCAGAAGGATCAAGGGAGCTCTGTCGTGAATAACGTCTGGTCTTGTCCATGGGACACACGTGGTTTTGAGCACAGTATTCTAAAATTACAGCAGGGGTAATCTGAAGCCTGTGCTGGTAAGAGCTGTTCCACTTCCCACCGTGCCTCGTATTGGTCTCCAAGTGCCCTGGGACCATTGCATCTCCCCCAAGAGATGCACACGATGGGATTGCCATTGTTCTTGGCGTGGGCCTGGAAATGGGCAGAGTGGCTACATCTGGCACGCAGTCAGCCATGACTGCACAAAATGTGGCTCCTGTTTGGGGCTGCTCTGCACAGCTGGAGGAGGCGGGTCTGATGAGTTTCTCCCACATGAGAACTCTCATTCCAGAAGATAGACACTAATGTTCTTGATCAAGTCCATACGTACCGTCTTGGGCTGTCTCTCCATCCAGGCATCGCTCCTGTAGGGGCACTTCATACAGAAACTCACAGAGAAATGACGACTCACTGGAATTTGAGGTAGAAGTGAGGGCATATTCATGCACGTATCCATGTCCAGATAAAGAAGTTTCCCCACGTGAAGTTTCTCTTTCGAGATGGAAGCATGTTGCCAGCACTCAGCAAATAATAAATAATAGTAACAGTACAAGAATTCTTCCACAGAATAATTCGTCAGCCACAAAAATTACCATAACTATTCACCAGCGTCTGGTCTGGCAGGGCAAAAGCCAGAAGCTTAACATGCTGCATAAGGGGAAAAGAAATTCTCCAGGGCAGTCCTTTAGTGATCCGGAGGGCTCGTGGTTTTCCTGCTTTGAACTGTGTGCAAAGCTAAGAGTGAAGTTCAAAGCCAACTGATTATTCAGGCCTAATGTTTGAAAAGACCAGATACTGAATCCTTGATGTTTAGTCTCACACGCCAGGTTGTTCTTGCTCCCGTGTATTTGTTGCATCAGGAGATGATGAGTATAGTACATCATCCTAGCGTAAACCACATGGGGTGAGACAGTTTAGGAGAACAAGATTAAGGCAAATGATTGCTCATACGAGCCAAAATTTGGTGGAGTGGGTCACCATTTCATAGCTAAATGAACAGAAGAAACATAAAATGCTATTGGTCCTTTAGGACATGTAACATAAATTGCTCTGTGGCCTAATCCTGCAACTCCCACAGGATACAGTTTGATGCCTCAAATATCCTGCTCATATTAAAAGGGTGTCTAAGAAGCACCTGGTGCGAGACACTCATTGTACAATCTGAAGCAAAAGAAAGAAGAAAGAGCTGCTGAATTCTCAAAGCACCAGTGCAAAACACAGCCGTGCAAAACAGGTTCACATTTGATCTCTTTCTAAGAAGACATTATCTTAGAAACATCTCAGTGCATAAAGCACTAAGTCAATAGCTTGCTACTCAGCCTGAAAGACTGAGTTGCTGAAGACTTCATCACAGGCATTATCTTTGAGATGTGCTTTTTTCTCTGTTGCCAAATCTAAATACTTGGGTTTAGTTTCAGGGTGGATGCTGTTGCCACTGCAACGTTACCCGTGGTCCTACAGAGAAAGCAGGAGACAGCAGTGTTCTCAGGGGTGCCTCAGCTCCACAGGCCAAAATACTGGCCGGTTTCTCTTCTCGTTTGCACAGGAATAACTTCACTGGCTTCAATGGAGTAACACTGTCAGCTCCAAATTGGGTCTGTTGACCTTGCTGAGTATGTCTTCAGAACACAACATTGCTGCTATTGCTGCTGACATTACAGAATCGAGCAATGATGATCTGTATTTGTGTTTTCCCTTGTTATGGTGGATCTTTGAAATCTACCCGAGGGAAGCGTTGACTTGGGAAACCCTGCTGCATCCTAAGGAATCCCACACAGATATAGCTAGTACAGAAATAGCTTTAAAAATCCTTTTGTTCTTTCCCCATGACTGCCAGGAAAATCCCAGAATCTCCTATGATGCCACTGAACATGGATGCTTGTGCTCCTCCAGAGCAGTATGAAACTTCACTTCAGAGGTGTTGCTTTGGGAATATTTGGTGGTAGCTTCTTACAGAGGCAGCTGGCCTTGGTTTTCCATGCTAGGCCTACTGACACAGCATGCAGAAACCATTCTGGAGCTTCCAGCATTGAAGTGTATTTCTGCTGAGACTGAACAGAGGTAGTCCTGAAGAAAAAGCCCTAGAGATCCATGCTGCAGTTCTAGGTATTCTGGGTGTAAAACTCTTCCCTGGTGAGGCTGCTAAGTAGGATTCTGACACAGCAGATCTTGTAGGGGTTTACCTCTAAATAAACCCAAGGGAAACAGGTACAAAACCAGGCTTACTGAGCTGGCACAGCCATGTGTCTGAAGGTGAGGTAGTGACAGATCCTGATTGTCCAAGCAGTGGAAATGGGGGTGAAGGGAGGGCAGGGGAGCTCATCTGCTTCTAGACGAGGCAGAGTCTATCCCCTTTCCTGCCTGGCAGATGACTTTGCCCTCTTTTTATTTACTGCTGGACCACAGTGTTACAGATAATCACAATGTAAACGATGTTCTTTTAGTGCCGCTTTTGTCTATGTTTTCTGTAGGATGTAGTCTCCTTGTGAAATCAGACTCTGTCTGCCAGGCGCTGAAGAAGACACACGTTGAGAGGCAGTGCCTGTTCCCAGGCTTGCAGACTAAATAAAACCAGAGCAAAGGTTTGGGGAAAGCAGAAGCCTGAGTGAGGGACATGATGGAGTTCCCACAGCAAGTTCATGGCCACGGTGGAACTGAGTCCAAACACCTCATATCCTGCTCATAACAATCAGCGTGGGGCTGCTTCCCAAAACCGCCTTGCACTGATCAGGAGGTTATCATTTTCCTGCCTGTTGCTATAACACACAACCCGGTTTGTAAGATATACGAAAATTATGGCTTCATTAATAATATGATCCAATTTCTATTTGCCGGCTATCTGGTCTCTTTTGCATATTCAGGGTTACCAACAGAGATCCCTGATAACCTAAGGAGAACTGCACATGCTCATTTTGCCTCTCTTCTGAAGTCCTGGATGTGTTTATCCTTAACCATAATTCTTTCCCCAGCCTTGCTCCTACCCCTAGCCCTGACCTTAACCGAGGCTGTCAGAAAAAAAGTTTCAAAACAAATATGCAGCCAGTTTCCTTTTTTCTTTTTTAAATACAGCTTGATAGGCTTAAAATGCAGAACACAGATCTTCCAATTATCACAAACTGCTGTGATTGCCTATCTGCTTTGCGTGTTTTTATGCTAATGGCCATCCACCCATTTTAATTTAAGAGGAAAAGGGGTTATCTTCCATTTATAGAGCAGACGTGGCAAAACCACAGGTATTTGTGCGTAGCCTTCAGACATAGGGTAACCAAAGCCAAGAGAATGATAAAACATTGACATGCTTCTTGTTGTTATCATTTAGTGCAATGGCTGTATTGCAAATCCACAGCTGGTGGTGCAACGCCTGTAGTACTTGCTACACGGTTATGGTTGTGCTAGGTGTTACGTGAGTCCTTGGCAAGTTCAGGGTGAGGAGAAGGACAAGCAACAAAGGTGTAAATGAGCTACACAGTTTCTGTCCCATGAACTGCCTACAGTCATAGAGCCTTAACTGAGGAACAGAGGACAGAAACTTTCAAAATCAGCCACCTTACCTTGGAGCTGAAGGACCAATTTCACATGTGACTTGGGCTTTTACAACCTACATCCCACAGACTTCATGGGGAATGAGCCTGTCCAGTGGCAAAGACCGAAGCAGCTTTGCTCTTAACTTCAAAGGGAAGAGAATCGGGCCCTATCTGCAACCAGCCCGAAGATGCTGGTGGAGCAGAGGCCGAGAAGGACTCAGAAGCAGAGAAAGCCCAGCTGTGTGCCCTCCGTGGTGGGAACGGTCTGGTGGCTCCTGTTGGCACCAGTGAGGAACTGACTGGATGGGCCAGAGTTCAGCTGCATGCCATTATGCTGCTTTTCCACACACTTGCGCTAGGACGTGAAGGTGGAGCGAACACAATGCTGTCACTCACACTGCATATGAATGGACAGAAAAATTGCACCTAATGCGTCTGGCAGTAAAGCTCACCACAGGCTATACCGCGGTCAAGGACTCCTGAGGGCAGCAACCTTAGAAAGGATGGGAGAAGTTTTATCCGTGAGTATTTGTGCTAAAGGCTCATTTGGTACCGAGGACAAACATGAGGTTTTCGGCTGAAAGCAACGGTGCAGGCAGAGGGCTCTGCCTTGGCTTTTCTTATAGTAGAGGGGCTGTGGGCTCTACTTTGGCTGTGTGACACAGCCCTGGTGTAAACTGTGCCTCTCTGGAGGGCAAAATGGACCTAACAGCTGGACTCTACAAAGTCTGGATGGAGACTTTGTGGGGAATATCGCAGACACCACTGGCTGGATGCCTCAGCAGAGCAAACCAGGGGAGCGGGGCAGCAACCAGTTTCATCAGGAGACTGTGGAGCGTAACGAGCGGGGGAAGATGCCGGTGGCTACATCCGTGACCACTGATGGTGGCAACAGGAGGGCTGCTGCAAGATGCTGGAGCAAGCTGTGCCGGCGGTACAGGACTGGGGCTGACAGTTAGCTAGCACAGCACTGGCTCGTTCAGCTCTTTCCAGGTTGCTGTTTTACTTTCCCTGCCAGGTAGCTTTGTTTCACCCGTTCGTTTTGTATTTGCAAGTGGGAAGCGCATCAGGACATGGCTGGGGCATGTGGGGGCTGATTTGTTATTATTCTGAACGCTGTGACGGGGAGGGGAGAAAAGGAGTTCGAAGGTGACTGGATTACCATTTTCTGTGCTGTATTTATCTTGTGTCAGTCACATGCTTTGTGCTTCTGCTGGCTGCCTGAGGACTAGGAAGAAATCATCTTCACAACTGCTATGATTTATCACCTGCGTTGTAGAGTTTAATTTCACTTTTGAAGCACCGGTGTTGCCCTGGCTGAAAAAAAGGAGGCTGGACAAGCATGCTTATGCTTGTAGTGGTATTGGAAAATTTCTCAAGTACCTGTGGGCAGGTGTGGCTCACATACTTGGGTTAAAGCAATCGCCAGATCTAGGGTCAGGAAGGAATTTTGCCCTAGGTCACATTGGCAAGGACTATTGTGTTGTTTTTGTTTTCCTTGCTTTGCAGTGTGGGTTGCGGTTGGCTTCCTAGTTTATCTACTGCCATCTTAAGAAATGCTAAAGACCCAGGCTCTAGGCCCATGAGTGGAAAAGCAGATCCAGCCCTGCAGGTCTCAGGCCTGCCTCATATAATCATGCGGCCACTGTGTGCAGAGACTCCAGTCTCAGAAGCGTACAAGGCTTCCTCAGGGCTGTCAGCATCCTCCAGATTGCCCTGTCATCTGGGCATCACCACCTAATAAAATCCCTCTAAATGTGCGATTTGGAAATCTAGCCCCGCTGTTCATCTCTCTGGTTCTTTCCCTGTGGCACAGCAGGTTTGGTGGCGAAGGTTTTTGGAGTGTTTTGGGTGCTGGAGCATTTTGTGACCCGTGCTGTGGGAGGACAGGGCATGGGTACTCCCTGGAACTTGTCAGGCTGCAGGGTGCTCGTGACCGTGATGCCCTGGCCTTGCTGATGTGGGTGATCTCCCCTGAACGCCACAGAGCTGTCATTTGGTTTCCTGTGTTGCTGGGGTGGGGCTGTGTTGGTACCGTTCACTTTTTTAGAGGCATCTTGTAGAAATTACTAGAAGGTTTACCACTCCTCTACCTCTTATGCAGGATGACTGAAATCACATTAGGAGCATCGTTGCATGATCCAAGAGAGCCGGAATGAGAGAGCATTACTTTGGAGAGACGGCAGCCTCATAAGCGGGCACTCTTCTCTGTTAATCAAAGCACTCCAGGCATAACTGCACTGTTAATGCATTTCAAAGATGTTGCTGCATCTGAATTTCCTAACTAACCAGTGATTAAAACAACATGCTTGTTAGAAGTCTCTTGGGGAGTGGCTTGTGTGATGTTGGTATTAATAGGATGAAAACAATCAGAAAGTTAGGGGCATTCTTCTGAGGTATTGAAAACCCTTAATGAGGCCCTTAGTTATGCAATAATTTCTTTGCAAGCAAACACATGCCTATTATCATTATTATTGTGCCGATTGTTGATATCCCACTGACATGAACAATTTAGAGAATTCCAAGTATTATGCAGCTCTCCTGCCAGCTCAGAATAGGCTGACACAGCTACAGCTACCTATTTAAGAAGATTAGCCTGATTTTATTTGCATAAGAATTTAAAGCGACAAAACCACTTACCACACCCAGGAAATGATCATTAAAAATGAATTACTGCACATTTTTTATTAGCTGTGTGGTTAACTTCTGAATGCTACAGTAAATGCCAAATCCAAAGAGAGATGCCCTGGAATATTTTCCCCATGGTTTTCTAGGCTCTTGGACGCGCAGAGAAAATGTCTCATTATCCATTCTGGCAAAAAGGGATCTTGTGTACAACATACGTAAGTATCCTTAAGTGGGCATCCCCTAGCTAAGATGACAAGTAAATCTTTGCACGCCTCGTGTTACTCATGTGCAAGTCGAGCAGTTCTGCATGTCTGGGTTGGCCTGTACGTAATGCCAGCCAATACTCGGGGATATCAGACTAAAGCAGTCATGAAACAGTGGGCTTCATTCTCGGTTAAAGTTCCCCCAGTCCCACTGGCAGCAGAAAGGAGCCCTTCAGGAAAGGTAAGCCATTTTATGCTGCGGTCTTCTGCTGAAGGGGGGGCCAGTTGCAGAAGAGAATCCGTCCCAGCAGCTCAGGTTTCAGCAGGTAAGTGAAAGCAGAGAAGGAGCAAAAGCAGATGGAAAAGAGAACACAGAAAACTTGTCTCTCCCAGAAGTCTCATCTGTAGGCTGCTCTCCTCGCTGTTCTTTTTTTGGTACTACAGCAGCAGCCATCTCCAACACCTTCACGGGGAGCGGCGGTGCCGGGGCCAACCCAGTGGGGTCAAGCACCCCGGGGCTGGCGGCAGCTTCATCCTCCAGCACCGGCAACACTCGCCCACCCTCCGCTGGCACCGGCACCGGCACTGGGACGGGACTGGGACCAGCATCAGGACCGGCATCAGCACCTGCCAGAGAGCTGGGCCCCTCTGCTGCCTGGTTCGCCCGAGAGCTGAGCTCCTGGGGAAGGTGCTGGATAGTGTTCATTGAGTTTAAAAAAAATCACGGCATTATTTCAAAACGTCAAGAACAGCCTTGTGGTTTTTCTTTCTTTTCCTTTTCCTCCAAAATCCAGTCCGAGCTGTTTTCACCTCTGTTGAAATGGCTGGAAATAGTTCCATTTTGAAACCTTTTCTAAAAGCCTCCTCACTAATGATTTGGAAAATATTTTCCAAAGTGAGAAAGGATGCCTGAAAGAGATTCCCCCTGCCAGCCCAAGGGGCGGCGGCAGCAGCAGCAGCATTCCAGCCCAACTCCTAGCAATGAGAGAGCAGGGAACGAAATGCAAAGCGTCCACAAAGAGATGGTACCAGTGGTGAGAACACCTTTTTTTCAATGGATCATGTGGCACTTGCATAGCTGTGTCAGAGAAACAAGGCTGAAAAGCACCTAGGAAGGAAATCGCACCCGACGCAGCCCCTGATCGCAGTGACGGTGCTATCTGGCCGCACTTCTTTAAAGCATCTTTGCGGTGAAGTGTGCCTCAGGAGTTTCCAGCCTTCCCCAGCCAGGAACTGCATACCAAAATCTGCACATGACTGAAAGCAGCGTGACAGCTCAGGAAGAATGCCCTGGGACAGGTACCTAATGGATGCCTGAGGGTCCCCGCTCCATCACAGGCTGTGGCAGGCCTGGGCTTGCAGCTCCCTCCCAAGGTGACCTAGGGATGGTTGCCCTCACCTCTCCTGCCTTGCTTCCTCCCAGAGCAAGGGATTGAGATTGCTCAGCCGTCCCTGTGTAATCACAGCCTTGCTGCTGGCCAGGCAGTGAAGCCACATGCTTGCAGAGCTTGTGAGCCAAAGGTTGCTCACGCTCTGTGATCCCAGGCAGTGGCAGGGACTGGCAAGAGATGGCTGTGGGACTTCACAGTCTGTTTCCCAGGATGCTAGCAGGTATATCATCAAACTGCCAACGCATTCAGCATCTCTTCTCGCCACTCTCATGGCAGTTAAGAGACCTAAAAGCGATTAGGTGTCTGACCTGGACTGATTTCCAGGGGAGCAGAGCACCAGCATCTGTCTGAATTCTTCAAAAACACATGCCTGAATGGCCAGGGAAAGTAAAACCCTAACATTGTACAGGGAGAGCTACCACCCCAAGCCCAGGAATCGGCAGGTTCACACAAGGAGCATTTGTATTTCTGTTCCCATGTCTACACCTCTTATATGTGGCTAGATGTTTGCTTCCAAGGCTGTCGAGCTTACCATTTATATGGACCCTAAATTCACTGCAGAAGTCTTCGTCAGCTTGAGCTTCTCGGTCTCTGTCATGAGAATGGGAAGACACTGCGCAGCGGTAGGAAGAGTGACACTGGAAGACCACGGTGTGTCCCGCTACACTGAAGCCTGCAAGTGGAAATGGAAATGCTTTTCTTGTCAGTGATGCTGGCGCAGGGTCTGTATAAGGAAGGATGCACTTGTGCTGTTACAGGGCAGAACGGACATTCAGGAATTTAGGGCTCCATACTTGTCTTGCTAGAACATTCTGCTGTGAATTTAAGGAAGTCACTTAACATGAAATCTTGTTCTCACAGTAGCTGATGGGAGTCTTGCCATGGAATTCAGTCCTCGAATAAAAAAAACCTGAAAAATGTCCCCTGTTTGACATCAGAGGGAAGTGCTTTGGGGCCAAGACCATCTCTTGCTTTGATGGTTGGTGGCCTTTTAGTCCATCAGTAACACATGGACCAAGAAAGAAGAGCTATATAGTTGAATGAGAGAGAGAATTTAAGGCTCTGATCATGGGAAAGGAAAAAATTTTTACCCTTGCAAAGACAACTGGTAGGCACCTTTCAGCTCAGGGTTTTCACAGACCAAGAGAAAATAGAAGTGCAGATCCCTGCAAACCAAGGGGCCAGATTGGTGGCAGATAGGGCAGGCTGATTTAATGCTGCAAGGAGGTCAAAACAGAAACTTTAGCATCAAAGAAAGTAGGAGTGCTGCAAAAGCCCAGTGCTCACAAGTAGCACTTACCAGAGGTATCATATAAACTTAACCCTGCTGTCATTATTCCTATTGGAAAGAAAGGAGGTGAAGGCCACGACCTGTGAAGCAGAGGTCAGATGTTACAGACCATCAGGCAAAGGAAGTGACAATGGGGACAGGTTCTTCTCTGAAGCACCACCAGATGGTAGCTAATCTCAGTCAGGGGAGAAGGCACGGCCACCAAATCTACACAGGCTCCCTGAACCTGACACTCAGGCATTATCAAGGGAAAAGACTGTTCTTCCAACTGTTACAAGACAGACTATGCAGTGCAAGCCATGCAGTTAATCACAGCACTGTGCTGATTTGGGACAGAATTTGCCAAGATCAGACACATAACACGTATTTGCTTGTTAATTGCTTCTGCATAAAAGCTGGAATCTGAAATAGCCTGAAAATTTCTGCCTTAAAATTTTTCCTCCTGACGCCTCTGCTTACTTGTGAAAATGACTTTTGTTTTCTGATTTAGAGGAAAGCACAGTCAGTCAGATCAAGCGCTGGTATGAACTGGCAGAGCTCTGTGATCAGCACTGGGGTCTGTCCCAGTGACTTCTTTTATGATAGTAAGTGGAAATGCTGCTGTCCTTGCATTCAGCTGCAAATCTGCTCACAGATTTACTGAGAAATCTCTGCTAGCTGAGCTCAGGTAGGACTCCAGCATATTTCCATGTCTATAGCGGGGACAAGGAACGCACAAATGGCCGTACAGGTGGAGGTGAGCTCAGCAGTCCCAGAGTGTCATCCACTCAAAGCAGAAGGGCACAGACCTGAGAAAGGAAACCTAAATGCTTCTCGTGGTGTTTGTCACTACATGGCTTGCATTTAATCTTGTCTGAGCAGCTTATGTTTTCACCGTGCTTCTGTTTTCCTGCCTGGGTGAGAAGGAATAGAGCCCCCGTTGCTGTAAGCAGCTGCCAGGAGAGCTGCGTGCAGAATGCAGAGCTGGGACGTTGCTGTGCCCGGCGAGAGCCTCGTGTGACAAAGACCATGATCGGGTTCGGGTCTCTTCCAGTCATTTCTTCTATAGGTAGGCACGGTGGGTTCACTAGGACTCTAGCCTAAAAGTGCTCTTACTGTTTACCTTTTTGAAATCTCAGTGGTGTGATTTGAGTCGCTCAGTTTGGCAGAGCACTCTAAAAGTATAAAAAAGTAATCCAGCCCACAGAAAACAATGGCAGTTAAGCACTTTCATGACATTTGGTGTGTGCTTAAGTGCTCAGTCGGGTC
The DNA here is from genome assembly GCF_000737465.1 of Haliaeetus leucocephalus. Lineage (NCBI taxonomy): Eukaryota > Metazoa > Chordata > Aves > Accipitriformes > Accipitridae > Haliaeetus > Haliaeetus leucocephalus. The sequence continues at coordinate 5,166,022 of NW_010972909.1, read as the reverse complement.
TTTCATTGCTGTCACGGTCAGATCTCCTCAGCATTATGCGCATGAGCAATATCACACACATATTTTTTTTCCATAGCCAGGAAAAGCAGTGAAGATGTCATATCTTACATGCTTGTTGCTCATTGCCTTAACACCTGGAACTGTTATGATCTGATTTAAGGTCCTCGCTTCTTCTGGTCCTCTTGGCAACAGTAGGGTGCATAGCAACATGCACTTCCTAAAATGATCCACTGTGCAATGCCTGTGTGTTTGTATCTACCAGTAATATCATTTGGTACTCCTGCCACATGGGATGTCCAGCTCTGAACGATAGAAGTGCAAGCTGTAACACAGGCCGGGGAGGTGCAGGGATGAACTTCCAAGCCGTGAGGTAACAAAACCCTCCGGAGCCCATTGCAGTATACCCCCAAGTGATCCCGCCTTGTGCTGGGAGATGTCTTCCCAACCCGTTTTGTGGTACCTCAGCCACCCTGTAATGAAGCAAGGTTATGAATACAGCAGAACAGCAGGTTTTACCCATGATATAAGCTGTAAAACCTCTCTGAACTTGTGCTGCTTTTGCTGCTGTTACCTCCTAAGAAGTTCTGCTTCACCTTCTGCTTGCTGTTAATGATGACATTTCAAAGTGCTTTTCCTGTGCTAAATGTGCATAGCTAACACAGGAAACAGAATACACACTGCTTGCAAAGAGCCTTGCTCTGCCCGGTGACAGAATTTACCAATCTTGAAATTCTCCTCAAAATTTGGGTCTGTTGAACCTGGGGCATCTTTCTGGTTTCTTTTAGGCATCTTATTGTTATTGTGTGAGATGGACTCTGCAGGGCTGGCAATCCTTTTAAAGAGAATGGACTGTTTTCCCCCCAGACTGGCAGCTCTTTATTAGGAAATGGCCACAAAGTGACATTATTTTAGAACTGCAGCAGTAGAGCAGAGCTGGCTAGAACTCAAAGCTTCAGTGAAAACTTTCAGCACGATTTCAGATTTTGTTGGACAACAGAGTTGGAGGTTTTGACTACAATGTTTCTGAAAATAGCAAATCTCTCACCAACTCAGAAAGCTGAATGTGAAACCTCAAATTTTGATGGGGAGAAAAACAAGTGATGGCATTTTCCTTCCAGTTTTGGATCAGCCCCAACAATAAACTTTGCTTTATATAGGAAACAAATAGAAACAGTTAGGAATTAAACCATATGTACATCATAAACAGAAAATATAAGAGACTAATACAAGTATTGGATATGCACAAGGCAGAAAGTTGAAGAATGGCAGAAAAGAAAATGACAGAAAGGGGGAAGGTATAGTTCATATGTTGTAAAACGAGACCAAAGTAGGGATGGAGGCACAGATGTAAGCGAGTTGTTGCGGTGCAGCGGGGAACGCTCTCACTCCAGCAACGGAGAGCTTGCAGTCATGGAGAAGGCAAGGACCGCAAGGCAGGGAGCCCAAAATGCCAGAGTGTGCTACATGGAAGGGGTTATGGGGCAAGCGAAAAGGAGGGTCGGTGACGCTGAGGGGTGAGATAACGCCAGGGAAGGTGCAGGAGTTGGGAAAGGGGAAAGGAGGAGCACGCGCTGCAAACAACAGCTTGCAGGGAGCCCCGCGGAGCACAGGCAGGAGAGGAGGGGAACCACCCGCTCGGGTTGAGTCGGGAAGTCCGATCCCGCCGTGCAAACTGGTGGCGAATGGCAGCTGCCTTGACCCGGCTGGGAACTGAAGACGTACGCGCGCTCTCCTTGAGGATGCGGGAAACGCGGCGGCTGCTCTTCCCGAGGACTGGTCCTGCTGCAGCCCTCGGTGGGATACCTGCCCTCGCTCCCCTCGCCCGGGCTGGGGGAATTCCAGGCAGCCGCCGGGAAGAGCCTCGTGCCGCAGCCGACCTCCCGCAGACTCGTCTACCCGCCAGGCCCGGGGCCCCGGGAAGGGCTAACAGGGAGGAGCAGCCTTACACTGGAGAGGCAGGAGCTATTTCGGGAGAGACCGGTGACTCCTTTGGCCAACAGAACCAGCCGGGACCTACAAGCTCCCGACTCAGCTCCTGGCTCTGCCAAGAAGCTTTCCGGGTACCGTTGGTGCCGCTGCCTCTGGGTCTGGCTTCTCTGACCGCAAAATGGAAATAACGAATATCGTTTCCCTCTCGTTTATCCGCTCGACCGATTTGCGAGCGGTTCAGGGCTTGGGCTGGGTTTTGCTCCCTGCCTCTCTGGGCTCGGTGCAGGGGACGCTGGGGGCACCGCCGCAGGACAAAACAGCCAGAACAACAATAACTGCGCCGTCCTGGCACAGGAGGGGGGAGGATTGTTTTCAGCCTTCGCAGCCCACGAGCGTTGGTACAAACGACAGATACAATCGGGCCTCAGGGGTTTTTTTACATTTATGTGTCTGGGGAAGGATGTCAACGGCTGTTCTCAGCCACTCTGTCGAACTGAAGCTAAAGATTTGGGCAGGTGGGGGAGAGAGAGAGAGAAACGCATTGAATTGCCATCGAAAGAAACATGCATAATTCCTAGAAATGCTTTGTGTCAACTTCAAAGATCCTACTGGGAATGCAGCTTATTCTCTGACCGACATGTTTCCTTTGCAAAAGGCAGCAACTGATGTCTTTTTTTTTTTTTTTTAGTCCCCAGCAGCAGTCAGTACCTATGTTTTCCTCGTCTGAAATGCCTGTAAGTTCAATCAGCTGAAATGGCTTAAATACAGTAAGGGACGGGGCAAGTTCACATGTCACTCTAATAGGACCTTGAAACAAAACGTAGCCTCACTGATGTAACTGGAGGTTTTGCTTCAGATCTCTGCTGTTCTGTGAAGGAAGAGATGAAGCAGGAAAGAAGGAAATACTTAACCCTTCTAGTAGAAAACACCATGGGAAGCAGAGAAACCAAGACAACTTTCCTCTAAAGCCCCATCGCAGACATGTGGCTAAATCTGAATAAAGTTCTTTCTCCTCCCGCTGCCTTTACAAGAGTTTAAAAACGGCATTTCTGAAATTTTGCTGATGTTGGACTTGAGAAAAAACAAACAAACAAACAAAAAACCCCCCTGCAATAGTTAAGCACTGTTACTTAATAGAGCTTTAAATGCTAACCAGCGTCTGGTGTAAAGGTATCAAATTTAAAAACATATTTTCTGACCATTGTTAAGTCTAAGGTTTAACCTCAACCAGTGATTTTTTTGCTTAAGCCTTGATGTGTTTATGGCACACTGCTTGTGGTGGCGATCATACTTTCAATAGCAGTATCTCTGCTTCAAAGCCGGGTCTGTCTTCTCCTTTCACTGAACTCAGCACTCTCCTGAAAAAATTCTGTGGATTAAAAAAAAAAAAGAAAGAAAAAAAGAAGTTGTTTTAAAAATAGCTAAGAAACAAACATATTTCTGAAAAAAATTAAATTTTTAAAAAGGAGAATATATCTAATATATCTTTTTTGTATTTATCCTGGCATTATATACACACCAGTGTCATCACTTCACGGGCTCTGCTGAACCAGACAGGCTGCAAACCCTAAAGCCTTTATCCAGTTTCTCTTTGATGAACACTCAGTGCCTGTTTTCAGAATTTTGTTTAGTGTTTTCATTGAGGGAAGTGCTGGCACCATCTGCTGGGATTTTTGTCACTGCCACCGGTAATGTTAGGATTTCAGGCCTTGCACTTATAAACGTACCAAATATTCCCAGTTTAACCTGTATGGCTACCCTTTATTTTCAGAACTTCAGCACCTCAGTTGGGTTTAGATTTGAGTTCCCCAGGCCTCAGCAATTCCCTGCAGCTCTGAGCCCTGCCCGGGTTTCAGGCAGCTCCTTTACCAGGGATGGGATGCTCGGGAAGCAGCTCCGTGTGCCGTCCCAGCTCAAAACCACTCCTGAAATTCTGAAAATTCAGTTTTTCCACTTCTTTCCTCACCTAGCGGGCTTTGGAGAGCCTGGCACACAAGGTAAGGCAAGCGCAGGGCTGGCTTTCAGGACACAGGTAGGTCTGCTGAGTTCCGTGCAACAACGCAGCACCTATAGTGCAGGGGCATCCAATGGAGCCAGCTACTGTTGCTTAACGAGGTTTAAAGACAGGGAACTGTTTCTCAAGCATTACGGAGATGAAGATGCAATTCCTGGCAATCAAAAAAGCTTCTGTACAGTTTGGTACTGAGACTAAAAAGATTAATGAAGGTATTTTGCGGTAGGACAAGGGGTAATGGTTTTAAACTAAAAGAAGGTGGATTCGGACTAGATAAAAGGAAGAAATTTTTTTACCGTGAGAGTGGTGAAACACTGGCACAGGCTGCCCAGAGAGGTTGTAGATGCCCCATCCCTGGAAACATTCAAGGCCAGGCTGGACAGGGCTCTGAGCAACCTGGTCTAGCTGAAGATGTCCCTGCTCATTGCAGGGGGGTTGGACTAGATGAACTTTAAAAGTTCTTTCCAACCCAAACTATTCTATGATTCCATAATTCTATTGATTAGCTTTACAGTAGCCACTCAAGGAGCCAATACGACTTGAGTCCTATTGTGCAGGTCCTGTATAAACAGATTTCACCTGCCCAGGAGGCCACTGAGTTTAAATGGAGAAGACAGAAAAAGACTGGGATGAAAAATAGCAGCAATGAAAGGTGGAAGCATTTCCTTAAGCTTGGGTAAGATTTGGAGCAGAAAACAGATATCAGTCTGTGACAATATAACCAAACTCTTTTCCTGTAGACCTCAGAGCAAGATTTTAATAAGTAAAGAACCTTGGAAACAGGGAGTCACGGTGGCAAAGAAAGGTCTTTTTTTAACATTTTCAATCTAAAATACAACCTTGTAACTGGAAATTATTGTAGTCATTAGATCTGGAAATTACTATAGAAATTAGATTCGCAAGCTTGTAGGGAATGTAAAAGTAGAAGAATGTGTTAAGTACCATCTATGTTTGTGTCATATTCCTCATTTTTAGGAAAATAACAAATATTTATTTAAAAAGAATGCATACAAGAGTATGTATAATTCATATGGAATTGCCAAAGCTTTGACTCCCAAAGATCATAATAGAGCTATTTTAATAATCTGAAAGTGTTTTACTAGATATATTTACTCTGTATTTTATGGCTTGTAATAAATTAAGAGACACTTAAATCCTTACGATAGATGGCTCATGTATTAAACCCTAAATATAAACACCTGTTATATTTTGAGGTCAATTTCCCATTTGAATCTCCAGATTTATCAAGGATAGGGTGATCTAGTTTTGTGTGGATCCAAAATGAAATTATTCCCCCTTAGGGTTCAAAAGCAGTTTTTAAGGTGGTACGACGGAATCAAAACAAAATTACTCTAACAAGGTTTTGTAGTCTGTGGTGACAAAGTCACTCAACTCTGGTTTAACATGTCAACTAAAGAAAATGAGCAGACACTTTCTACCGCAAATGATCACATTGCAAGTCTCTCTGATGCTCTGTACTGACTTGAACACTAATGATTGCCAATCCCTGCAGAGTATTGCCATATTGAGGCATTTTCAGGAACTTCTAAAGGGAGTCATAATAGTTGTGAGGTTGATAAAGGTATACGAAGTCTTGCTTTCGAGCTGAATTTCATCTCCCATGTAAGTACGTACCCACATTTAGAAAACTTAAAATGTGAAGCTGGGCAATTCACATTCAAGCTTTGCCTTCTTGCTGATTTTGTCAGTATTTCAAATGTTGCTTTGGTAAATTTTAAAGCACCAAAAAACTTGATAGAAGTTGACAAAATTCAGCATTAATAATTTGAAACAGATGCCAGACCTACCTGCATTCAGATTTATGTGCTATGAATAGGTCTATTGGGTGGAACGGTGATGCCACCTGCCAGTTATCAGGAAAATGGTCTGACATTCAATTTGTAGACCCATTTTTTTCAGTGCAGTCTGAGACACTGCTCAGTGCTTCTTCCAGCCTCATCTTCAATGTACTGTGGAGCACATTGTACTGAGGAATCTGACGGCCCTGGGCAGATGGAGCGGTGATGTCATCGGGCTTTTCCATTTCTACTTCCTATGAACATTTGCCTTATTCTTACATCCCAGCTCTTTCTCGACATGTTTTAGACTAGAAACATTTTTCTTTTTTTGGGCGCAGAGAAGGAATCATTTCTTTTTGATTTCAGACAAGATCTGGCAAGTGAGCTCTTGTTGCTAGTCAAAGAAAAAGCCTTCAAAAAATTAACACAGAATCTGTGTTTAGCAAAGTGATTTGCATAAGCTGTACACTTGGTTCTTAGAGTTGGAACAGTTCTAACCTATGACAAATTCCTCTGTCTGGGCTGTCTTCCAAAATCATTTTCATCTACCCTGGCAAAAGAACTGAAGTCTGCGTTCTGCACTAATTAACGGCCTTCGGGAGAAGGGCCCCAGTTGAAATGCTGACACACTTTGTACACGCTTTATTTGTGAAAGGGGATACTGAGCCCATTTGATGGCGCCTCCTGCTCCGTCATGCCGTGCAAAATTTTAAGTGGGGAAACAAAATGGGTACAGTTATGTCTTGTTAAGATTCAGAGTTACTAAACCACTGCAGTTTTCCCCATTAAAAAGCACAATATTGGGATTTTTTTAATCTTTGAATAACATTAATAAGCAGTAAAAAAGACTAAAACCATGGCAGTTCCTTAGTGAATATGAACTGACATTCACAATTTTTATGAAGCATTATGGCTTAATGCAGTGAGTCTCCATCTCACTAAATGTCTTCATTTTGGAAACGGCAGAGTATACACCCAATGTTCCTTTTACATAAAACTGGAAACTGCTGAAAAGGGAAGGCAGGGAGAACAGCTGTCCCCGTAACTCTGTGGAGTTCTTCTAGCAGGTCTACTGAGTCCTGTGAGGAAGTTTCCATGCTAGATCCATGAAAGGATTCATAGCTTTTAGGCACCCAAAAGCGTTCAATGGAATTCAGAGTCGTTGACTGAGCAGGGCACCCAGAAAATAAGACATGCGGAGAGTCAGGCATACCAAAACACGGCATCCCCAAAAACTAGGGGAGACAAAATGGGAGATGGCATAATGTTAGTCTTCTGTAGGAGAGCATCCAACCCTGTTTAGGCTTCCCACCCGTGAGCTTGCTTCTGGAGCTTTGTGTTGGAGCCAAGAAAACTCCTGGTTGCAAGGTACAGCCTTCCACAAGAGGAACAGCCCATGCCAGGTTCAGATGCAGCCCCTGCTCTGCCTGCTACGGTTACCGCCTCCGAGCTGAACATCCAACCGCAGAGCTATCTGTGGAAGGGAGGCTGTCTTAGTCTCTTCTTCTGAAGTTGTTGACCTGAATATTCACCATCTGCTTTGGAGACGTGAATGCACACGTGCTTGGGCTGAAGAGAGATTTGACCCTGGATGTTAACTATTTGTTTCATCCAAGTGCCCAGCACGAGGCAAGGAAAGAAACTCCTTTTCTGGCTTCTGTGCGTGGAGCCTCACCTAGGAAGTGTGCTCTGAAAACATTGATTAGACTCAACTCTGCAGCTGAACTACATGGAGAGCTCCTGTGGAGACTAATAGAGCTTAACCAGGGTTCAGTGCACTCACCCTGCTCAGGGAAAGGAGTGAAGTACATCTATCCAGCAGCAGATGTTCAGATGCTTAGTGACCTGTGGGAAAACACTTGGTAGAGGCGAGGGCATTTAGGCAGCTGCATGGTGTTTGAGGAATTTAAGGAATCCCAGCCCATGTCTTAGGCTTTTCTCCTCGCTCCTTTGCGATGAGTGCAGAAAAGAAAAAAAGGAAGAACAGGAGGATTTCTCTCTCAGATATTCTTGCAGCATTTCTCTCCTCAGGCTTCGCCCTGCTTGCCTGCTGCGGCCCTCAGTAAACTATTTCATTGTGAAGCAGGAATGCACTGATTCTCTAACCACTGAGACAGATCCAGGGTTTTCGCTAGCAAATAAACTAGCAAACATAATCAACATTCTTTGTGAATCCTCATCGTTGCCTTAGGAGGAGGAATTTCAAGTCTATTTTCTATGAACCTTAAATGCAAAGTTTCCGCAAGCACAAATGCTCCAATATTTTCCCTTCTTCTTGGGTACAGCGGACAATTCTGTCTTGTTTTTGTCCCTAAAAGTATTGACTGTGTTAAACACTAGGCACGTGCTTTCAAAAGAAAAGCACCATGAATGCTTACATGTCCCTGTATTATCAGCCACGTGCTCCATCACTGGGAGACAAACGGTCCACTGAAATGCGGCTGGCCTGGACGTTCCACATACCAAGCAGATGCAAGCAGAATGCCATAGGGAAATAAGAAACACATTGTATGTGATTTAAAAGGCTTACAGCTATGGAATATCCTTCTGAAAGCCTAATGAATATCTCCAACACATACGCAATCGAAATACAAAACGCGCCCTGCCTCAGAATACAAAACCACGGAACTGGAGATAATCTCTGAAGAAACCCACAAAATAAATCTACTGACAGCAGCACCTATAATCATACAACCCCACCATTTGGCTTGTCAAAATGTCTCCAAGCTCAGGATTTTCTGCGGAGAGGAAACCATCCACAGAGATTCTTTCTTAATTTTATGCCTTCTGTTTGCCACTCAAATAAGCTTGTGTGCTGGGTTTGGGGTTTTTCTTTGTTTTGCTTTCTTAGATGCTAATATGGCCCAGACTGACTTTGACAAAGTTACTGATTACAAATTCCGCTTTCTTTCCACAGGGCTGGAAAAGGACCATTTAAACAAGCACTTGTTCAAGTGACTGAAAATACAGGCTTTTTTTTTACCTGGTGACTGTTGAAGTGATAATACCCTACGCTTAGATCTAGTGAGGAGAATATTTAGGAAAAAGGAGGAGAGAGAGGGCAAAATCTCTCAGGATTAGTCTTGTAAAGGTGCTTTTTTTGCACGTACCTCCTTGGTTATTTCACATATGAGCTCTTGGAAGTACGCCTGCAGAGTTTCCACCAAAAGCTGAGGTGGCAAAGGCAAGGTGAAAGGAGTTACGAAGATAATTTCATCCCTCATTCTCGAAGGGAAACAGAGCACTGAAGCAATTTATTCCAGAAACGTGCTAATTCCTGAGTTTTCCCTGTTGCTGTAGTAAGCAGAGGAATGGCTGGTGTTGTAGCAGTATTGTGAGGTGAGAAGCAGGGTTAAGCAGGCCAGGCTCAGCGCTCCGAGTATCTACCCTGAGGTTAAGCAAGCTGAACCCAAGGTATGTAAATAGCATAGGTTGTGTTGTTTCTCCTTATCCCTGTGTCATATGCCTTACATAAAGGAGCTGTGACACACCTTTAGGAGCATAAAGCATTCAAGCTCTCCTCCTCCAGAGAGTGCTAAAATCTTATAAGCATGCTGGAAAAGCAGTGGACAAGTTTGGCTTTGAGAACAGGCGCAGCCTTGCTCATACAGTGCACCAAGTGTATCGAGGCTTTGGAGCAAAAGCAGACACAGCATAGCACTTTTATAAGCAAATCCCAGGAGATGCCTCAAATTTGGAGACAAAGTTCTGGGAAAAGGTGTGGGAAGACAACACCATACAATAATAATGCAAAAACTCTGCCTACCATTTCCCAGGTTGATCCTGCATGGACAGATGATCAAGACTTCCAGGAACAAAGTATGTACTTTCACACAGAAAAAGAGGACGAAAAGTAACAGATATAATAGACAGGGACTAGGCTGAGACTCAGGAGACCAAGCTGAGAGACTTTAGCACTAATTTCTGCTCTGCCTCTGACCTGCTGTAGGACCTTGGGAAACTCATTTTGCTTCTCTTTTCTTGCCCACTCATAGAATAAACTCTTGAGGGTGGGGATTGTCTCTTGCTGTACGTTTAAACTGTACAATGGGAATTCAGTTCAGGCCTGTTGGCACTACTGCAATTGAAATAATAACAAGTAAATACATAGATTATAACAAACAACCAAATCAATTGGTGGAAGAGTGCAGATGGGAGTGAAAAGACATATGGGTGAAAGAGTGTGAAGCAGCAGAAAAGACAGGGAGAAAGAATGGCCTGAAAGGAAGAAAGTGAGAAAAGGGAGTAAAGGAATGCTAGAAGACAAATTGAACACAGACCGACACTGGTTGTTCCGAGATCAGCTGATGCACGCAGTTTCCCACTGTCCAGAAAGAGATTTGGAAATGGCTCAAACAGAGAAAGGGGTGAACAGGCTAAGTAAAGCTTTCCCTTGACCCCAGTAAGAGAAGCAGTGCTAATACCTTCCTGCCCTTCACCGGCCCTCTGCCAACCCTGGTTCCCTGTTCGTGAGCTCCTAAAAAGCATTTAGTAATCTGAAGCTGTCAGGCACTCGGTTAAAGGCAGTGGAATCTCTCTTTAAAGACCCAGCACAGCTCTATCGCCAGCACACCGCTATGCCATGCCAGCATTCATTAGTCCTCCAGGGGTCATCTTTGACCTGTGCAAATGTAATCCTGCTAAAAACTTCTGGCCTGTCTGGGGCCTGACTGCCTTCGGCAACACACCAGTGTGAAATATTTATGAATCAAGATAAAATTAAAATATAATTTTCAGGCATTTTTAGAGGAAGTCTTTAGCTTTACTTGTGGCTAAGTGACAGACAGACTCTAAAAGGTTATAAGTAAGAGCTAAGTGGCTCAGAATATTGTGATAGAAGGTGAAGTCTATGGAGACGGCCCAAGCTAATGCTTTTTAAAGTCGATGGAAAGATTTCTCTGTCTCTCTGAGTGTTGAATTGGTCTGCGAGAGACTGGATGAGATCCAATTGAGGCCCATAGTTACCAGAAGTTGCTACCAACCAATGGCTATTCAGTGAGTCACATTAAGCGAAAAGATGGTTGCAGTAACGTGCTCAGTGACCAATGGCTGCAGACACAAAATATTTTTCATTCTTCATAGTGGTCTGGGGTCAGAAGACAAGGAAAGAAAGGGCATGAAGGCAGTAAGAATGAATTTATCAGTCCACGCGTGCCCCCCACCGAGGGGTCTGGAGGAACAGTCAGATGAATGTAAATCCCACTCTGTTTTCCGAAAGGTATTTGGTCCAGAGGGCTGCAGGCTGAAGTCACTGTGCCTGTCAGGCTGAGTCCCCTCACCAGCAGCGAACTGCTGCTTTCAAATAAAAATTCAAGAATTGACCTACAACCACTACACTGCCAAATACAACTGAGATTTCTTAGAATCTGCTCTCACTGTGTCTTTTGTGTAAAATGTTTCCTAAGATGTCTTTGTGTGGCTATTAGCTATTGTAGTTGCTGTGCTGTTAAACTTTTTTAAATGGCAAGTCAAAGCGTTTCCTTGAGACCTCTTCCAAAATCTTCTTTTGTTATGGACCACTCTCAAGCTAAACCTGGAAAATAAAAAAAAAGTAATAATGAGACTGTTAAGGAATGGGTAATATTCCCTTCTTTCACCCTCACTGAAAATTACTCAGAAGCATATCTTTAAGGGGGCACAGATTTCAGGTCAACCTGAAAAAAGACACTGAAATGAAAACTGGTTAAGACGAAGGATCAAACTGGTGATTATTCAGCCACTGCAAGTCTTTCAGGGGAAAGTTAAACTAAACGCTGTGACACTTTTTCTATTGGTAAGGCTGGTTAATAGAATAGGACAGAATACATTGCTTAGAGAAATCATGGAATTTTTAATTTTGGAGACTTTTAAGCAGAGACCAGGCAAATGTTTGCTAGGAATAATTTAGGTAGTGCTGATGCTATGGTGGAGCAGGGGAATAGACCAGGAGACCTCTTCAGGTCTCCTGCAAATTTATCTTCTTTGATTCTGTGTCCACAAACAGAAAGGAGTGTTAGCCAAGAACATGCTAAACTTGGGAAGGTGTGTGGTAATGTTTTAAATCCATTTAAATACAAACTAAAGTTTAAGAAAATATACATATGAGATGAAGAACTGCAAATGAAAGATGACAGAGAAATAACACACAGGCATTTGAAATGTGGGCTGAAAATAAAACAGGATTCAGCTTGGAAAATGCATGCTAACATACTTGGGGAAATATAATCTGAAATAATATCCTCAGTGGGAAAGCGAAACCTGGAAATCATTTATGTTACAAAGGACTCTTCTGGCTGATTGAGGACAGCAAATTAGATTGATGTGTTTAAAGCACCACTGTAATGGATGGAGCTCAGCTGGGACTTTCAAACTCAGGTTTGCTGCTGCTGCAACTGAGGCACACAAATAAATCCCCCAGCACTCATGGTAACAGTCTAGCAGCTGATTTATACCTCCATTGAAAATTTGGCTGGAAGTGTTTAGACATTCGTGCTATTTTACAATGCGAAATTAAACTGACCACCTGCCCTGGGAAATAGCTTTGGTGTTGAGTCCCTGAAGCTTCACCTGAAGACCAACAACCAGTTCTAGCGATACGGCCTGATGGCTGTCTGGCTGAACACTCTTTTCCGAGAGTGAGTAAGGTAACAGGCACCCTTCCACCCCCCCCAGTTTATGTGTAGTAAGGCATTCTGAGCAAGGTCTTGATTCACGGACATTAGTAAACATTAAAATTCCTCTTGCTGGCTTCTATGGACACAGAATTGTACCAGTACTGGATATTCAAAATTTCTGAGACTAGCTGGAAGAAAAAACTAGGCAAGTAGGTGGGGAGGAATTCAGGTGATGAGATCATAGAAAGCAGCGTGACTAACTGGTAGAAAAACTCATGAACGCGGGTATTGACAATCTCTTAGTTTTTCAATTCTCACAAGATATTAGACATATTTTTTTACCTGCCTTGGCTACCAGCTATGTTCCCTACCTGTCTGTTCACAAGGAGATCTAAAGCCATTGAGGAAGACTCCTTCTCCACCTGATAAGAGCAATCAGTTCAAACTCCAGACCCTTGCTTATGCAAGGAACTTTAAAATGTGGGTAGACAGAGATGACAGAAATACTACACCCCACCCGGTGTACTGTTCGCAGCAGCTTTTTACCTAGTTACAGAGAAAAACAACATATCAATTTCAGAGACTTTTATTTCCTCCGATTCCAGGAGCAATAATTTTGTTTTAGATGTTTTCTTTGACACAAAGTTTTCCATTCTGTCAGTGGCACACTCACCAGCTCCTGCCATAAGCACAAGCCCAAGCACAGTACGATTTCATGAAAGACCTTATATCAGTTGATGGCAGCAATGGGAAAGTCTGTGTTTGCTCTGTGCAAGATCTACGGACTCCCATAGTGAACCTATTTGTAACTTACACACAGGAGTTAGATGTCCCATTACCAGATATAAAAATTAGCTTGGTTCCCTTCGCCTCCAACACTTACTTTGTGATTGTTGTGTCCTTTTCTAACTATTCCAATTGGATGTTCCCACGGGCTTTTGACAGCTCTTACTTGTCCTCTTGGAAGGAAACAGAAGGTAACATTTCCAAATGAACTAACCTACAGTCTGAGAAGCCTTGTCTCCTAGCTCTGTTAAGATGATAGCCACAGGGTAAACCAATCCTTCCACTTCTCCCTGCTCTTGATGCTATTTCTCCATCCAAAGCGAGGTTTAATTAGACCTCCCTGTTTTAACTACATCATGCACTGAAATGAGATCATTGCTACACTCTGGCAAATGGGGTTGATCTGTGTGGTCCTCCAGCTGTGCAGAACGCTTTTCTCCATGAAACTTTTCCTGTTCACTGTGAGCGGAATTTTGTTATCTGATATTTTTTCTTTCTATCACTGTATCTTATGAACACATGGAAAGGGACTGATGTCGAGTTTCAGCAGATTAAGCGCAGCGAAGCTGTGTTGGACAAAATAATTTACTGAGTTCATTGTGCAGGATCCTCTCTGAGGGACTTCAGTGGTGGAAAATACAGCAAGACTACTGGCACAAGCCATGCCCGTTTCCTGCTGAGAAATACCGGGTTGGCAGAATCTGCCCATGCAGGGTGCTGAGCCATGTGGGAAGGTACAGCCCAGGTCACCCAAGACTCATGCTGTCTCCCCACTATGGTCCTATTTCTGTCGCAGGAGCCTTTTAGGGTGCAGAGGGTCAGTTTGTTTACTGAACTCAACGGAGTAATTCCAGATTTAATGCTAGTGCAAACACGATCAAACTTGGGCAAAAATGCATTCAATAGGCTGCACGGAACAGAAACGTGCGAGTTCTCAATTCACTGACCTTCTTTGTAACCTTAATGTGTATCTACTGGCTATGTAAGTGTTCATAAAGTAACACAAACGGCTGGCCAGGATCAGCTCCGAAGTACACAGTTATAAATCCTGATGAAGGGTAGTGATTACTTACTGGTACTTACTTTACCTCTGTTATTTTAGTTATGCCTTCTAGTACATTTCTAAATAAATTCCCTTCTTGCTTTAATATTTAAAGATCTCTTGCACAAGCAGTCATCATATTATATGTCCATTCACATGAAATCTTGTAACCCACATAGATACATTTAATTATTCAAAAAATCACATCTCGTAGCCCATTATCAATTTTCTGTCTTCTAAATTTCCTCCATTATTTCAGCATTTTTTTTGTTAAAGTAGTTTCTTGGACTAGATTTACTGTTCAAGGAGCAATCTTATGGGGGTGTACAACTAAGGACTATGGTACCCTTGTACTTTGTTAAGTCAGGCCTTAACATATTTCCCTATTGTCTCTCTGCCTCCGTATAATAGTGTATTGAAAACACATCTCGCTTGATCTTCACTGTCACTCCTTGGTCTCTTTTGGTGCTGTTTTCCTGGGTTCTGCTTTCCACTGTGTATTTGTATTTTAGTTTTTTTTACAGCTGCCTTGCATTTTTCTAAATTCTGTCTTTCATGATACTATAAATTACATTATAAATATTATATTATTCTGTCTCTCCTGATACTTTATGTAATCTCTCCTTATGTTATAAATGTAATTTTTTTCTAGGTCATATTCTATGCCCTCAGTGGTATTTTTTGTCTTTTTGTTATTGGCATTATCTAAAAATTTCAGTAATATACTATTTCCTTTATTTTCCACATTATACAAAATCACTCTTAACCTCCAGTCCCTAAACTGGTGTTGCAACGTGCTCCCCCCCTGGATCTCTGTGATTTTTCTCATGTCACTATGCAGATTTCTAAAGAACAGACTACAGGTTACAGAACAAAACACTCGGTTGTTTAGACACCAGTCTCAAACTCGCAAATGCTTTCAAGTGGATAAAGAGCGAAGTTTGAGGAATGCTAAAACCATAGCGCTTGCTGTGGGACGAGGACTGGATGGAGTGCATGAGTGACAGGCTGCTTTGCTGCAAACCCTGAGTCTCTCCGGAGAGCAAGGAGCTTGCTTTTCCTTGGATGCACTGGGCCAAACTCTGCCTGAAGAAAGATACTGAGGAAGGATAGGAACTCTGTGGTGGACGCAGCCAAGGAGAGCACACAAAATTTTCTTCAAGGAGGCAGGTAAACGCTAGTTTTTGTGACCAACATTTTTTCAGGCAGATTTCCCCAGCTATTTTGCATGCTTTTTTAATTCATACGTTTGCCAAGCAGGAGCAGTACAACTATTATCAGCTTCTACAAATCACTGGTGTATAAATGAGTCTGAGATGATGGAATTCTGCTAAGTGCTTGGCTGACATCAGCATGCTGTGCTTTGCTGGCCAGCATCATGCTGCTGGTAAGGACGTGACAGGCGATGGCCCTGCTCACGAGTTATTAAGCAGGCAGTTCAAGACTGGCAACTGAAGGGAGTTGCCTACAGCCTCACCAGACCGGCCTCCCTTCTTCTTTTTCACCATTGCTTGTAAAATTTCTCCTACTCTGTACCCCTTCTCCACTGCTACTGATGACAGCTTCTGAAGCTGCAGAGAACCAGAAACCAAACAGAAAGGTGTTATACACTAGAAGTGATACAGAGGTGTGAGATAGCAGATGTACCGATAACGTCAATTATTTTAAAACAGAACTGAAGAGATTGTACACATGCGTGTGGCTGTGTGTGAGTGAGCATGATGTAGTAGATGCATCTCCGTCCTCTACTTCCATCCTGCTGTTGGAGGCTTACATTCTCCATGGCTGGATTCTGTAAGAGGCTGCCAAACGGAATGATCACGAGAGGTGAAGAGCTGCTGTCTGCTAGGTCATTAGCAAAGGGGAGGAGACTCTAAACACAACTCAGACTGCTCTTCATTGTCCAAGTTGGAAGAAATATAATAAATAAAGAGTGAAAAGTAATTTGGGATTCTGAATTATTTGATACTCAGAATCCATAGCAATTCGGTAACATGGGTAAAAATGTTTGTGAAAAACTCACAATGTTTAGAAAACGAATATTTCTTCATTAAATGGCAATGCCATTTTAGAACATTTCTGAATGTAAACATCTTAATTTCAGTAATAAATGTTGAAAGCAAATATATTTGTTACCTTTAAAATTAGACCCACTGAATTTGTGGGAAATACAGCATATAAGATAATTTTGCACCACCTTTGTGCTGAGCTAAAGGAACGCATTTTTCTGCACGTCTTTATCTCCTGTTATTTTACTATTTTGTAACAAGACAGTAGATTAGTAGTAACCCACATTGCTACTCAGGGCACTAGCTTAAGAGGAGAAATGTCTACAAAAGATTTTCTCAAGAAAAAGATTTTTGTTCCCCATAAGGCGGCAAGATTGGGGGAACCAACCAAATACATAAGTCCAATCACATTCTAATTTCTGCCTTGCTTATACATGAACTCATCACCATCTGAGAAGTAGAGTGCAGGCACATCTGCCTGAGAGGCAGTCACCCACTGCAAGAGGGCTCAGAGCTGTTACACACGTTTTCAGAAGGATTCTGATTCACCACTACCACGCTGTGTCCTGACACAGCACCTTTACTGGATCCAGCCATGTAGTCAGCAGTTCCCATGCCCCTAGAGCCCACTGATCCTCCCTGCTCCCCGACTCTGCCAGAAGTGACTCAGAGTTGCTGTATTTAACTATCATAAGACACGGCTTTAGCACTGTATCCACCAGTCTGCCAATAAATTGTGTGCTGCTGCTGTCTTCTCTGCTCAGATCGAGTTGATCAGTAAGCATTTTAGTCGGTCCAGATATGACCTCTTCACAGGATTGCTCAGTGTCTGAAAGGCCAATATGTCCCTTAGTAGTTTTGCCAGTATTTTGGTTTGTTTCATCAACGATTGGATTTCCAGGCTGACTTTCTACTTTGCAAGCAAAAAAAACCCTCTTCTATTTCTGTTTATTAACTTCCAGATTAGCATTAACATAGCACTGGACATGTCATTCTCAGGCTTCTGCCTTTCAGTATCTGACTTCTGTGAATCAGAAGTTCTTCAGCTTCTTTTGATGGATCCCGACATCTTTCTGAAAATGTTTCGAAGGTGGGTTCATGGGACCCCTGTAATAACAACCCAAAGGCAGTGGGACTTGCTTTGCTAGCATTGCCACCTTCTGTTGCTTTCTTGTTGGCATTCTTCTGCTAGCCTAGATGACAACCTATGGGCATTAATGCAATCACAATCAAGCCCATGAATGTGGTAACGTTTTGGCTACATCCCAGATTTCTGAACTCCAGGGCATGTTCTTTGGTGATCTTGTTTCAGCTCCCTTTTTGGTTGTGAATTTGAGCATTGGATGCATTGGTTTTGGTTTTCATGCCAGAGGGTAAACCCTTGCTTAATAATGTGGTTACCCACTGCATCTGCACAGGTCATTTCTTTTTCTTTTGGCAATGTTTCAGTCCTTGTTGCTGCAGACCTCAATTCTGAGCCTTTGCATCTGTTCTTGAACCTGTCTTCACAGAGGCATACGCTAGACGTTTTTTGCACTATCAAGGTAGAATGAAAATGATTCAACATTGCTTGTACAATTTCTGCAGCCTTATGACTGCCTAGGGTGAACAGAGTCAGCTTTGCTGAAGAAGCAAAATCTGAATTAGTCAAGAGCTTGCCTGCTATGTCATGCAAGTTTTTCATATGGGAGTCTATTAAGTCTGAAACCACGGCCTTAGAGTGCTTCACTAAGAGGTTTTCAGTACAATACAAGCTATATTTGAGTAATTTGCCTGACCTTCCATGGTCTTCATAACTGAGACCACCATGACTGAAACCACATTATTTGCATAAATTAGTATATCTTTGCTTAAATTATTTGGAAATTCATCTTGGCCAAAACGTTTTTGTAATGGCATTTTTCCTTCTTCTGTTGTCCTACCCTTCTCTTCTGGAAAAGCTCATTTCTATTGGAAGACTGGTTTATTTCTTTATAAAAAACATCTTCTTGGAAGGTGGACTCTCTTCATATTTAGTTTCTTTCATATTGACATAAGTAACATTTGCTGATGGATTATTTTTATCTTTATTTGTACCCAGTCCAACAAATTTATGACTAGGCTTTCCAAGAACAGCAAAACATGGGTCAGGGCCATCTGACTTTTCATTAATCTCTTTATGTGCCGTTGCAATGACAAGGTTAGAGAGCCTGTCAGCATAAAAGGAAACCTCTTCTAACTCTCACTTGCCTTCAAGTAGTGGCCTCATCCTCTGCGCCCTTTGGCTCTTTCGGATTTGGAGTGGTTTTCATCTTCAAGTGAAAATCTGGTGGCATCCACACTAGTATGTTCACCATAGACACTGAATCCTCCTGGTGATATACTGCACTGTTGGAAGCTCTGCCCCTCAGCAGATGGTTGTCTTGAATTTCCATCACCCTTATGCTTTTCAGTGCATCATCAATGCTGAATGCACAACTTTCAGGGTGTTTTTGAAACCAGCTCAACATTTTGAGTGGATCAGATTCCTGAATCAGTCTTAGGAATAAAACAAAATGGAAATGCATAATGATTCGTTATCCACACCTTTGTCCCTTGGCACAAAGGCTCTTTCCATGTCAAGAGGTTGTGTGTGAGTACCAGGTGAAATTCTGAGTGGTCCTGGTGACTACAGAAGGATCAGTATGTATACTGGTCTCAGCAGTATGTTGTCAATGGTAGCAACTAGCTCCATCAGTGGCATAAACTATGTGATTATTAGTACGAATAAAGGTTAGATGGCTTTGCCATCATACCACTAAAGCTTCTTATTTTTTTCTGTTGAGGTCTACTGTTGCTCCACAAGTGATGGTTACCGCTATCTGACAGGCTTTATTGCAGCCTTATTACCGAGGACACTTCTAATTTCAGGTTAGGTTAAAACCATAAATCACTACTCCTCTGTGGTTTTGTTTCTTACAATCAGTGTACAGTCAGCCAGCTAATCCAACTGTATGTCTTTCCACAGAATGAAGGAGGCACACATTTAAACAGGAAAGAGTGACAAGAGAACCCTAGAACAGTGAGGGGATTTATGGACAGGTATCTCGGAATATTTTGCATTTTCTGAGCCTGTCTGGGGACTTGAACAACTAGCCTAGCATTGCTTCTGAGTCAGCATCTGCAGCAAGATTGTATGAAAAATTGTGTACATGTCAGTAAAAACAGCTCAGCAAGTACTAGGAAAAACATGGGGACACAGCATGTGGGTATGTTGTATGTCCACTCCTTCTTCCATTTCAGCAGACAACACTAATTCTAGTGGCAGAATTTCCTGGGCTCATCCCCTCTGAATGCCTAAAAATGGCTTTGGCATAAAAAGGGTTTGCATCTGGAGAATATCTTTTACACTTAGTACTGACGCAAGCATAAGTTTGTGGTAGACTTCAAAATTGTAAGCATAGTTACAGGTATGCTCATCAAGATAGGCATGAGCTTATTTATATATTTGTAGCTCAGTTAGGTAATAACGGAATGGCAGGGACTTGATTTAGCCTGCTAGAATTCAGAATAAGCCATTTTACCAGGGGCACTCTGATCTACACAGTATTTCCACGGCCACAGCAGAAATATGAGGAAACTTACAGCCGTGCCACTCATTGTCCAAAAGCTTCATTTTTTTCAGACTGGCATTAAACAATATTTGGGTCCTTCTGACTGCACCTAAAGGCCTATTTCTGCTAGCTGGAACAGTCAGTATGTTTGGCATCCACTTCAGTGGCCAGCTGCATCTTCTCAGCTAGATACCTTCCATGCTGTGGCTGTGCCACAAATCATTACCTTCCTCCTTATGTTTCTGTCATAGAGTATAGATTTATATGCCTACCTGGCTGTTTGAATGCTGTAGATTGTTTATTTACCCTGGCATGCACCAGTGAACATAGGATAAAGAATTGCAGTCCTTCACTATGTTCCATTTTATTTTCTCATCTCTCCTTTTTTAGTGACTCCTTTGAATAGAGCGATCTTTCTCCTACCTTCCTCAGACTAGCTCCTTCCAAATTCCAACATCTTTTCCACCATTTGTGAAAGGTGTATACATATTGCAAGCTGAAACACCAGATTATCATAAAGGTTCAGTGGAAAAAGCATTATTTGTCCATGGCCTCTTCTTCTTCTTTCTACTGCTTTTCCCTCTCACCTGTTCTTTCTTCTTTAATTTCTACTTAGAAATGGGATTTTCCAGTTATCCTGGAGTAGTTTCACTCTAAAGCCATTGCAAACAATCCACAACACAGAGTTTTGCCATTTTTTCCCTATCAATCTTAGTATCAGTATTTCGAAGTTAAACAAACCCCAAACATTCTGTTAAGCTCCAGGTATGCAGCTGCATGAATTTGAAGAGATAGAAAATTAGTACTGTTTCAAAGAATATGTGATTGCTACACAGAGAATGCAGACTGAACTACACATGCTTCTAGAAATACTCCCAGTTGACATCCAAGTCCTCATATACAGGAAATGAACCTTTACAGCTCCTCCAAGAAACCAGAGCGCCTCTGCTGAGAGGTCTGAAAGAGCTAGTCTAGACTTACCCAGGTCTAGCCTCAACTCAAAGTTACTTGGTTTTTATTTACACACTAAATCTTAATTCAAATACTCCTGCCTTGTGCCAAGGATAACGTTATTAAGCACTGAGGAACATGGTCTGAAAAAGTATGCAATGGTTTACTTTGGCTGATAAGAAAACATGTATATATCAGATGAGGAACTCTAAGTCTCAGTTCTCTGCATGTGCTTACCCAATTTACAGTACAAGAAACTGAAGAATTTTGCTTTCCCTTATTTAGACAACAAATTCCTTATGGCAAAGCAGCAATAACTACTGTATGTAAGCAACAGCAACATTCCTACATTCAAGGGATAGCAGTCCTAAAATTAAGCAGTGAGAAGAATCCAAAGTTGTGTTCCACACATACAAACGTTTGGTATTTGGTAGCAGAGAGTGTTCCTTGTATTAGCAAATTTAACAAGGAAAAGGTGTAACTTAAAAAAAATTAATTAACCAGACACAATCCTCTTTCTTGTTTTCTTGGGTGCTTTTTCTACATGCAGATGCACATACAAAATAATTAAAAGATACACATTTCTTACTGTCCAATTCTGGTCTGTCTTACCTCCAAGAATACAATGATCCACTTAACAGAGCTCTCTGACTCTGCAGCTGGTCAATATTATCACATATCAATGAGTAAAAAAATAAAAATCCAAGAAAGGCATGGATATGAAAAGGAAAGAAGTGTTTGCAGTATGTAGTGAATTGTGGATTTTCACCAGAGAAAAGTCAGAATTTAATTTGGCAGCTTTATATTTTATTTGCATTTATGGACAGACTGACACACCAAAATAGGGATTTTTCAGAGAAAATGAAGGACTTCCAAAAATCTCTGTCTGAATGAAAATACAAGTATCAAAAATAAAAGAAGCTTTTGTAGGCTGAGCTTGCAATTTTTTAAGTTCAAGCAAGCGAGTATATTACACACAGGTTTCTAAAGGGGTAGAAAGTTGTAATTTAATGCCTTAGCTCCAGAAAATGCCTCTTGCCTCTTCTGGAGATGAGCTGTATTTAAATTAAGTTTTTGAAATAACTTACCTTTTTATTCCTGCAACAGGCTGAAAGACTGAGATTTTCCTGAGCATTTCCAGGAAAACCTCCTGTAGGCAGGCATATATAATTAGAGTCTCAAACGGACAAGAATTGTTTTTAAGAATCTTTTAACAATATCTTTGTGAACTCTGCTTTGCTAATTTTTATCTTTACTAGGGGTGTCGCAATTCATTTGAGAACATCATAAATCAAATGCAGCAATATTATTAGTATTTGGAAAATCTTGTTAGATGCTGAAATAGTAACTGAGGAGTGTGAAAAAGAGAAAGGCAGCAAAACAAGAACCTATCAAATTGTCTCTTGTTCTCATTTGGTAAAAAGTGACAGCTTAGATGTAGATAAACTGCTGGCTTTAACTGGGCTCTCATTTACTGCATGGGCCTGAATTTGCTGAAGTAATGTACTCCAGAAGTCTAACCCTGTGCACACTGAGGTATCTACCTACCTTCCCAGGTGCATAAGCAGTAGCTCTGATAGGCGTTGTCTGAAAATCAATCTTTGCAGAGAGAGCACCCACTTTGTTAAATATTATGATAGTCTCTTCTTTTTGTAGCATGCATAATTCAAATGCCACCTGCCTTTCATGCTATATAAAATACTTTTGCCCCAATATCCTATGTTCATCTCTCTCCAAAGGAATTTTCTGTTGGTGCTTTTTTTTTTGCCATTTTCTATATAAACTACCCTGTAACAATTGCAATTATGGCCAAGTATAAACCAAAAGATATAATTAACTGAGCAGACATTTTATCACTAGTGTTATTCAACAGTGTTGAGAAAGAGTTGGTCTCAAAAGTTTTAAATGCTCCAGATCCTTCAAAGTCTTATGCAGATGGTTAATTTTACAATTTGGAAGATTTTCTGTTGATTTCAGTGAGCCTGTCCACAAAGCGTACTTCAGCAGATGTTCATGTTTGAAAGAGAATGCTACCGCATTCACATAATACATGCTGTCTTATCCTACCACACTTACAAAATCTCATTTTTTTAAAATATCACAAAATTCCACAGAAATTCTAGTCTGCAGCACTATTGCTGCAGAATTTGGATTAATTTTGCTGCAGTGGCTTGGTTATCGATACAGTGAAATAGAGGAAGGTTGCCAACTGCAGAGTCGTTCTCTTTTCCATGGATGTTTTTTATTTATTTAACGTTATGAAAACCACCTAATATTACCAACAGTAGCCAAGAGAGAAATTTGAATTCTTTATTAAGTATTTTGTGCATTTGACATACATTTAGATTGCTTTTTCAACCATGTCATCTTCTCATCCAATTTCCTACTTTGTTTGAGTGTTCCATATTAGTAGAGGTGGGACAAAATGCTTACAACTTGGATTACAAAATCCTGATAAGGAAATCTGAAGAACAGCTATGGTAGCTGTAATTCTTTTTATTAATTTTACTTTGGAAATTACTAATTTTCAAGTTGACTGTGTGCTTTTAAATTATAAAAAAAACCCAACAGCTCAATTAATTCCAACCAGCTTATGGTGGCATGAAGCCTACCTTGCTGGAAAGCAAAGGGGACCAAGAAAAACAGTTCTGTCGATGCAATTCAGCAAGAGGATAGATGGGAATGGGAAGCCTCAGGGATATCTTGCTGCCATTGAACCTAACTGTAAAGGAAGATTAATTCACCCCAGCCCATCCAGAAAGTGAATCTCTTACCAGATAAAGCAATTAGGGCTGGCTGAGGAAGAGCTGCTGAAAATTAAGGTTTATAGATTACAGACAACATAAATAGAGGCATTCTGATAACAGTTTGAAGCAATGTTTTGCACAGGTCGTGGGTATTACCAATCACTGAACCCCAACAATGGCAAAAGCCTTGGAAGAGACAGGCAAGGGCAGCGTGCTCATGAAGCTCAGGGAAGAACGCATGGGGGGACTGACCACAGCTGTTGCACAGAAACCTGAACTTCCCTTGACACAAAGGGGACTGGAGGGTGGTCTTTGTTCTGGATAGATGGCTACATCAGCTGCGTGAATCAACTGGCTGTAGAACTGCTCATCCCTGACTTAAACAAAAGAGTGCAAATGTCTTCCTGCGTTGCCAGACCAGCATGAGGAGTGCATACATGAGAAACCTCTTTGAAATGGTTCTAGACTATTCACTTCTGAGACTTCTCATGATAGTCTTCCTTGTCCCGCACCTGAGCTGGCTTCAAACCATGTATTACTTCCCAGCAGCAGAGGATGCCCACCATCATGACAGTAGGCGTATTATAGACACCCATGACGAGAAACACATTTGTATTGTGAGTCAGCTGTCTACTGCAATTGCTATAGTCTGCCAAGTGTAATTTGTATTTGTATTTTGTGATTTACATACATTGGCGTATTGTTCTGCTAAATCAAAATCCCATGTAATGTCAAATAATTTCAGGTAAGTAAATCTGGTATCCAACATTAACACCCCCTCCTCCCCCCAAGTGTGGAATACCTAAAAGCACCTAATTAGAGAGTATTGGACTCTGACACTGGGTCAGATGTGCCGAGTGGGATCCAGGGGAGCGCAAGTATCAACTACCCCTTAGCTTACATCCAAGATCTACTGGAAGAACAAAGCATGTAGGTGCTTACTGTTTTCCCTGGGGTTACCACTGGAGCAAAATGTAAACAGAAATTCACACTGGTGGCATAACAACGCTGTGGGCATCCCCTGTTCCCTCTGCACCTTGCTCTGAGTTCCAGGAGATGTGGTCACTGTGTGCCTTCACCTTTCTCTTCCTGTGAGACTTCTGCCTCAGAGGCCCCATGTGCAGGTGTAACATCAATTTCAACCAAGCCTGAATTTAACCCGCTGTAGCTTTTAGTTTATCTAAGAACAAGCTTTTATTGTCAGCACTAAAATATTTTATGTACGTCTTCATGCGAGATGATCACATTTTTTTTTTCAAAGAAGTTATTTATTGTTGTATATTATAAGAAAAACAATTTGTGGGGAGGCTGGGGTAACTTAGGATACCACTCTTACAAGGATAAAGGAAACAATAACAGTATCACACTACTAAAAAAAATTAAAAAAACCCCCAGGTGTTATAAAAGTTATAATTCTATATAAACAGAGGAAGCTGAAGGGTTGGGATATTACCTTAAAAATATGCTACCTATAGGAAGTAAAGTTAACCAATAACAATAATATCAATACTTTATTCTAATGCACTGCTTTTCGTTAGTATATTTCTAAGTGTTTCACAAAGTAGGCATCATTATTCCATGTTATGGATAGTGAAGCTGAGATGTGACAGTGTGACGTGACTTCTATATGACATGGAGCAGACCAGCAGCAAAACTGGGAAAACACCCTTGGTCCCCTGAGTGCTAACCCTGTGCTTGATCCACTGGCAATGCTGTGATCCCCTTCTGCCATCTACAGTATATAGTCTAGCTTTGTCAAATTCGTAAGTAGCATCACAGGAAACAACCTATCACACAAAGATCTCTGCAGCATATGTCTGTTTTCTTGCACTCAGAAATGACTTTCATTCTGATTCATGGGGTGCTTCAATTGCAGCATGAGAAGTTAACACCTAGGTGAAATTACATAGCATCTTCCAAATCAAACACGGCTCAAGGAGTTAGCAAATGAAACATGCAAAATACCACAAAGTAGGTGCAATGGACAGAGCAGAGATACTTCCTGCCTTCCACCCTGCACCCCTCCTGACTGTTGGCCTAAGCCACCCAAACACCTCGACAGAGAAACCCAGCAGAAAAGGAAGAAGGAGTTTTCAGAGAAAGGAGAATGTCTGCCGGCTGTTCTTCACACACCTCTTGAAAAAGCCATGTTAGGGACAAGGGAGACTATGGCGAGGGGAAGTCTCAGAAGCGAGCAGCCTAGAGAGGTTTCTTAAACCACTGAAACACCCAGATGAATTCAAAGGATGGTGAAATCAGAAAGCAAATGGAGGCATTAACTCATGTTCTTATTTATCCCTCACATGCACTGAATAATCTGAAGAATCGATTGGACTTTTCTACCTCAGCAGCACCGCTGTGCTTGTTGGGCCCAGGGAGCTTTCAAAGGACCGTTTTATAACTAAGCTGTTCCGCCGTTCTCACCAGACAGGTTCTTTGGTCTCCTGCTTATCTTGCTCCAGCCAGAAAGCAGAGTGACATCGGTATTTCCATAACAACAGTAAGGCCACGAGGAGACCGACGTGCAGGGCTGTGTGGAAACTGAGGCATGCCATTCACACCTGCCAGCCCTTAAAGTCAGCATTTGCAGCTAGCTTGCCATTCCCCAATGTGGGAGAGCTGAGAGATGCCAGAAACACTCTGCATGGGACTCTTAATAAATCCTCACACATTTTAGGTGATCAGTAGCCCCGAGGCTGCTTTTAGATGTTTGGCTCTAACTTCCCTGGGATTCAAATACAGTGAGATAGTCCTTAGTTGGCAATATGATGTTCCAAATTGTTTTTAAAATCAAATTCAGCTCCCTGTAAATTGAACATTTAACCCAGTTAGCTTGTAATTGGAGCTGTAACAAGTTGGATGTGTCCATTATCTTAGTGCTTTTTTTTATGATTACATCACTGTAAGACATAAGCATCTCTGGTCAACTAGCACATCCTATCCCTATAATAGCACTGCTGAAATAGGAAAACGTTCTTTTAAAAATGAAGAGTGGAAACCACAGAGTTCTGGTTCATCTCTCCTAGTATCAGGAGGTGGCAAGCTTGGAGCAGAAGACACATCTCCTGATTTACAGTCCTTTGCCTTAGTCTTAATTCATCCTTCTCCTTCTAATCCAAGCTTAGAATTTGTTATAAACTCACTTCCCATGGACATTTACGTCACTGTACAGAAGAATGAAGGGTCAAGTCTCCACAGCAAGAGGCTCTGACTTGGATTCAAGATGCGCATGTGAGATGCAGGAAATCAGGCAGACACTTTCATGTAGCTGTGTGCCATTTCTTAAATGAGGCTCGGTACCCAGTTCTGCTTGGTATGTTTGCACCCCTTTTCATGAGCACCCATTACATTTGTAGATTGTGAGCATCAGGTTTTTTTTGTACCGTATCTAAGCACAACTGTACAAACTGGATTTCCCGAAGGCGTTGAGGCAGGCTGGGCCGCTTAGAAAAGCTGTGGTGAGACCATCGGGCATGACGAAGGTGGAAAGAGCAGTGGTGGGTAGGGAGTTTGGAGGTGGGAGGTGGAGGGGACCTGCTGCTGTGGTTCCCAGCTACCAGGAAAAAGAGATGAGCCCGTTTAGTTCGGTGTGCACCTGGCTTACACATCAAAGAAAAAAAAGTGTGTTGTGGCTGAGAACTGGAGATGGCCAGAGTTCACAGAGCATCCAGATTTTTGCCCCAAGCCCCAAATCACCTGCTATGCCACAGCTCTGGCAGAACTGCCATTTAGATTTGCGTCAGAACAGAAGTTGAGTTAGAATCGAGTATTTTGGAATCTGTCCAAATCACCGGAAATATTCCCTGACTGTTCTGCCTTTTACTGCGCTGATGTTTTAAAAACTTTTTGGTGAATATGAGCACCAGCTACAGTGGCGTAAGCCAGGTTACAAAAGAATGGCCATTTGTATTCAATGCAGACCAAAAAGCAATGGGAACCCATGGGAAAAACGAGGCTATAATAGTGCGAGTGGCAGATTTAGAGTGCCCTGTGTGTGATCGTGATGCAACATTCACAGCAGCACTTGCTTAGGGGAAAAAGTCTCGGTGAAATGTTGAAGGTCTGAGATGACAGAGGGAGTTAGGCATTTTAGAATGGTTGCGTGCCTGAAATCATAAAATTGTTTAATCCCCATTTAAGGCCAATTTAACGAGGCCAGGTAACTCAAGCCGTACTTAATGAGTTACTGAAAATGTTTTCAATCAGTCCAGTTCAGTAATGGGCAAAGTTACTGTCATTTAATTGTTGGACTTGGCCCGTCTCCCACTAGACAGGCACTCGGAAGCAGGCGCAAGGACCTGTCGAACAGCAGTTCCCTAGTAAGTATTTCAAGCTCGGGGTTTTCAAATGCACCTGCAGGCGCTGGGGGCTCACCCTCCCTCTGAAATCCCTCTCT
Organism: Haliaeetus leucocephalus; assembly: GCF_000737465.1. Taxonomy (NCBI): domain Eukaryota; kingdom Metazoa; phylum Chordata; class Aves; order Accipitriformes; family Accipitridae; genus Haliaeetus; species Haliaeetus leucocephalus. The sequence continues at coordinate 5,138,184 of NW_010972909.1, read as the reverse complement.
CGGGTGCTTCCAAACCTCCGTCCCACCCCCCAGAGCCGCGCGTCTACGGCCTCAAGCGTCCTTCCCCGGTCGGCCCCAGCCTGTCCACCACACCCTGCCACAGAGCTCACCGCCCGGCCTCCCCGTCCCCCACCGGCCGCCCTGCCTCCAGCCCACCAGCCGGGGAGCAGCCAAGGGCCAGGACTGCCGGCGGCCCCGCTGAGGCGCCGGGGAGGGAGGAGCCGCCATGAGGGGAGCCCCGGCCGCGCGCGCCACCTCCCCTCAGCCGCAGGGTGGGCGTGGCCCACCCCTCAGGCGGGAGCCGCACGTGCCGCAGCCCCGCCCCCCCTCCCCGCCGGGGAGGAGGAGGCACGGAGCGAGTCCCCGCTACACGCAGGCGCGCTGCGGCAGGCGGCTTTGCGCAGGCGCACTCCTCCCTCCCGCCCGGGGGGGGTGACGCCTGCGCACGCAGCGGGGCAGAGGTTTGACCCTGTCCGCATGCCGTCCGCCGCGGGGGTTGGTGGGTAGAGCAAGATGGCGGCCGTAGCTCGCTGCTCTCGGGCTCCCCGCGGCCTCTTTCTGCGAAGGGCAGGTGAGTGTCACCGCCGCCGAGGGGCTGGTGCCGGGCCGCCGCTTCCCCCCGCGGGGAGGCAGGCTGCCCCTGAGCTCTCTGCCCGAGCCTGCACGGTGTTGCGGCAGCCGCCAGCCCGCGGGCTTCCCTTCTCTCGGCCGCGGGGCCTCGCAGTAGGGCTGGGTGAGGGAGCTCGCAGGGCAGCGTCTGAAAAGCGGCTGGCGAAAATAACTGCTTGCGGCAGAAACGGTCGGTTTTCCGCCTGCCTTCTATTTAGGGAACGGGGGTTTGTAGCCCAAGGGGCTGCATGGGACTAGCTCAGGCTAGCGGTGTAGCCCTGCGGTTGGTTTGTCTCGGTGGGACTGTCAAAATCTCAACAGATGAAATGCTGCCCGGCAGGCTAAACGTTTGGATTCCTTTTACCATTTGTTAGATGACCTTGACGTTTTGGCCTTGGTCTATAACCACGCTCGTGTACCAAAATTACATTTAAAGCTTGTATTTGTGCCTTTGCCACCAAAACGGAACTGATTTTTAGTTAAACTGATTCAACATGTGCTTGCTCCTCTGTTGAGTAAAGTGGGAGATGGCAAACAGGTTTTGTTGGTTGATAAAGGCGGGGAAGGGATTTAACATGCTTTTAATTGGAGCAATGTGTCTTTTCAAAAAATTGTTCTGGTTTACTGTGGGTATCTGAGGTTTAATGCAAACCGGCATCCATAAACTGCTTCAAATATGGACTCTAAAAATAAACTTCCAGTGACAAATAGATTCCGGTTAGCAAAGAAGATGAAATCCTACTGCCCTGGGAAAGAATCCCTGTGCAAGTCTGTGTTACATGGGAGCACAGAGCTTTAAGCAGTGCTGCTCAGTCTGTAGGTGTTAACATGGGCTGTGAAAACTGTATGGCTCTGTTAAGTTACGTTGTTCAGACTTACTAAATGTTGCATTTTGATAGGGCTCCATACCATGTGGAAGGTCCTTTACTGGTTGTGAATCAGTGTGAGGTTCTCTAGCCTGCTGTCTTTTGAGTCTCATGGATACCCTTAAATCTCAACTTTTTTTTATAATAGAGTAGTAACTGGGCACGTAGCCATAGATAGTGATAATTTGTGACAGATCTTGTACAGTTATGGAACAAGACAAGATATACACCACTAAAGACCTCACAGTGTAAGGCAAGCAACAACAGGTGTATACACAAAGATGGGAGAATACAAAACAGTAATTGGATGTTACTTGTTAGTGTGACAGTCTTAGTGTCATGAAGAGCCTGTCACCGATAATTTTTGCAGAAATAACAGCAAAAAAGCCACAAAATAGCCACAAAAGACATGTATAATTTTTTTCAGATTAACTTTCTTGTCATTCTTACATGGGTCGATCTATATAATACTTTTTTCAACAAGTGCTCACAGTGGACTGAAATCTTGTTGCTTTTGGGTTTTATATTGTAAGGACTAAAATGTGTTCTTATCTGAAAGTAACAGAGATAGTGTTAATTCTGTAAATATTAATATTCTGTAAATATTTTATTTTTTTTACAAACCCTTAGAAAAAAAAGTGTATGTAAACAAAGTACTGAGGAGTATAGGTCATCAAGCTTTCTCTTTCACCATCTCAGCATGCCATGTAGCTTTTTTGCATACTTGAAGGAATCCTGCTGGTTATAAAGAACCCAGTCATTTTTCTGTGAGTCTGCTTATCCTAAAAAATAAGTAACAAACCCTTTGTTATTAGAACACTACAAGAATGAAGGTAATAAGATCATCCAACTATCTCCCTCAGTATTATCCTTTATGCTTGCACTTGTACTGAGCTTGGTTAATCTGCACTCTCCAGGTACCCATTACATAGCTACCCATTACATTGTACAAAGTATTCAGCATACACTGCTGATTTCATTTGCAAGTTTGTTCTATTGTTGTTCTTTAAAAGAATAAAGGAAAAAAAAAAAAGCAACCACTGTGCTCCAACAGTTTTGCATGGAAAAACCTAGGGTATGGGCTGTATGTTTGTGTTTTCTGTGTCAGCATTGTAAGGATAGCGTGGTAATGTGTTTTAAGATGTGCTGTATTGGAAATGCATTGAAATGACTGTCCTCACCTTCACTGTAATTCTGCAGAAGTATACACAAAGATTTTAGAGGGCAATGTTAAATTAACTGGACGATAGAAGAAGGAGAGAGTGAAGATAAGTGGTGAATGTGGTAGTGATGAGTTGGCATGTTCCTTAAAATTTCAGTTTGAGGTATTATAAAGTTTAATATGAATACATTGTGTCACTTTTAAAACTGCATGTCAAGTTTTTAGACATTAATTGGATGCTACATGAGTGTGTACTTCTATTAAACTCCAGCAGCTCTTTGACAAACAGTGTGATTGACTTTTTTTTTGGTGTTTTTGTTTGGGTTTTTTTGTGGTGGTGGTTTTTTTGCGTTTGTTTTTTTTAATGGGTCCTTATCATAGAGTGTATTTTTCTTCTTTCTCATTATTAGTCTCAAGATCTGTGCTTCAGTAATGGAGAGGCCCTACATATCTGTCACTTTAAGACAGATACCGTGCCCAGTTTAACTGTTCCTGAGCTTGGACCTATTTTGTGGGAGAGTTGCTTTTTAGGAAGTCATATACCTACTTGAAGTTTGTGTAGGTAATATCTTATTTTGTCCTGTTTCTATCAGCCAATTGGAGTGCAGTTTTTAGGCATAGTGTATTAATTTGATAAGGACAAGTGTATATGTGTGAATGCTTTATTCAGTTAAGTGGGTGTCAAGCTACTTTTCAGGACAAAATTGGAGATGTGGTATCTTTTACTATTCCAATTTGTGGGGTATGGAGAGAGGAGGGATAGACAAACTTTTGGGTAGAGAAGCGCCTCCTTCAGGCACTGAAATCTTGCTGGATTTTCTGGTTTGAATTCTGTCAGCTGATCTAACAAAATATAATTTATGTCCAAACATCTTCTTAACATCATGGCTACAGCATCAGTGCCACTGTGTAACTGGTATTACCTAACCATATCAGGATAAGACTTACTCCTTTAGTCTACAAGTGGGGTTTTTTTTGTTGCTTCCTAATGCATCCGTCATTCTGATATCTAATACTAATCTTGTTTTCATTATGATTCTTGCTACTTAGATTTATAGGGGGAAGATTAAACTTGCTTATTCTTATCCAGAAAATGCTTATGGCCATGACTTACTAAAAGTTGGAAGGTCAGTTATTGGATTTCTGTTATATCCTCAAGTTAGTTTTCCAATGACAGCTCTTACGGTCTGCTTTTGTCAACAGCCAGATGTCTGTAGTGTGTTTATGCACTTTATATTTCATCTGTTCCTTTCTTTTTATGAGCATGGATGTGTAGTAACACTAAACACTTCTAATTTCAAAAATCTCTTACAAGCAGTTTATTTCTTGCTTTTGGCTAACTTGGTTGGAGAGGACATATGTTTCTTCTTTTCAAACTCCCTATTGGAGCTACCTTGTCAATTTATGTCAATATCCTAGTGATGTCCTATTTCTGTGGCTTTCAAGTTTTCATAGCTCCTTGAGAAGAGGAACAGCTTTAAGGCAATATTCTATGCATCATGGATCTGGCTCTTTGCATCTCTTCATTTCCCTTCACTCCATAGCTATGGTATAGGAAGATTGCTGCCTCTTCCAACATTTGGGTCTGCTATATTTAGACTGAGGTAAAATGTCTGGTTAATTGCATATGGAGTGATTCTGAGGTCGTTTGTCCCACAGTTCCCAGATCTGGAAGCAGAATGTGGATGTACTCAGGTGGGACCTGCCTGTACCAAGTATTCTTTATTTGCTTAACCTCTGTGCTTCACCTTATACATCAAGTCCTAATGCTAGCCAGTTAAGCTTTACTTGCTGTTTAGGAACCAATAACCTTAGTCTGCTCCTTTTGTATCTTAGTTTGGTCTTTGACTTTGATCAACAGGTCCCTCAAGCCTGCTGTCCTCTGACCTATCCAGATGTCTCTGAAATAGCCTGTCAGGAGTCTTAACATAGGAAATTTTGCTGAGGGAGATTAGAGAAAATGTATCTGTAGTGAGAAAAATAACATTAACTATGTGTTGTCACTGCTAACTTTTAGCTTGTATCACATGCTCTCTCCCGTTTTGTGTTGTAGGCCCTGGCATTTCTGTGTTAGCTGTAGCACCATCTGTGTTGCAGCAGCACCACCAAGTTCATCATGCTGTGATCCCTCATGGAAGAAGTGGACGATCCTCTGTTAGTGGCATCGTAGCCACTGTCTTTGGGGCTACAGGTTTCCTAGGACGATATGTTGTCAACCGTTTAGGTAATGTTCCCCAAGAGCACCAATTAAAAAAAAAAAATTGTGTTTAACGGAACTCTAGTTTTTCTTCAGGTTGCAGGATCTAGAAATCTCTGGCACTTTGGATTTTAAAAGTATTTTTTGCGATACTTTCATAGCGTTTTGTCTGCTAAAGTGCCAAGATGTGACAATTAGTAAAAACTGCTTTAATCTAGGAAATTCAGAAGCTTTTGAAGATTGTTAAAGTAGTTAAAATAAGTCGTTCTCCTTCAAGTACTGTTTTTCAGTCTGTAACAAGCAGATCTGAGGAGAGGTACAGCATGTATTTGATTCTTCTGGTTTGGGCCTTATTAGTACATTTTACTAAAATGTTTGCAGGAGTTTAATTGGAATTCTTTAGAATTGCCCTTTTGAATTTAAGTTTTAGAAAATAAGTCTTGCTTTTTTTTTTCTTCCTTCTTTCCATGCAACTTAAAAAATGCAAATATGCATAGATATGACACATTTTTAGGTATTGTACTATGTTTATAGCACACACTGACTTTTTTAAAATTTTTTTGTTGTGGTTAACAAGCTTCTTGCAAGCTTCTATGTTTTGTCTTACAGGCCCAAATACTCAAGTAAGTCCCTGCTTAAGAATTCCAATGATGTAGGTTCAAAAACTTACTTCTGTTCTACTTTTAGCTTTGCAGATAACTATTCAAGATATCTATGTGTGTTTGTTGTGCTTTAATGCCAGGGGAAAAAAAGGAAGTTTTGTATATTCAGAAGTTCATCTACTTAAAGTTATGTAGTAGTTTGAGATAAATGAAACTTTTTTTTTTGAATGCTTAGGTCGAATTGGATCTCAAGTAATCATACCCTATCGCTGTGATCAGTATGACCTCATGTATCTGCGGCCAATGGGCGACCTGGGGCAACTTCTCTTCTTAGTAAGTCTTTTTTGCTTTGGCTTTAGATCAAATACAATACCATTGCTATACAAGGAAGTCTGTTAATCATTCTCAAAGTCAGAACTCCAGCTATTGTTTAGCCTCTAAATGGAAATGGTGTGAAAGAGCTTTCTTTGATTATGCCTATTTACACATTATCTCATCTTTTTCCCATTTGATGCTCTGGTTACAGGAGTGGGACTGTAAGGACAAAGACTCTATCCGAAGAGCCGTGGAACACAGCAATGTGGTCATTAATCTTGTTGGAAAGGAATGGGAAACAAAGTAATTTTCCTTTTTTTTCCCCCTATATAGATAGATTTGCACCAGGTATTGGACATTGTAGCCACGTTTTACAGTATGTGTACAGTATACATTATTCTTGGCTTCTATGAAAAGGCAAAACTGAAATTTTGTATATAAAATTTTTTCCATTTCTTTAAATGGTTAACTAAAGTCCTGGTTATGATCTGCTCTTGAAAAGTGCATTCTTTCTATAATTTTCTAGCGTACAGCTTTTCTTCTGTCAGAGGGTTCAATGTGCTGCTTTCATACACCTTACAGGTGTTTCACGGGTGCCTTCCTATAGCTGACAGAGGCTCACCAGTTTCTGTGAGCTTGTATTTACAGTATTACAGAAGTGGGCTTTTGTCCTGCCACTTTGGCATAGTGATGAATTATAGCCTACTAGAATAAGCTATGATCAAGCTTTTCCTGTTCTCTGGTAAATGTTAATAAACAGGAATAGCTAATGGAGAGTCCCTAAGACTATGATTAATAACATCATTCCTTGATAGAATTTTGGCACAGACAGTATTAGTTACATAAGCATTTTTTAAAATAATTTTTAAAAATAGTTCCTTTTTGAAATCCATTTAAAAAAAAAACCAACATATTTATTTTAGGTTAAAAATACCTGTAATAGCCTCATTTTTGTATGTGTGTGCATGCAATTATGCCCACTTTATTTAAAGCCTTGTGCAGAGCTGCCAGACAAAAAGTCATTAGTTGTGTGATTTGCCTTTATAAAGTACCTAATTTTGCTATCATAATAGGCAGAAACAAATGTAGATATCAGTTTCATCTATGTTTACAAGCCTAACGCCTTTGTTGCTTTTTTTTTGTGAAGAGCCGTTTGACGTTCAAATTGTAGAATTAGTAGTCAAATTGTATTAATAGAATAGAATTAGTAGTCTCAAATTGTACAATTATTTTTCCCAAAATAGATGCTTGCCAACAGACATACTATTTCAGCTGTTTCTTGCCTAGTCAAGTATCATACGTAACTTCTGGGAGACACTTTGATTTCGCATTCAAACTCGTAGAGGTACTTTTTTTTTCTGATAGTCACTTAGCTCCTTGTCCCACTGTTGGAGTCTATAACATAGTTTATTGGGGAAGAAGCCCACCAAACGTAAATTAACTTAGGTCTTGTGCACCTGACAAGGTTTTTGGTTCTTTTTATATCTTCGTCAGACTTTGGGATATAGGTAAAAATACACAAACCAACCTGTCAGGATTGTTTTGTGCTGTTACTAAATTATGAATGTAAGAGTTCAAACGCTTATTGCTGTCAAAACAGAAGAAATTTCTTTGTAATGTGGGAGTGTGGGAAGAAAAGAAAGTCTGTATGGTTGGCCCAAGGACAGTGTAGTTTTTGTTTCTTTCAGATACGTATTTCATGTACTTCCCCTTTAAAATTTCTGGAGTCATGTAGAAAGTATGATTTATATAAGGGAGGGTTTCTTTGTTATTGAAAGGAAGTGTGAGGATGATAGCAAAGAGTTTCTAGTTAAAACACCCCAAGCCTTGTCACTGGTCAGTTTCAACAGATTCAGCAGCAGAGGAGTCTCGGTACATGTTAAAGAATTTGGGACGTTCCAAAACTTAACCACCGTGTTGCACAAATGTTCTTATCATGCATTTTATACATGTTGGTATCAATGGTGGTGCTGGAACCCTGAGATAAAATTCTATTGTCTGTTAAACATGAGGTTAGACTAACTATTGTAATCATCCTGAAGTCTATGAAAAACTTAAGGAGGAAAAAAAAAAAAAGTAAGATTAGAAGTAGAGATCAGTCAAAAAAAGTAAAGCTTGCCATTAAGTACTTTCCTCCTTGCCTAACATTAGTGTACAGTCTCATCTGTGTATACAATGTTGTTTAAAAACTCCATAGTTACAGGAGGGATGTTGTTCTTTCTTGTGTGTTTCTAAAATCTATTTTTGTGAGTAGAACAGGAGTGATGGTTCCCAGGATCAGATTAGTTACTGAAGGGTCAAAAATAACTTTTTATTTTTAAGGCTTTCTTTAGACTCCAGTGGGATCTGAAGAGCTGTGGGAGTAGATAAGGACAGAGAGAGAGGCATTTGGACAAGATGTTTGTTACCCAGAGCAAATGGAAAAGATGGAGTGGGGTGCTTACAAGGACAATATAAAGACCCAAGAAGCCAATTCTCTTTCTTGCAGTCTTGGGATAGTTGGAAACAATTTTGGGATTGTTGCCAGTCTATAGTGTCAGTTCTGCTTGGAGACAGAGCTTCTGAATTGTTCTTGATCAGATGCCAAACTAGATTACAGTTGAACCCCCTAATTTAGGCCCCTTGAATGCCGTATAAGTGAGTGGAGTAGTTGTTCTTTCTGCATGCTTCTCCTTGAAGTCCCTCACAGCTGCTATGAAATGGTTCTAACTGCTCTGTCAATGTAAAATTTTCCATTTGCATAAGCACCTGTGTGTTCTTTGGTCTTGTTTTGTCCACTTCCCCAATGCCTAGCATCTGCCCGAACTTAGGCTGCTCAGAATTTTTGAGCTCCTTTGTAGTGTAATTGAGTGCATCAAATCAAGTCAAATTTTGAACAGGTGGTGTAAAAAGACAGCTTTGCTCGGATTTCAAGATGCAGCACTTCTCTTTAAAGAAAAAAAAAATCTGTTTTCACTTGGGAAGAGTTTTCTGTTTGCCACAGACAAGTGGGCAAGAGGATTTTTCATACTGATTTAATCTTAACAGGTGAAAAAGCAGACAGTACTAAAGCTGTAATTGAAGCTTGCTGTTGCATTTCACTTGCCTCTAGTTTTTATTTTATGAACAGTTCCTCATGAAAGGAAACTTTGTTTCTAACAAGTAGCATCAAGATAGGTTTTTGAAATATATTCAAGTAATGCGTAATGATTGCTATTTGGTTGGTAGGCAGCCACTGTTGATGCCTCTTAAAGTAAAACTTGTCTTTTGCCTTGTTTTAGAAACTTCAGTTTTGAAGATGAATTTGTAAATATTCCTAAAAATATTGCGCAGATAACTAGGGAAGCTGGTGTGGAAACACTCATTCATATCTCTCACCTGAATGCTAGCATGAAGAGTCCCTCCAAATACCTCAGGAGTAAAGTAAGTCTGCAGTCCTTTTGAACATATGTTCTGAGAGCCTACTTTGTTGTTGTTGGTCCCCCCCATCCCCTGTCCCCACCCCCCTGCCAATTGGGTGTGTTTGAAGGAAATCAGCGTATGAATTTATTATGGAATGTTTTCTGCAGCTGAGGAATTTTTGGGTTACTGTGCTTATTGGAGCTAGAAATCCCTCTTAGTATTTCATGTGCTTTGAAGGGAAGTAGATCTTATATTGCTGAAAACTTTCTTTCTTCTGCCCCTGCATATCTTTGCATCTAAAATTGCTGTCATTAAGAAAGAGGAACTAGTTTGATGGCTTGGGATCCAATATCAGGTCTAACATCTAAGGCTGGAATGACCTAGCAAAGTAAGTGGCTGATACCAAAATGAATGCTGCAAAGACAGATGAGTATCAGGATTACAGGCCCTTGGTTTGGGATTGTTACCTGCTCTTGTACACAAAAAAAAATGTGTATTTGGTATCCTATTATTTTTTTCCTTATTAGGAGGTATAATTTTTCTATTATTGATTTTTCTCTTTTAATATAGCTATTGTCCCCATTTCAGCTATTTTTGTTTTGTTTGAGCTCACTGTACTCTGCCTTGTCTTTAGTATAAAGAGTTTTTAAAACCAGGGTTAAAATTTGGTAGGTCTCAATGTGTAACAACTCTGTAGGATAGTTAGGCCTTACTGTATTGGCCAGTCCTGTGTGGAAAGTGGATAGCTGCCACTGAAATTTCTAACTGTACTTAAGCAGTTCTTGAAGTGTTCTGATAATCTAGTAGGGGTTATGTAAACCTTCTGTTTTCTTTCAAGCTCTGGTCTGATGTAAGCAAGAGAAGTATTTAGGTTAGGCTTCTTCCCTTTTGAACTTTGTCACTTTAAATTTGTGTCGCTTCACTACTGAGACTGTATTGTATCTCAAATAGAAGAAGTGATCTACATGTTTATGGGACTTTTGGGATGTTCTGTGAGACCTTTATCTTAGCATAGCATCTCAAAGATTAAATGACTCAGATATAAATAATTTTTGTGCTACTGATTGTGTCATTTCTTTCAGTGCTTTAGTCAGGATGCATTAAGTTCTGAAGAGGCATCCTCTTCTGGCCTTTCAGAATGGATCTAATAAGTGTGTTCATTTTAATCGAATGATAGGCTGTTGGAGAGAACGTGGTGAGGGAAGAATTTCCAGATGCTATAATTTTGAAGCCCTCTGAGATGTTTGGGAGAGAGGACCGATTTCTCAATCATTACGCAAGTATGTACTCTTGAAATAATAAAATCGTGTATGACTTCTATACCTGTCTGTAGAGAACGAGGGAAAATGGGATTTGCTTTTGAAAAGCAGAGAGGTATGTGTTTATCAGAAATATGTTTTGTTAGCTGGAGGTGTGTAACGGGAAACATAATAAATTTTCATCTCATGACTGAATTCTTTCTGAATCTAGTTGTTTGATTTTTTTTTTTTTTTGAGGGGGGGATGGGTACTATTTTTTTTTTTTATTTAGATTGTTCTGAGCTAAGGTCTGGTCATCTTAACCCTCAAAGTAGTTTACCCTGAAGGTAGTTTTTCAAGTTGGTAATGCTCAAATGTGAAAATCGACCTGAGTTGTTCTGGGCTCAGAAGCAACAGTAATGACTCTGATGTATTGCCAGCAAAATTGCTAGACAGGAAAGAGTGTAATCTGTTTCTATCTTGCAAAGTTGAGATATCTCTGAATCACTCTAAGTAAACAGTAAATACAGCCTTCCTATTGTTGTTAATAAGAAAACTAAATGTGCGTTGAAAACAGCACTACTGGAATTGGATAGTAATTCTTCCCAATGTTTTTTTTTTTTTTAAAGTTAAGTCAGTTTTCAGAAGAGATCCACTCTCAGTGTAGTGCAAAATGTATTGGTTATTTGCTTACTGAAAGGATTCACAGATTTTATTCTCAAGTTAGGTATGTGTCTTTCTCAGACATGCGCTGGTTTGGTGGTGTGCCTCTTATTTCTCTGGGCAAAAAAACAGTGAAGCAACCGGTATATGTAAGTTTTCAATAAAACAAGACAATCCCAAATCCTCTGTTTGTGTGTGTGTGTGTGCAGTTTTTTTCTTTTCACCCTGTAAATCACTTCTGAAATAGGAGTGTGTGCATGCATTCCTATTTTTTATTGGTAATTGTCTGAATTTGTTTCTCACAGGTGGTTGATGTAGCAAAGGCAATTATTAATGCAATTAAGGATCCTGATGCTAAAGGAAAAACATACGCCTTGGCTGGGTAGGTTACTTTTCTGATTCTAATTAACTGAAGTACTTCTTTTTGGTGTCATTTTTTGGCATGCTGCACAGTACATTTAATTTCTCCATCCATGCACACAGTTTGAGCTGCAATAAATTCCACCTCCTTTTTGGGAGGAAAAATGACTCAAGCTGTTATTGTGAGTACTCTGAAAATCCTAGTTTGGGCCCCTTTGCATTTAATGTTATGTATGTGCACACAAAGAAATAGGCAATCTTGGGAAACATGCTAGACAACATAGATTTGGAGAAAATTCTGCTAAAGCAGTGTGAAAACCACCTGGAATGAGAATGGATAGAGACAGTGCATCTCTTGGAATATTTTGTGTACAAAAGCTCCAAGTCAAATAGGTCATTAGCATTAAGAATAAGCAATGTGCCAAATGCCAAGGTAGTGGATCCATGTTTTGGTACTGTTAACATAGCACTGGAACTGGTATTCATCCAATATAGGTGGTAATAGGAACATTAGATTCATTGATAAAGAAAACAGTTGCTAATTAGTCAAGATACAAATGATGCTGAACAGCTCTCTTTTTTTTTTTTTTCTGTTGCTTGCACATCTCTGTCTTCCCCCCCTTTATACACTGAAAATGTGCATAGTGTCTGGATTTTGCAAAGGCTTATCTGAGATTACATTGTTTTTTCCATGTTTGTTTTGTGATGCTGTTGCAGCGACAGCTCTTTATTCCTGTAGTGCAGAGATCATTGCTGGTGCGTCTTTTAATCGTGTGATGTGGCTTTCTTCAATGCTGTAACTGAGCTGTTGAGGAAGTTGTTATCCTGACAGCTAGGCTAGCTGTGCTGTGCGCTGGTGTTCTGGAAGAGGCAGCAAGCAGGTCTTCCGGATCATGCTGAGGAACTTTTGCTCAAAAACTAGCAAAATAAGAGAAAGAAACTACCAAGGGTCTGAAAGGACTACTAACAGCAACAATAAGGTTACGAAGTAACTTGAAGTTGCTTTCAGATCTCTGTGATGACATGAAGCATCACACTAAAGAACGAGTGGAAACAAATGCTGGACAGCTATTCAAAACCACTTTTTTTATCAAAGAGAATAGATGTGTAGGTGTCAGATGGACACAACTAATGCAAAACCACAAAATGTGAGAAAATTAACATTTTGAGTGACTATTTTATCTCTTGTGGACAAACTTGAAGGTGGGTCACTGTGTATCCAAAACTGCCTGCCACAAAAGGATGGAGATGTGCCCATTTTTAGTTTCATCGCTGTCTCAGCAGAAGCAGCTGCTCCAACTGCAGGAGAAATTGAGAACTGCACACAAAATAGAACACTGTTTGCAGCCAAATGGAAGGGCAATTGGCTCAACTTTGAATGTATTCTTACAGTTTCAAAGTCTCATTTTTTGGCAATTTACAGAAGGCCAGGAGTTCAGTGCCCAGGTTTCAGAGGCAGGAATTCAAGCAAGGATGCCAGGCTCTCACTGCAGGGAATACAGTTTCAGGCACATAACAATGACTGAAAAGACTTTGAATAAATGCTGATCTAAACCAAAGATCCAAATCAGTGTTGCAAAACCAAAGGAACTCTGCAGCATAACCCTTGACTAAAGCTGTATGAGATGCTTTTTTATGTTTTTTTAAAAGGAGTTACCAGTTTGAGTTTAAAATACTAATTTTGTAAAAGAGCATTCTATTTCTGTGGTTTTGGTTTTGTGGTGTTTTATTTTTGTTTTTTTTCCTTCCTACTATATGGTGGAATAGAGTTTTAACTATGACAGCTAGTGGTGTCATTGCTATTTCTGAATGACTGAAGATGTATTATGTTTTTTTTACCTGTTCCCCATGGCATTGGTTTTGCTTCATCCACTTGTTAAATCTTCTGTCTTTATTGCTAATATTCTCTAGAGCTTGCTGTCTGCTGGTACTGTGGTTAATGTAGTGATACTTCAATGTGATTCTATTCTTGGTGAAGTCGTATTTTTAATATTTGGTAATTTGTAAAGGAACAAACAGTATTTATTTTCACATTTTTAAGTTTGGCTATAGTATACATTGTTACATGGTTCTTATATGAGGATAAAAGTGAAATTGGCTTATACTACTTTTGGATAGGCATGAGGATGTTAGAGTGTAAGGGCAAAAAATTTGGTAAAAAAAAAAAAGCCAATAACTAATGAAAACAAAGTTTGTTTTTTTCTGAGCTGAGTAAGTAAATTTGACATTACCACTTTTTGCTGTGTTTCTCTTGTAAGTTCTATTAACAGAAGAAAACTTACTATCTTGTTTTTGATGGTAGTCCTTTACTGTAACTTCATACATGCAGATTGCTCTCAAATTCTATAATCCAGCCACTTGTATGAAGTTGGTAAGGAGTTTTGAGTGTTGAATTCTTTTGAATTCTCCCAAATACGCTGACCTGCCTTCAAGTATATCCATTAGAACGTTTTGCCCTAATTTTCTTTCACAAACTAAAGTAGTAGTAATTTGGAGTTCTGTCTTTTTTCCAGTATTTATCAACAAAGTTTGTTTGTGGTTATTAGCGTTGCTGTTCTTTCTGAGGACCATGTTAATTGAAGGCTCAGTTTTCGTGCATGCAACCTCAGACCCTGATATCTTTGAGACCTTGGGTTTATCAACCTGAAATTCATGTTCTTTGTATCACAGTCTTGGATTTTTGGACTGTGTGAAGTTTTGTATTCTTAGACAATCTTACTCTAGCATGTTTTCATTTTGTGGGGGTTTAGATTGCAACAGTAATTCAGTGTCTCCTATTTAAAAAAAAAAAAAAAAAAAGGGAGATTGAAGATGAAGAAAGCCTACAGAGTCTTATTTTTAGAAGCCCCCTACCTGTGAAGTAATCAGTCTCAAGATGATTGTCATGTCACTGGGGTCTCTGCATTAGCTGAAAAGTATAGTAAATCGTTAGGAGACACACACTTTTGGTGTGTTCATTGCTCTTTGATCATGATCAGCAGGATGTAATTTTGAAGGTTGAAACACCAAGTGACACACCGGTGCTCAGCAGTGTGCTCTTATGTGTTGTTGTGAAGATTTTCAAAATGTTTTGGAATACCAGTAAATTGTCTTGAAAGCCAAGATATCTGTTTCAGTCTGAGCCACCTATAAAGACAGCCTATTAAAACGCTAAGGCAAAGTCTGAACAAGAAAGGCATGGGAACTCTCAATGGTATATGTTTCTCTTAAATTGCTGCAGGTGTGCAGGGGACTGCTTCCTTCCTTCCTTCTGTCTTGAGATGGAGAATACATTCTTTTGGGGGAATTTGTCTTAGTTTCTTCCTTTTGCTTTAGAGAAGAGAACAGTATGTTCTTTGTTGAGCAAAGGCACGTGAATCAACTTCCTTGCAGCCATTTGCTACCAAAGATGGGATGTCTTGTTAACAAACCTTTCTTAATTTTACCATTTGCTTTCTGGCTTCCTTCTATTACAAAGTACCAAATGGGCTTGTATAAATTCAGTACTGTCCCAGCGCTGAAAATCTTGTGTTCAGAATTTGAGTCAGCATGGAGGAGGCACGTTAAAGGTGTGCTTTAAAAGTACACAGAATACACTTAATTCGGTATGATTGCGGTGGGTTAGCCTTGGCCAACAGCCAGATGCCCACCCAGCTGCTCACTCCTCCTCCTCAACAGGACAGCGGGAAGAAATAGTATGAAAAGCTTATGGGTTGAGATAAAGATGGGGAGATTGCTTGCTGGTTACTGTCACGGGCCAAACAGGCTCGACTTGGGAAAAATTAATTTAATTTACTGTCAGTTAAAATAGATTTGAATGGTGTGAAATAAAGACAAAAAGAATAAAACAACACCTTCTCCCCTCCACCCTTTTTCCAGGCTCAACTTCACTCCTTCACTCACGACTCTTCTACCCTCTCTCCCCGAGCAGCGCAGGGAGATGGGGAACAGCGTGTTATGGGGTCAGTCTATAACAGCTCCTCTCTGCTGCTCCTTCCTTTTCACACTGTTCCCCTGCTCCAACGTGGGCCCTTCCACGGGCTGCAGTCCTTCAGGATAAACTTGCTCCACCGTGGGCGCTCCATGAGCCGCAGGGGAATCTCTGCTTGGGTGCCTGGAACACCTCCTCCTGCTCTCACCTTGGTGTCTGCAGGGCTGTTTCTCACACTTTTTTCCTCCCTTATCTCTGCCCGTGTGGCATTTTTCTCCTTCCTTCAGTAAGTTTTCCCAGAGGTGCCCCCATCTTGTCTGAGGGGCTCAGCTCTGCCCTGCGGTGGATCTGCTGGAGCCGGCCCTGCCAGGCACAGGGCAGCCCCAGCCTCTCCACAGAGGCTGTCTCTGCAGCCACTGCTCCCAGTGCCTGGGCACCAGCACACAATGCAGTGGCAAAACAGTTTTTCAGTTTGTGACTTACACCATTACCATCGCTGATGTCAGATGATAGGTTTTGCTAACTTCATCCTTCTTTATTTCAAACAGTACAGAGTCTGGAGAGCCAAAATTTGTTCCCCTCTTGTGAGGAAAATGACAAATCTGGCAAATCATTTAGATTGAAGAAAACAGGCCCTTGGTAGGCTTGGGGGTGGAGGGCTTTAAAATTTTTGTCTCTTGCTGCAAATATTTAAGTATATCTAATTACCTGTAATGTTTGTTACTTTTTCTTTCAGACCTAACCGATACCTCCTGTATGACATGGTAGAATACATCTATGCAGTTTGCTTTCGAACCTTTCTTCCCTATCCGCTTCCACGTCCTCTCTACCGGTAAGTGGGACCCTTCCTTCACTAAGAACTTGGGATCTACCAGGTGGCACAGAAGCATAAATAACTGTTGCATTGGTTATTTAATATTGCCAGTTGTTATTTAACATGGTAGGATTGCAGAAACTGGCTTACCTTAGGTACTCGTTAGCTAGCCTTGAGTCTTCTGCTCAGGCAGAGGCCTGCATCTGATGAGCTAGTGAATGGAAGGTGTACTTGTAATAAACTTAGCATAACTGTTTATTCCAGAGTCATTGAATGGCTTTGCAGACTTAAGAAGCAGCAAAAGGTCCTAAGTAGAGACAAATCAGTAGCAAACTAAATGAACTTCTAATAGTACCACAGGGAAAGTCGGTGTATATGTTGCTGACCATAGGCTCTGACAGATTCTTCTGCAGCAGCTTAAGGTATTGCTACTCTCAGCTGTCCTTCCAGTCTGGTGAGCATTGCTACCCTGGAAGCAGAGTTGGGGTAAGGGTGGGTATGGGTGTTGATTGACGATATTGATTAACCTTCTAGTTCAGTCCTTTGTATTGATTTGAGCCAGTGTTGCAGGTAAGTTTGTACTGAGATCTTGGCCTGGGAATTTGAGCAGTGAAGTTCTGAGCAAGCATTTCTTTGTCTGTGATATGGGGGCAGTAACTAGAAGATGGTAATGAATCAGGAGATAAGAAGGGAAAGTTGTAGTATCACTTCAGTTGACTACAGTGGATGGACTGCAAAGGCTCTGTGCGCACTGAGATTCTGCAGCTGTACATTTTGGCCTCGGGGCACTGAGGATAGAAGCTGACTTGCTGAAATGCAGCTACAGAGTAATAGTGTATGAAAAAGTGCAATACAAATATGAGCCTGGACCTAGTCCTTAAGGCATAACCACATCCTTTTGAAGAGCTGCCTCAAAGAGTAAAAGCCATTTCAGAAGTTGCCCTCAGCGTGCTTGAGATGTGTTAATGTTTGGGGTGCTGGTCCTCCTTAGTGTTAGTACAATGCAAACTAATAAGCTAAAACAGTCACCAGTGTTAGAACCCTCCTACCAATCTGCTAATAGGACTCAACATTGGATTCATGTAACTGATGATGAATAATGCTAAAACAACCTTTTAAACTGTTGTGGCTGTTTCTGAATGGGCTGTACAGGCATCAGGTTAACATGGCTCAGCTGACACAGAGCAGCTTGTTAAAAAGTAACTATGTGGGTGCTTGTTAGTCTTAACTCGCATTTGCTGCAGTCCATGGTACGCTCTTCTCTTTATGGGCTAAACTAAGTGGTATTCCATATTTTTGAGAAAAGAGTGCATATAAAAGGCAGATAAGCTTAGTTCTGTTTATGTGCAGTAACTTAGTAACGCCCTAGTCTCCCAGGTGAGCACTTCAGTAAGAGGTTCTACCTTGAATACTGTTGGTCCCAGGACACTGAGCAAGAGCTGTAGTGTTATTTTCTTTCCTCTGCCAGATTTTCTTTCTCTCAAGGGAAACTTCATTTCTGGAAACTGTAAATATACTAATCCTCATCCTTTTTATAGATGCAGATTGCTCCAGTTTCCGTCATATTGTTTGTACGGCTGTTAACTCATTTAGTTGTCAGCAAGCATGTTTTCTCATGGAGGCATTGAATCAAACTTCGTGACTAATTGGATTACTGCCTACACTGCTAGGGAACAGAGTTTGGAGGAAAAGTGGGGCAAAACTGAAGTCTCTGGTGTGGGGGGAATTGGATGTGGAGGTTTACTTTCCCCACCCACTAATGCTCATTTTTACTTCTAGATATCTGCTCCTCCATTCCCTTCCAAAGTAAAAGAACAGGAGATTGAATAATTCAGTAGCAAATAGTTAAAGTTACCAGAAACACAACTAAGAACTTGCTGGCTGGCACGTTCACTGCTTTAATGAATTCATAGCTTGCAAGAACAGCTACAGAACAAGCTCTTGCTCACTGTCTATTAAGTGTGAAATAGTTTTACCAGTTCTCGTTTTCTTCTGTGCATCTGGATAACAACTATTGCAATACTCTTTCCGATTGCAGTTTAGTTGCAAGATTCTTTGAGATTAATCCATTTGAACCATGGTTAACACGAGACAAAGTGGACCGGGTAAGTGTGGGATGATCCACAAATTCTTCTTGGGAGATGTTTCACTGTGTATTTGTAACTTGCACTTGTAGTTTTGCATTCAAGGAGTGCTGAAATGCATGTACATCATGTGGTGTATTATTTCAGTCAGTTCAATGGCTAGAATTTGATTAGAAAAAATTGCTATCAGACTGTTTGGATACTACAAAAATTTAAATTTTTAAAGGGGTGTGTGTATATATAACCTTCTTCACAAATGAATATGGTTCGTGCCATCCAATTGCTGCAGCAACTGTTCCGCAATCTCACTCTTAACTTATTTGTCCAGACCTGTTACAGTGCCAAGGGGATACATTGTCAAAGCGGTCTGGAGATTCCTCTGGTGTAGTCTTACAAAGACTTAGTAAGAGAGATGGACTAACAGAATTGTTTTTTTAAAAGGCATCATTATGGTGTAGTCTTTCCAGTTGCATTGGTGAAGGAAGAATAGTTAACATATTTCTCTAAATACATTCCAAGAAATTTGTTGAAACAATTGGTGAGAGGGTTATGTAGCAAGAAGTAACATGATGGGCATGCGGAAAAAGCCCAACCTTCTTAAGTGTTAAAAGTGGTCAAGGCTACGTGATTGCTGTGCCTCTGCCCCCCTACCCCAAAACACATGCTATTGAAAATAGCACAAAGTAGAGATTGGATGTGCAATGTGCAGCTAAGTGATGGGGGGGCCTGGTGGGTGCTCCCTACTTCTAGGTAAGTAGTGAGTTTATGTACCTCTAGATGCATTAAAATCACTTATAGCATCCAGATAATGGTGTTTTTAACAACTCAAGTTGAACTGACAGGGCTGGATACAGTCCAAATCCTCGCTTAACGTTAGAGTGCATTTCTCGTGAACACATTGCAACTTCATGTTTATTCCTAACTTCTCAGAGTGCCTAAGTGGGGGTGGAGAAATAACTTGCAAAAAACCAACTGCAAGTGAGGAGAAAGTAGGATTTAGCAAATATTAATGTCAAAACTGTTGGCATATGTGTAGGTTAGCAAAGATAGTTGTGTACTCTGACAGTCTCTAAGCTTGCTGCTCTCTGAAGGTTTCAGGTACTCTCCCAACTATTTTGCAGAGTTGGAGTTTTAATGCCTTTTATTATGGTGCAACATTAATAGCCTATTTTGACCTGATGGTCCCAAATTAATTTGAGATAGGATACTACTGTGAATCTGGGAGAACTGGGTCCTATACTTAGAGCTGCTTACTGAATAGCTATAAGCAATTAATTTCTATGTTTACATTTCTCCATCTGTGAAATAAACTGGTTACCTATCCTGTTCAGAAATAATTGTGAAAAACTGTGGACAGTATGTGTAATAAAGGAGGTAAGCTTATTCATGGTCTAGTGCAAAACTTTTTTTCCCCAAACCACTGACTCATCTCCCATGCTAGAGAGAGTTGGCATTGTAATTCTATTGGCTGTGTTGACCCAGGATGTAGATGTAACATCTCCTGAAAACCTTACTTCTAGCTGCCTTTGTAGTTTATAGAGTTACATTTCATAAAATATGCCTTCACCCAATCACTAAAACTACTGCAATTCAGCTGTAGCATGGGTAGTGTAAGAGGGGAGTTTCTCCATGTCATTTCTGTGTCTGATTGTTCCACTTTCCCAGCTTTTCATCCTTAAGTAATCTACATGAAATTAGATGTGGTTGAGTTAAGACCTTTCAAGGAATAATAGCATAAGAGAAATCTCCATTTTCTAAGATATATGTCATATGTGTGGCAAATATGGTAATAAAATTAAATATTTGTCCTATACAGGACCCTACTGTAAACCATGAACAGAGAAAAACAACCTACCAAAGGTGATCATTCAACATACATTTTCTTGACAAAGCAGAATGTATATAATTGCAGTTCAAATATGTCCTTACAAGTTTGGCCTGAATTTGTGATTGCAGTGCAGTAAACTTCCTGATAATACATACCTGATGGAGAGAAAAATGAAGACACTTTCTGCATGTCTCACTGCTATTTATTCCTGTGTGCAGGAATCTAAATCTGAAGCCTGAAGGACTTTTTGCCAGATACAGAATATCTGTATCTCCTGTTGAAGTACACTGGGTACTCAATACCTTGTATAATTATGCCATAGTTCTGTAGGGCCACATTGAATCTTTTCTTTCTCCCAAGGAAAAACACTGAGCCAAAATCAGTCAAGGAACTGGGACTGACACACAGTTGGCTGAGTCCACATTTCTGTTTGAATAGGTCTTCAGATCTACTACAGGATGCAGCAGTGTATCATATTGCGGGGTTCATTCTTGGGGGAAACAGTCTTATGTCAGCAGCCTTGAAATTATAGTAGAATCTCCTACGAGCTGCCATTTGTAGAAAATTGTTTTGAGGCGTGTTAAATGTTTCTAGTACTATGGATTTATGCTACTTTGTTTCTGTAAAAGAAAAAAGGTGACTGCAGGTACAAGTACACAATTTTTTTAGTATGTGAATAATTGCATTGGGTGTAATGCTGTTCATTCTATCAAGTGAATTCCCTCTTCTCCCCCCTCCCCTGTCTTTTTAAAGTTTCACACAACAGACATGACATTTCCTGACCTTCCTGGTTTGGAAGACCTGGGTATTCAACCAACACCTCTAGAACAAAAAGCAATTGAAGCTCTGCGCCGTCACCGCAGATTCCGCTGGTTGGATGCTGAGCTGGAGGAAGCAAAACCAGCTAAGACATATCCCATGTAACAGTTGATAAGGTGGTTACTTTACGCTTCTTAAACTGCCTTTGTATGACCCAATTTGTTTGGAGAACTGTGTACATACTGAGTAAAATATATTAATCGTGTAAACTGTATTTCACCAGTGTTGTCTTTTTTAATTATGGAGGACTGTCATTGAAATGCAATTTTACTCTTTAAAAGGTCGTGAAAGCAAATTTACATATTGTTGCTGAGCTTGTGAGCATTAGTAAGTGCTCAAGCGATTTGAAGTACATTGTAGTTCAGGACTACATGGTCTAGAACATGTCCTTTCCAATAGGGAGAGCTGGTAGTGCCACCTATTCAGATTATGAGGTCTCAGATAAAACCCCATTTTTAAGTTCTTGACTTTTCTGAGCTTTGTTTTCTGCCCTGAGCAGAACTATGACAGAAAATGCCAACTAAAACGGCACAAGCTGTTTCTAAGGTCAAGGAGCATCAATCAGACATTTAGACAAGTTACTACGTGTCATCTGATCTCTTGTGGTAATTGTGTGTGCTATGGCTCATAGACATGAGGAAATGTGTCATTTCTTCCATTTTTAAATGAGAAAGTCTAATTATTTTTAGATGCTCAAAGCTTTCATGTGCTGGGACTTTGTCATTTTTTTGGTAAGAAGGATAAGCTTTGCTTCAGGATTAAATATTTTCAGTCATTTTAAGATCAAAGAAAGATCCCTGCCTGAATTTGATCAAGAACTGTGCTTTCTGTTTCCATATCCAAAGAGTTGCTGGAAGATTTTGGTTAAATTTTGGCAGGGACATTGTTTGCTAGGGTGCAGCAAAGTCTGTGCACAGAACTGAGAGCAGAGATCTAGATCTTCTATATGTGGTACAGTGTTCTGATGGCTTAAAAATGTGAAAGAAGACATTTCTTGAATTGAAGAGTGAGCTGCTAGTTCTGGGAGTAGGACAAATCACATTAACTAGGATGAGTTAAGATTGGTGGGGAAACTGGTTTTAAACTGGGGCTGAGAGGGGATAAAATGAGTGACGGAACATTTTGTGTTTTCATCTCCAAGCTTCCTACTACTTGTCTTTGAATGTGAAATCGGATGGAAGGAACTGGGACAAGTTGGACGAAGGGTATCAAAGGTAGAAGCCTAGTGGAGGGCAAATCTGAAGTGGGGAATGGGATGAAATGGGATGAAAAAGGAGAGTAGGAAAGAGAGAATAGATTGAAAATAACAAAGGTCAAGGTTAGAGAAAGCACAGAAGTTTCTTGGTGAAATCACACTGATTGTTGGAGCCAAAGATCAGAATCTCACTATTTCTGTATCGTTGCCAAACTACTGGGAAGCTCCTGGGCAAAGTGTTTCTTAAATTTCAACAGCTTCCACATTTTGCTCTTCCATATAAAACCTACTGCTGCTAACGTTTACTGTGTTGGGAAGAGGTAGGCTCTTGTGATAATATGGTTTTTTTGATCCTGCCTACTGTGTATTCAATTTGGCTCTCATGGGTTGCTTATTTTTCTTTTGATAACATAAGTTCAGTTGTTTTAAAATAAATCTGCCAATTCGAACATTCAAAAGCTAGGACAGACTGGAAGTGAAGCGGATATTGTTAATAATTTGATCCTTAACTTTTATTATTTTTCTGACTACAAGCTTTTATCCATAAGACCCTAACTGTAATTAAGTAGCCTTATTAGTGCTTATTTAATATGTGTGGCCCTAATCTTGATTTATTGCATGTTGTTTACATCCTGCTGCAAAACCAGTAGTATTTCTGAACTGTTTCACAAGTACACATAGAGTACAGAGATACGCAGTTATCATGATATTCCTGCATGGCTAACAAGCAGTTTCCATTTTCAGATGGCAAACTGAGGCAGAAAAAACTGTTAAAGGTAATGCTGTAACGTTAGGTGCCAATTCTGGGAATGCTTACCATAATGCAGTGATTTTATTTTTTTTAATTTTTTTTTTTCCCCCATTCAAAGCACAGCTTTTCCAGGGGCTTCAGTTGCACCACAGATCACTCCTACAGGATCTTAATTCAGACAGTCATTAGAGGGAGAACGTGCAGGTGATGAATACCCATGAAAAGTTAGCTTTAAGCAGCCTGCGCCACATCAGATGGGAATACTGGTAAAGCAGAGTATCGCATTAGTGCTCAGCTGCTGCTGCTGCAAGTTTTGTTTTCCACAATACTTTGCCTTACATAGCACTTGTGCTTCCTAACTCGTAGAAAATACAGTGTGATTTCTCACTATTTATCCTTCCAAAGCAATTTTTCTAGGGGTCTTGAATGTAACAAAAAAACCCCCAAAAGCCACTTGTTTTGCAATACAGTCCAGAGTACAAAATTACTGTAATTCGGTTTCATCAGTGATTTTTATCCCTACCCGTTTATCAATGACAGGATCTTCCTTCTCATCCTATCCCTAGTTCCTCAGCTTGCAGTATTTTTTCATCCAGTCTGCAATTTGCAAAAGTACTGAAGGTCCCTTAAATGGGTAAACTCGAGGCTCCTGCTTAACACCTTTGTCCTGAGTGTTGCTCAAAGCGGTGTGGAAAGAGGGGGCTGTTGTTTTCCACCCTCCCCACAAGAGGTCACTGGTAGAGCAGAAAGTGGCAACGGTCTTTAAGCGCGCTGGGTGCATCTACTTTTTGCAGGCTGGCTCCTGCTCAGGCTTTGCCATTTAGCGTCTCTGTTCCTTGCCTGCACGCAGCCAGGTTTTCAGGTCAGACCCACGACTGTGCGTTGACAAATTTAGGTAGAGTGGTATAATAATACATGGCACTGGTACCATCTCTGGCTGAAAGGGAACCTGCTTTGGTCCTTTCGCAGCACATAGGCTAATAATCTAATCTATAGCCCACCTTCAGCCTGCTCTAGAGGATGTTGTGAGAAAGTATACCCTTAGCAACATCTTTTTACAGACCAGATGAATTATTTGTATGGCTGTGTAAGTGTGCGTGTGTGCTTAGGAGACAGGTGGTTAAGGACCTGTAAGGGCTGAAGAGTTGGTGAAGGCAATCATACCGGCAGTTGTGTTAGATATATGTGTATATATCTGTGCGTGTACATACATACGCATGATACAAGCCCCACCCAACCGTGGACAGTGATGGAAACTATATGCGTTTCTCTGGGACTGAGAAGGAAACAGTGCATAGGTGTCACTAAAACATCACTTCTCACTTTTGGGACTCAGCTACCCTCAAAGGAAAATGTGACTCTTCTGTTCAGTGTAGTTAACTTGGTTTGTACGCCGCCTTGGGGCACCAGTATATCTTGGCTGATGTGAAGAGAAATTGTAAGGCGTAGGAGAATATCATGAGAGATTGTTATAATGGTAATGGTCTTCGTATATGTTAGAGCATCCCTATAGTTCGAGTTTGTGTGGGAAGTATTGATAGCCTTTATTCTTTATTGGGAAGGTAACAGCTAGTGTAACTTTTTTAGTATGAAAGGAGGTCGGTATGCAGGAAGGACAATGAGATGGCAAAAGCAGAAAACTTAACCCACTTTGCTTTCTGAGATCCCCTGCATGGAGGATACTTGCATTTTAGGAACAGCTTGTGTGGGTGGGAATAGTATCTGCATCTAAGGGTGGTGAGAAGGATTTGGACCTTATGTTTCTTCAAAGACTGTATGTATCCTAAGCAGTTAGGACTCTGGTTTGGACTTACTGCTAATTATGTGCATATTTAAGCTGAAAATGTAACACTTAAATTATGCTGTTCATAGTGTATCGCTCCAATAGGAACAGGTGACTTGCATAGAATTAAGCCCTCCTGTCTGTCTGCTGCTTTATTCTTGCCTCTCAATTTTTCTTTCTTGACTTACTTGGAAAGCCTTAAAACGTTCTTCAGTTGCTTAAAGGGCAGGTGGGTAACGACTAAGAAGAGCATTCACACTGGCAGTAATTATTCTGTAGTTACCTCCCTCGCCCTGCTGTTCTCTTCTTCCTTTCACCCTGCCCTAAGTGATACGCATGGATACACATTATATGAAATGAGGAGATCAGAGGACTGCTATATTTAAAGTAATTCAAAGTCTTGTAAGAACTCGTGAGTAATTCATGATAGTATTACTGCAGCCTCTGAGATATGGAGGCAGAAGGTGAAGGACACTGACGAAACGGCAAAGAAAAGCTGGTGGCAGAGCTGAGAATAGTGACAGTGTGCTCCTATGGTTTCTTTCTATCCTTTTAATGACTAGTTACAGCCTGGGACTCACTCACTCTAAACACCATTCTTTCTTGAGAAAGTTTACAAAGGTGGTAGGATCAAAACTTTTGTAATAAACAAATGAGACCTTTTGGAGAAAATTCTGAATGAAGCTAGTTCTGGATTCCTGTGAATCTCTACTTTTGCTTTCCTTTGTGCTTTCTCAGGCCTGTTCTGTCACACATTTCCATTTTGGCTTGTGTACATAAATCAGCAACAATTAATCACAGCTGATCTACTTCCAAGATTTTGGAGAGTGGTTTAATGTTAACGGGCAAAGCTTGTTTGTGGTTTTTTTGGGGGGAGGTGGTGTAAAAACTAGAAAATGGAAATCACCTTTCTCGTTCTCACTAGGTAATCTCATCCAGATCACAGGGATTTTGTTGTTGGGATTCTGATTTGGAGCAGGGCATAGAGTGTCCAGTTCAAGAAACATGTATAGCAATGTATGTGCATTAGTTTAACCTCTGTATTGCCACAGTCTTGATTAGAATTAAATGGGCCAGTAGTCAGAGCTTCTGCTTAGCAAATGCTTTTCTAGGTTTTCTACCTCTTCTGTAACTTTCTTGGCCAACATTTATCTTCTGGGCTGATAAAACTCATTAAAGAGTCATTAAATATTTTCCTTCAAAGCTTTCTCCTTTCTATGTATATACGATAGGATTTTTTAATACTTAAAAGCTTTCCTGGTGCAGTACAAGAAAGTATAACTCAACAAGGAAGAAGGAAGGAGATGGCTTCTGCAGAACAGTTAGAAAGATAAGAAAGTAATTTTTTGGGATAAGGCTTATCATGGCAGTATTTCTACTCTGTTGTTCATCTTTCTGCCACTACTTTTTCCTCTATGTGGAGAGGGAAAAAAAAAAAACAAAAACAAACAAAAAACATGAGGAATCACAGAATGGTTTGGGTTGGAAGGGACCTTAAAGATCATCTAGTTCCAGCCCTGCTGCCATGGGCAGGGACACCTTCCACTAGACCAGGTTGCTCCAAGCCCCATCCAACCTGGCCTTGAACACTGCCAGGGATGGGGCAGCCACAGCTTCTCTGGGCAACCTGTTCCAGTCTCTCACCGCCCTCACAGTAAAGAATTTTTTCCTAATATCTAATCTAAATCTACCGTCTTTCTGTTTAAAACCATTACCCCTCGTCCTATCATTACAGGCCCTGGTAAAAAGTTTCTGTCTTTCTTATAAGCCCCCTTTAAGTATTGAAAGGCTGCAATGAGGTCTCCTGAAGCCTTCACTTCTCCACACTGAACAACTCTGTGTTCTTCATAGGAGAGCTGTTCTAGCTCTCTGATCATTTTCATGGCCCTCCTCTGGAAGTGCTCTAACAGGTCCATGTCATTTTTGTACCGGAGCCCCGCTAAAGCTGGATGCAGTACTGCACATGGGGTCTCATGAGAGTAAAGGGTCACACTTTTTATGCAGCCCAGGATATGGTAGGGCTCTTTATACGGTAGGGCTTTTTATGCAGCACAGGATACAAAATAGGGAGGTTAACAAAACATGGGCACCCAACTATTTCTATTCCAGTTGAAAAGTTTTCTTTCATAAAAACAGTTAAATAAAATTTCTGAGTCAGTTCTGGTGAAACCTGTATGGTCAGGAATAAGCTGGAAACCACATTGTTCAATCTTTAGCTATGGAGACCATACCCATTAATTTTGAGCAATTTTCAGTTTGTGTTACTTTAAAACCTGGGTGAATAAACACAGATAATTATGAAAAGCAAGATGAAAGAACCTCAATGAATGCAGAACATTTGGGAAATACATATGTCAATATCCTCAGATTACAAAATGAATGGATCCTGGCAGTGTTCCAGCTCCTTGTCTCCAGAACATGCATATGTATTCCAACAGGAAAAAATGGTTCAGATTGATGGGGGTTAAATGCTAACGTGGATTTTAATGCAGCTGCAGAACCTTAAGGACTACAAACCAAACACAGCAATGGCAACAGTGTGCACATCCATAGTGTGGTGATTTAAAAAGAAGAAACCCCTGGCAGAGTTTTGTCTTAATGCAGTTTTTCCCTATGATTTGCAAGAGGAGTCGGGTAGTGCATTAAGGACACTCGTAGTTGTTTCTAAGTTGGAAAGTTTGGCAAAGACCTGTGAGGATAAAGGCAAGTGAATGGGCACTGAAGATGTTATAAATGTGGGCAGGAAAGAATAAAAATGTCAGTCAGGAAAAAATAGAGCCCAGTGCATTTTTGAGAGGAAAATAATCAGACATCAAGTGAGAGAGAGCTTCTTGGAAAGAAATATGCTGAACAGCTCTGAAGCTTGTAGTGTGTGGTGCACACAGGACTGCTTCACAGAGTAAAAGTTGGAAGCACGTCTTGGGATAGTGATGAAGGGCGTACCTCTGTTCATGGCAATGACTGTGTATGTCAGTTCATGATCTTTCCTCTAGAGTAACCATTCCTGAAACCTGTGGGTTCAAACCATTTCAGAACCCATAGGAATGTAAAGAGTGATTCACAACATCCCTTCTTGACTAGTGCAGGATTTTTCCTTGGACCGTCTCTTTCTACTCCAGTTCCAATGCGTTGTCCTTCCTTGTACTGGAAGGCGACCAGTGTCCCTAGGAGCCTGCTCTGGGCAGTGCTTAGTTTCTACCATGAAGGGTAAGAATTCTCAAGTTTGGCAAAAATGCCACTGACTTCAGCTAGCATGGGACTTCTGCTCAGTGTTTCCTTGTTAGCTGTGAAGGATGCTGAGTGTGCTTACCAGCAACCCTAGAATTTCTGCATCTTACAAACTGTTTCCCCTCTGTCCTTTCTTCAGTGTACCACAGTAGTATCTGTGCTGTGACACAGGACCAGTGAAGGATCATTCTTTGATCCTGAAAGTGAGTGGAATGGTACAGCTGTTCTAGGTGTGCTTTTCTCCTCTCTCCTCTTCACCCCAGTATACCCAAACCATGCAGAAAATGTTCCTATTACCAAAGAGGTATTTTGTTGGTACTTTTAACCAAACATTGAGTGTTTTAAAAATAAATATTTTAAAATGCACTGTATTTAAATACTATTGTACTACACTTGTACTATTAAGGTATTCCTATGCATTTACAGTGCATAGTACAGTACTTGTGGTTTAACCGTGACATGTACAGTACAAGGTGCTCTTTGCTCCCTCTCATTCTCTCTCTCTCTTTTTTTAATGGCTCTACAATGGGCTGTGCAGTAATATCAGCATAACATTTCAGCTGTCGTCTGAGCAGAGTTTACAGCCAAGAGACTTAGCTTGCTGTGTGTGGTGGCATGCGAACCCTGAACTGCCCTAACTTTTCTTTGTAGCTTTTCACACTGTAGTTAATCTGATGGCAGTTGTTCATTTACTGTCACAGTTTACTGAATTTCACAATACAGTCTGCTATGTTCTTGCTAGCTTAGGTTTTTTTTCCCAAGATGAATCTCATTCTGTCACTTTTTCTAGCCCTATTTCTGTCCAGAGGTCCTTTATTTTTCCCTTTCCTGGATTTCCATAAAATTTCAACAAAAGCATAATCTGTATGTTTCATGAAAACGTGTTTCTCTTCTCTTTGTAAGTCTTCATGGAAAAAGTAAAATTGATTTTTTTTTTTGTTGTTGTTCCAAAACAACCAGCCTAATATGATGCTGGGATTCATCTCTTTATTTCTGCTTCCCTGCTCCCCGCTCTGCCCCCCCTCGCCTCCCCCCCCCCCAAAAAAACCCTCAAAAAATGTTCTGAAAGTCTAAAAGAAGCAGGAGTATCTTAGCACAGGTAAGCACTCTTTCTTTTATGCATCAGGAAAAAAAAAATCGGGCAAATTACCATTATTCCTTTCCATCAGAAGGTCAGCTTTTTAGCTTGTATGAATCAAACAACCTATTGGCATGTCTAAGTTGGATATTCTTGGAGCTGTCAAAAACCTAGCCAAAACAAACTATTCCATTGCTTAATTTTTTTCATGATTCTTCTGTATTGTTAATGAAATATAGGGTATCTAATTTTCTGGCTTGGCCAGCATCATTGAGAAGGAGGTGCAGTGTTTTGCATACAGAGTTACCTCTATGTTATCGTGAAAGACCAGCTGAGGGATTGTTCTTGGGCCTTGGAAGTAAGTGAGAGGACAAAGCTGTTGGTGGCACACTGTGTTGGGTTTGCATGGTGAGGTTTTGGTCGCAGGAGGGTGCTACAGGCGTGGCTCCTGTGAAAAGCTGCTAGAAGCTTCCCCCATGTCTGACAGAGCCAATAACAGCCAGCTCCAAGGCTGAGCCCAACAGCGATGGTGGTAGCACCTCTGGGATAACATATTTAAGAAGGGGGAAAAAAACCCTACACATTCTGCAGCCAGGAGAGAGGAGTGAGAACATGTAAGAGAAACAACCCTGCAGACCCCCAGGTCAGTGAAGAAGGAGGGGGAGGAGATGCTCCAGGCGCCAGAGCAGAGATTCCCCTGCAGCCCGTGGGGAAGACCCTGGTGAGGCAGGCTGTCCCCCTGCAGCACATGGGGGTCCATGGTGGAGCAGATCTCCACCTGCACCCCGGGGAGGACCCCACGTTGGAGCAGGTGGGTTCCTGAAGGAAGCTGTGACCCCGTGGGAACCCTGCGCCGGAGCAGGCTCCTGGCAGGACCTGCGGATCTGTGGAGAAAGGAGCCCACGGAGCAGGTTTTCTGGCAGGACTTGTGACCCCGTGGGGGACCCACGCTGGAGCAGTCTGTGCCTGAAGGACTGCAGCCCATGGAAGGGACCCCACGCTGGACCAGGGGAATAGTGCGGAGTCCTCCCCTTGAGGAGGAAGGAGCGGCAGAGACAACATAATGAACTGACCCCAAACCCCATTCCCTGTCCCCTGCACTGCTGGGGGGAGGAGGTAGAGAAAATGGGGACTAAAGTTAAACCTGGGAAGAAGGGAGGGGTGAGGGGAAGGTGTTGTAAGATTTGGTTTTATTTCTCATTATCCTACTCTTGATTTTGATTGGTAATGAATTAAACTAATTTTCCTAAGTCGAGTCTGTTTTGCCCATGATGGTAATTGGTGAGTGATCTCTCCCTCTCCTTAACTCGACCCATGAGCCTTTCGTTGTATTTTCTCTCCCCTGTCCAGCTGAGGAGGGGAGTGATAGAGGGGCTTTGGTGGGCACCTGGAGTCCAGCCAGGGTCAACCCACCACACACACCTAGCTCCTCTCCTGCATGCTGACCAGAACGCACTCACTGACCTCGAGTTATTCCTGTGGGGAGACGTCTCTGGTAAGTCTTACTCTGCAAATTGTGGCAGGTATTCTATGAGAAAGTCCTACATGGTGCAGGCAGGAGCACGTGAACGATTACAGCATTGGCAATGATTGGGAAATGATGATTGGGAAATGATTGTGCCTTGATGAAGTTTTATTTACTGGTGCGGTTGTAAACCATGGTTTTTCTCTACCACGGACTTACTGGTCTTGGCCAACAGCAAACTTTGACAACAGCAACTTGTCGATTTTGGCAATAGAGGGTGCACGTTCCTTGCTTTAAAACTATGGAGTTTGCTTGTCTCAAGATTATCCCTGAGCCTGGGTATTGCAAACTGACTCTGCTTGGAGGAAATGCCACTCAGCTTCTGGTCCCTGATCAAAGCAGTCTGTCCTGTCAAATAGAGAACGCAGACCTGTCAGACAGAGCAGAAACCCAGTAATTGCCTCGATTTGTCCAAGTGCCTGCAGCTGAGGAGCCTCTCAGGTGTGGCTGCCAGGAAGGTGGAGAGCAAAGGTGACTACAAGCTACTTGGGGAAGCCCTACCTGGTGGTAAGGGATCAGGTGTGTGGAGAGGGGTCAGCTTGGCTCTCTAGCAATAGTGTTGGGAGCTCTGTGAAGCTACTGTCACCTTGTGTTTGCAAGCTCTTCCTGGAGTTCCTGCATCCCTTCAGCAAGCGATGCGCATGGTAAGTCAGTCTTCTGACTCTTTGCTATGTGAAAAATTTGCCATGGGTGTTACAGAATCAGGAAGGTTGTCCAAGCTTCCTTGGTCAGGAGTGTTTTGTAAACAGGAGCTTCAGTGAGCAGCTGAAAGATTCTCACCTAAAGACATCTAGTTTCTTCTGGATTTGTGTCTTGTGTTTGATTTCTCAGGTGCCTAACGGGGCATCAACACTTTGTTTTGTCCCTGTTACGGTGTTTGTGATGTCTCTCTGCCATCGAATTAGCTGGTGTATAAGGCTTAAACTTATTCTGTAGTCTTTCTGCAGCTGGGTAAATGGCAGGGTCCCTTCTCTGTGAAGTTGCCTACTGTCTTTAGCCAACAGCATTGGGACTCCTCAGTAGAGGAAGGGTGGATAAACAGGAACACATACACATTCCATAGACAGAATTTTCTTAGGAAATCCACCTCAAACAGATATTGCTGTCACTTAAAATAAAGCTGAGGCTGCCACTGCATTTGGTGAGGTTCCGAAGGCTGAGGCCATCCTGGGCAAAGTACAGGGTTGTGTTCCAGAAGAGTGTTCAACAAAGCAGTAACTTGGCATAGTGACAGAACTGAGTGAAAATGAAAACAAAAGGTGTGTGCCTGTTTCCAACTTTATTGGCATGATCCTTACCCGTTTCTCGTCTGTACGCCGCTATGCATTATAGCCTTCAATTGGTTTTGGATAGGAAAGAGAGATTTAACTATCAGTTTGTGATAAACTCCAGGTCACCAGTTCTGTTGCCAAGACTTGATTTTGTGCCACTGATCACAACCTTCTGATCATGGCAGTTCAATCACCCATGATATCCACTTATCTAGTGCGTACGTCCTCATCTTGTGCATGAAGATGTTGTAAGAGGCAGTGTCAGAAGCCTTACTTGAGTTCAAACAATATGCACTCTTCTCCCCTCATTCACCAAGACACTAATTTAATTGTAGAAAGCTTTAACTCACACAGGTTTTCTGTGCCTTTTTTATATGGCACAGTCCAGTATTGTAAACGTAACAAGACCTTGAGAGATTAGGATTCACCCTGTTCAAAGATTTCTGATAGAGCAGAAGTCAAAACTGACAAGAAGCTTTTCAAAAGACACTGCAAAGGACTTGTCTATTGTATTTACCTTCAAGAACAATATGTCCTAAACAACCTCACACAGGCTAGCTGGGACTTTTCTTTATGGCACAATATTGTGAACCTAACAAAACCTTGAGAGACTGGGGGTTCGCCCTGTTCAAATCTTTCTGAGCAGGTGTCAGAAGATTCCAGTAAGCTTATTAAAGGAGACGGCAAAGGGCACGTTTACTGTATTTACTTTCAAGATAAATACGGTATCGACAACCTGACTTACATGGGAATCCCATTACAGATCATTAATACATTAATGTAACTCAAGCATAACATTATGGAAATGATTTGGGCCCAATTTAACAGTTGGTGTGTTGCCTCTACTCCCAGATTTCTCCACTGATGCCGGTGCAGTGTCCCTTGCTCTGCGCTTGTGCAATTGAGAGCAGAATCTGATGCAGGACATTGTGAAATGTGATGTTTAAAAACTGTTCTCATGCAGGAGGGAGGATCTGATGCTACTCTCATATGAATATCAATTTAGCTGTAATTTCACAGATCTCTTGACCTGTGGTGTTATAAGGAGAATTTGGCTCAGTTACGATGATGGAGAGTGTTCTTGATTGCTGTTATAATCATTCCTCATATTTTCAATCAGCAAAATCAGTGGAAGCATTCCATGAAAATATAAAACAAATAGAACATGATCTGAAGCTTCAAGATAACTCCAAGACTGAAGTATGCAAAGCTGATAATGCGAAGAAGGAAAAGATTGTACACCGTTTGCTCTACCCAGACTCAGTTGTTCAAACGCTGGAATGCAGATTTAAGGGAAGAGGAGCAAACTGTTGCACAGAATCTGTTCTTAAGTTATGGGTATAATGTTTAACTTCGTGATCATGTACCTCTGGATCGACCTGTCAGAGACACCAGATCTCCCAGGTACAGTATAAGCCCTCTCTACAATTACAAGGAGCCATGAAATTAAAGGGAAAAGGATCCACATTGCTTTGGACTAAGTTAAAATAATCCACTAACAGATCTCCATTTGTCCTCTGTTTGTTTAGGGTTTCTTTTTCTATCATTTTCTTCCAAATCTTGCTCAGACTTGTAGTACTCCAAAGACTGTGAAAGAAGTCACAGTGTAGAGAAGACACTCTAGGAAAAAGAATATAATGTTAACATTATAATTAATATAGGACTGTCAGTAAAAAGGGGAACACCCGACCATAGTATTCAAAAGATATGAGACCTTCTGGTCTGTTTACATTCTATTTAAGCCCCAAAGGCAGGACATCTGAAGCATGCTTTCTCTGGTCTCTTACGTTGTCTTATGTAAGCCTCTTACAAGCTGAGATATCCAAAGTGGTGTTTTTTAACACCACACCACCCCCCCAAGAAGCAAACCCCTACATTATAAAATTCTGTCCTTTTTTTAACACAGTGCTTGTTTTTTCTTAGCTATGTTGTAGAGCGTAAGTGGGGAATACCTATACTGCGTATTAAAAGATGATTAGAAATTAAACAGGAGAGGTGGCTAGAAATAGTTATTGGCCAGTGAGTCCCATGAAGGGTGAGGGAAGATTCAGCACTTGAGCTGAATCCCTGGCACTCTTACCTTTAGTGCTGCAAGTACAACATACTGGACCAGTGACTGTGAGTTTCCTTATAGCCTTATTTTCTCTCTCTGTTTCCCTCTCAAGTTATCAAAGAGCCTGAAGATTAATTACATGGAAAATATAGTGGGCTAAACATCTAAAGCATTAAGATGTAGGTAAGCAGTCCACTTCGTAAGAGGAAGCTTAGGGATTTTTCCAGGGATTCATTGGTTCTTGAAGCCAATAGATAATATTTTTTAAGCAGACCAGTGATACTATGGGAGCTGGCATGAGTAACCATTAAAAACCTTATTGGGAACAAGTATCTGTTAAAAAAGCAAACACATTTTTTTCTGTATAGTATGATAAGGTATACAATTTATTGCAAAAGATAATAGTAAGCTTTACAGGAACTGACTGGTGTAAATGTGGAAGAATGTCACGCATACACTGCAAGCCTACACCTTTGCACCTATGGTTGCTTGTACTAAATCTGATGGAGCATTTCAGAAAAGGATATGGCAGGCAGAGAGGGTTGAAAACTGGGTGTGATTTAACGATGTCGCACTTGGGAAAAGGGGAGTTGTCTTACTGGCAGCCCTCTGGAAGACATAAAAAAGCAGGTTATGCAACTGGATCTTCATTGTACCGCTTGGATGGAGCCGGTTCCGTCCAGGCCAGACAGTAATAAGCTGCCCTTGACTGTGGGTGTCCGTGGGGCAGTGTTGCAGAGGAGGAGATGGTCAAGGGAGATGGGTCTTGTGCAGCGGTGAGCTGGTCACAGATCCTCCTGAGGCAGCCCGGAGCTGAACGATCCCCACTCTGCTGGGGGGACGTTTTGGAGGAACCGTGGGATGAGTCTGCGTGGTCCCAAAGAATGGGTGCGGTGCCTGGTGCTCTTTGGCTTGGCATCATAAAGAAATACAAATACATCATAAAGATGTATTTGCCTGTCCTGGTTTCAGCTGGGATGTAGTTAACTGTCTTCCTAGTAGCTGGTACAGTGCTATGTTTTGAGTTCAGTATGTGAAGAATGTTGATAACACTGATGTTTTCAGTTGTTGCTCAGTAGTGTTTAGACTAGAGTCAAGGATTTTTCAGCTTCTCATGCCCAGCCAGGGCACCTGACCCAAACTGGCCAACAGTGTATTCCATACCATGGGACGTCCCATCTAGTTTAGGAACTGGCTGGGGGGGGAATCGCCGCTCGGGGACTGGCTGGTTGTCGGTCGGCGGGTGGTGAGCAATTGCCCTGCGCATCATTTGTACATTCCAATCCTTTTATTACTACTGTTGTCATTTTATTAGCGTTATCATTATCATTCTTAGTTTCTTCTTTTCTGTTCTATTAAACCGTTCTTATCTCAACCCAGGAGTTTTACTTCTTTTCCCGATTTTCTCCCCCATCCCACTGGATGGGGGGGCAGTGAGTGAGCGGCTGCGTGGTGCTTAGTTGCTGGCTGGGGGTAAACCACGACATTGCCAAAACTGCCTTTTGCAGATACGCACTCAGGCTCTTGTGCTAATGGGTAATAAAGCTAATGGAGAAATTCCAACAAAAATGCATTCCGTTTGTGCACAGTTGCCACTGTAGAGGTCTACCTGGAGCATGAGCTTGTCTCAGAGAGCTGCACTGTGTAGCTATACAACTCATGCAGTCTGAGTATTGCTTTCATGAGCGTGCTTCTAAGGCGAGGGAGTGATCAGCCTGAGAATCCAACTATGCTCTGTTGTCTGCTCTAGAGACAGTTAGTGGTTAGCACTGTGAAGAAGACCTAGTCCTCACCGACTGCCTGGTGGCCAGGATGTTAATTAGCAGAGCTGACAAATATCCCAAATATATACTTAAAAAAAAAATAATTGAAAAAATCTTTTGACAGTAAGCAGGAAGTCCAGAGGTGTTCAAATAGCACAAAACAAGTTTGTTTCAGTACTGGGAACAATTTATTCTGGGGTAGCATGGAGTTGCGCAAGGCCTGGTTTACTCTGCAAGAACGATTCTTGAAGCCCTTTCAAGAATTTCTAAAGAGATCCCTTGTTCAAGGGAATCCTCCTCACATGTCAGTTTATAAGTATGGCTAGGCCTACCTTGTTCTTCATTGCACATACAAAGGGATTATTATCTAATTTGCTTTTGTCTGCTGTCAAGTTTGGCCATTGTCATCTCCTTCTGTAAATGCAAAAAGCCAAATTTCACTCACATGTCTACTGCCTTGTAAGCTAATCATCAGTGGCTGAGTTAACTGTATTCTTTAGCTTCAATATTTTATAACCATTTTGGATTAAGAAACAGTAATTGCTCTTTTTGTTTTAACAGAAATTTTAACTTTACCCCAATGATTTATATACATACCTAACACAACTCAAATGAAAAATGAAACTTGGATTTGGGAATTCCCTTTTTTCCCACTCTTATGCTGATTTTTCATTATATGTTTTAAGCCTGTCATCTTAATTCTGCCTTCTTGCAGCTGCCTTGCTCTCTGACTTTCTTTAGAAACTGTGCTAAAGTTGTTGGTCTTTATTACAGCTATGAAATGAAAACATATCCGAAAGACCTTCCAACATTCAGTATTGTACTTCTATTTATGAATGAAGCACTGTCAACATCTTATGTGCAATTACTTGTATAATTAACTGAACACCTTCTCATTTATTGAAAGAAATCATCCTGTTAGATGATTGCAGTTCAAATGGTAAGTGACCCAGGGAAGGCAGGAGTCTTGCTAATTTATGCCACTGTTGTGTTAAATGAATGTTGGTGGCCTTTTGGGTGCACACAGAGTAGACCGCTCTTTAAATTAAAAAGTAAATCGAGTACAGGAAAAAAACCCAAACACCTTAATAGCCTGAAAACAGGCAGCTAATAAGGAACAGGATGATGCTCTGCGAGTATCTGAAAAGGTTAAACGTTGAAGTGGGAGAGTATTTATCATCACTGGCTCATCAGGCACAGTACCAAAGTAAGAGTATGCTAAAGAAACTATCTCTGTAGGTATCTGAAATAACTCCTTGAAGAGTGCTGTCTTGGGTTGTCGAAAATACTGCTAGGGGAAGCAGTGAGTGCGTTGTTGCTCTTAAAATTGAGCTGAACAAAGCATTGTAAAATCATCCGTAAGAAACAGTCATGCCCCTAATCTTCAGGGTGTTCTGTTCTTTTTTTTTTTTTCCTTGCCTGATGAGATGTGTTTGATTTCTCATTTTTCTAAGGCATTGTAGCTGCTAGAATAACATGTCAGTTTGGGTGGAACAAGAGTTTAAGTGAATTTCCAAAATGATGCTAAGAGGTCCCAATTTTCTATTCCTTTTCTGACACTATTTTTTTCTTTGGTGTTGGCATGCCTACAGCTCTTACAGGAGCATTTCATGTTTTCAGGGCTTGTTTATTTTCTCTTTTCCTTTCCATATGGTAGGAGATACACACAGAAATTACTGCACTAAGACAGCTAATTGGTTGCTCTTATGGCACATGTCTAAAGTTTCTACATACTGATGTTTGTGTACAATTTAGAAGCCAGACAATAGCACTGTATGTAAATGAAATTTAGGTACTTAACCAAAGTCCTGGAATGGAAGCTGGTTTTAAAAATAAGCTTCTTGAATTCATGAGTACCTGAATAATTCTACCTGATCTATTGCAAAGAACAAATCAGGTTTTGGTCTGGAATTGGGACAAGCTGGAAAGCCATTACCTACATAATCTTTTCCATTTCTTAATATTTATTAACTTTTTTTTTTTTTTTTTTTTTACATTAAAATGTGGGGGCTGGTTTTAGATGATCCGAAAGGACCTTTGGAAACACATATCACAAATTACAATGAAAGCATCCTGGACTGCTGAAGGTCATCAGACATCAGAAAAGACAAGACCTAACACAAGCCCGGATTTCTGCCTGGGAGGCATCAACTGCAGATGTTGTTGCAATTTTGGATGCCCATATTGAAGTGAACATGGCATGGTAAGACTATGAAGACTGGGGGATTTCTGAAGTGGGGAGAGGGAGATGGACAAGGACTATAACTGTGTAGCTGGCACAGTCATCCCATATATGGTTCTCTTTTCTGGCCTGCCACATGTTAATTAACAGCCACCAAGTTATTTATTTCTGAGAAGAAAAGGGATGCAATTGTTTGAAATAAATAACAAAGCAGACAGGTAACAGAGTAAGCTGTTTAGTGAAGAGGAAAAGAGAAATGCCTACCTTCTCTGTATATTTACTACATTTCTAGGAGAAGAGACTTCATGTAGTGAAATAACATAAGAAGGAGGCAGGTTATTTAGTTCCACTGCCAACAGTTTTGGCCCTTTATAAGGCCAAATTATGAGACAGCCATAATACCCAATGACTTTAAATTGGTTTGATTCTTATTCTAGCTTTGGCTGAGGTTTATTTTCTGTTGCCCACTAGTTTGATAGTGCATCGTAGTTCTATAGGACTCTTTTTGCAAAGAGAGACAAAACAAGTGGGTGATGATAGATATTTACATTCTGCTAGCTAGTGATGTCTATGGTACTGTTTTTATGTGAAATGTCTTTACATCTCTCGCCTCTGGGTTGTTGAATTCACTGGCTGACTATTGTCCATGTTGTCTCACTTTCTGGGAGAAAGGCTCTTCTCTCAGCCCTTGTTGGGCCAAAATGGCTCTGTGTGGTCCAGATCCCTCTTTCTCTCTCAGTAACACACCAGCTGACACTCCCTAGCTGTTACAGTCTCATTTGGATAGGTTGGGCTGTCAAGAGTATGTAGGGAGAGATAAAGTCAGTTCTTTTAGGCCTAGCAACAATTGGGGTCCAGGAAAAAGACTCCTTCTGTCAGAGTCCAATACTGTCTGACCAAGTTCTTTTAGATATTCCACATGAGGAGGGTTTAGTGTTTTAATACTAATTTTACTTATTTGAAGATACATGGGATTTTGATTTAGAAAAGTGATACAGCAATATACTGAAATCACAACACAAGCACAATATAGAAATTGCAATATACAGTTGAATCACAATACAAATGGGACTCACATTACCGCTCTCTATATGCTCACTGTCAAGATGCTGGACATCCCTAGTTGCTGGGAAGGAATGCAGGGGTTGAAGCCAACTCAAGCGCATTGCTCTCTTCAAAGTTCATTTTTCAGGGTGTTCAGTTTTTATACTATATGTTGAGCTGAGCCACGTATACACTTCCCCCATGTTGGTCTGGCTGGTTCAGGAAGATAATACTTTCTATTGATTATTTTCAGAAGGCTATGTACACAACCAGTTGACTCACTCAACTGATAACGCCATTTATCTGCAACAAAGGCCACTCTCTGGTCCCCTTGGTGTTGGGATAAGTTCAGCTGCCTTTACAACAGCTGTGGTCACTCTCTGCATTCTTCTCTGAGCTTTATGAGCACATCATCCTTGCCTATCTTCTCTGAGCCTTCTGTCATAAGGGTGCATTGATCAGTCACACCCTTTCCCTCAGACAGCAGCTGTGCCATCAACGCACAAAGACGGCGAATGATCAACCTGAGGGCTTACAGAACCCCTCAGGGTCTCTCCTTCCTTTCCTTTTCCCTTCTTGCAGATAGTGAAGACTCTGGAGCCTGTAAGAAGAAGACCCAGGTAGCAATAAACCCAGCAAGTTAAGCATGGAACTTACAGTTAGTTTGATTAATGACAGTGAAAATGCAGAAGCAGCCTAATGGAAGGGATAATTGAGCCATGGCATGAGCAATTTGGGTTACTAGCCCTCCAAGACTGGCATATAACTTTTTGTAGAGGCTGAAGTCAATGACTTAGTTAACCCAGTTTTAGAAACAGGTGGTGAAGTTTAGTACTGTTCACTAGACTTCCACTTTTTCAAGCTGAATAGACTGTTAATTTTGGTAGAGCTGCACCTATTCTGTCTTGACTAAAAGAAGATCCGGTATTTGACAATGTTAATTTTGATGACTTTGAGCTTCTTCAGTATTCAGTGGCTGCAGATGGATTTGACTGGGCACTCTGGTGCCTTTATGAACGTTTACCAGCTGAGCGGTATGCTCTGAAAGATGGAACAGCTCCAGTCTGGTTAAGTATGAATAGCATTTGAGAGTGAGATGAGAGATATGATGTCCAGCGCAGAGCTAGCAGCGGGGAGAAGATGTTTTATAGGTGGTGGGATAGATGTGCTATGAAGCACATTGTATCTAGATAGTTGCTTTGAAAGTGTGGGTTCTTTAGCAGCCCTGAAAATGTCAGGGAAACCTGACCTGTTTTCCTGGAAACACACCAATTATTTATCCCAATCATGCACGTTCACCACAGGTAAGGCAAGCAACTGGTCAGATCTTCTCATATGAGCTGTTGCTAAGTGTTCCTTTCAAGACTCCACAGGGCCATGAAATAGGCACTTCAAAACTATTATCTCTATGCTATTGTGTCCTGGTTTCATCTGGAATAAAATTAATTTTCTTCTTAGTAGCTGGTATAGTGCTGTGTTTTGGATTTAGGATGAGAATAATGTTGATAACATGCTGATGTTTCAGTTGTTGGTAAGCAGCGTTTATACTAAGTCAAGGACTTTTCAGCTTCTCGTACTGTCCTGCCAGCGAAAGCGGGGGGTGCAGAAGAACTGGGAGGGGACACAGCCAGGAAAGCTGAGCCGAGAGAGCCAAAGTGGTATTCCACACCATATTACATCATGCCCAGTATATAAACTGGGGGGGAGTTGGCTGGGGGGCACCATGGCTCAGGGATTTGCTGGGCATCGGTCAGCAGGTGGTGAGCAATTGTATTGTGCATCACTTGTTTTGTATATTCCTTTATTATT
Source organism: Haliaeetus leucocephalus (assembly GCF_000737465.1). NCBI lineage: Eukaryota > Metazoa > Chordata > Aves > Accipitriformes > Accipitridae > Haliaeetus > Haliaeetus leucocephalus. The sequence goes on along the minus strand of NW_010972909.1, from coordinate 5,097,654 downwards.
ATTGTTATTATTTCCCTTCCTTTTCTTTCTTATTAAACTGTCTTTATCTCAATCTATGAGGTTTTGGGTAGGGGAGTGTTGGGTTTTTTCCCCCAATTCTCTCCCCCATGCCACTGAGTGGAGGGGGGGAATGAGTGAGCAGCTGCTTGGTGCTTAATTGCCGGCTGGGGTTAAACCACAACATACTGAAGGGGAATATTAACCTTTATTTCATTAAATTCTGCTCCCCAATGCAACTGGCAGCAGAGCAGGTTGCCGTGGAGATCTAAGTGCATTAAAAGAAGGCTTTTGGTTTAGCCTTGTGAAAAAAATTGGGAGACCTCATGTTGATACTGATTGATCTTGTTAACAGAAGTTCAGTGGGATGAATGGGAGAGAGGTGGAGCTCTTCCTCACACCTCACTGCCTGTCCTCTCAGTAGGAGGGAAGCTAAGGGTTACCGTTCAGTTGTAAGTATCTTGCTTTTGTTTTTCATTGGAAAGCAGAAAGACATTGTATAGAGGGTCAAATTGATCCTGGTTTAATTACTGAGAGATCAGTGAATGCTGGTGCTGTACAGCTGATACCTCTCAGTATCAGGTTTGGAACTGTCTGTTATCATCTGCTGATGAGACTTCCCTGGTATCTTAATTCACTGACAGTAGTGTCACCTTCCCTTTCAGCACGTCTTTTATCACAGCGCTGGAGAAATGTATGTAGGAGGTTTATGCGCCCGATGGAATACAGTTGATAGATACCTAATAGATCCTGGGAGTGGGGACCTGCCAGTTTTAGAGCAATGTGAGACAGCTGTGAATAAAGGCCTGAACTTGCACTGGGATTTTAAGCAGGTAAGTGGATTTCTATATCCCCACATTTCAGTAAGCTTTGCCGTTGTAATGAACCCTTAGACACTTCCCTTGCAAAGCCGTTTGCTTCTGAATAACGTTGCCTCAATTTCAAGACTTGCGGGTGCCACTGCGAGAGTTATGGTGAAGGTGACTGAGTCGTCAGGGATGTGTGATGTTAAAAACAAGGGGATGGTCACACAACTGAAGCTGGGTTACCAGAATTGAACCAGTTCTTACTTGTTATCTGAACCATAGCCACTTATTTGTCCAACCTTCTGTCTGTCTGTCTAGGTGGAATCAGCTGGTTTAAGCCTTTTACTTTAAGTCTTTTAATTTTTAGCTGGGCTGACTAAAAACACTTGCTCAGTTACCACAGTTCAGCTAAGGGGCAGGGAATGTGCAAGCCCAGGTGCCTCTGTCGCTTTTGATGGTCTGACTATACATTGTGAACTCTCTCCACTGTCCACTGTTTGTCTTCCCAGCCTTCCCATGGGACCTGTTGGTCTTAGGGAAAGAGCAGGCTGACACCTCATCCTGCTCTCTCTCTGGTACCATCTTCTCTAACAGCGTCTGAGCCTGGAAATCCTTGTTGGGGATCAGGCTAGGCTCATCCTTTCAGAGCTCAGCTTACGGCTGGTGATCAGAGCCTTCACGCCATGTTCACTTATCTCCATCTCAGCAGGATTTATGCCAGCCGATGCTGACATGCTTAAGATCCCAAGTGATACCTTCATATTCTGTATTCGGTGCCTCTGAATACAGAATGTGATAATACTAGCTTGGTCAGCTAGTCTAAGACACGTACTGCCATGCTGCTGGGGCAGGATAAACAGGCAGAAGCGATAATGATGGAGGGAGAGGTGGGAAAGGAAGCCATGGACCTTCTCCCCTCTCAGGCAGTTCAAGCCTTATTAGCTTTATGTAATTAATAATTAATTATTTTTACATGTAACATATGGACCTGTTTACTGTATCCCCCAGTGCAAAACTAAGCAGGAGACAAATCTTGTGAGAGAGTGGTAGAGAATAGAGGAGTTGAATTGGTGAAAGACAAAGGTTTCAGTGATGTGCACCAAATAATACAGACCTACATGGTCTCCAGACATTCTGCTGACATGGGCTTTCTTTTACCTTAAGTCTGGTCTGTAACCACAAAACTTAGAAAAAGGTGCAGGTATGTTTCTGGAAGGTTTAGACCCACCTTAAAAGTAAACCTTCGGTTTCTTGTGTGCATCAGGCATTATCATAGTGAAACAACTGGCTGCCTGAAGGAGCCAGGTAAGATCCTGTTTGCTCTGCAGCCCAACGCCTTAGGAAAATCCTCATTTCTGGCATGATGAGTTGACTTAATCACACCCCACACCATTCACAATAGTTGGTACTGAAATATTGACTTCGAGATAAGAAATGAATATTCTTACCTGTTATTAGCTGTCTTCTTTCAGAACAGGATATAGTATTAAAATTTACTAAAATTAATTTTTAAACTGTAAAAACCCCCAATCTGCAAAAAAAACCCCTCCCACCCACCCCAAACTCCAAAAAGCAGACACAAAAAAAACCACTAAATATATTTTAATACACCTTAGAGAGTGCCGTAAACTGTCATGCATCATTAGGCTGAGGAAAATGCAACATTTTTCCTTCAGGTTTGTGACCTATTAGTGTTTCTCGGACACATTTGTAAAGGCCAAGAGAATTGCTTCCTGACTGAGCGCTAACTTTGTAAGCCCTCAGCTTCTTTCATATTTCCTTTCCTTTTGTAGGCATCAGCCATAATCAACAGAACTAAGAGATGCCTCGAAATCACAGCAAACAATTTGGTTTCATACAGACTTGTAATGCAGACCTGCACGGGACAAAAGTGGAATATCCAACACACAGTTAAGGACTGGGGAAAGACAAAAGACCTTGAACAGAAGACACAGCACTCAAAGCATTGACTAGAGGAGCTTTTTCCTTGAAAATTGCTACGTTCATAATGCAGCACTGAAAGCAATAATTTCAAGAGTTTGTTTACATAGGATTTTACAATGTAGTAGTTACTGCAGGAGCTATGAGCTACTCGCGCAAAGGTGTAAGTTCATCCCCTTGCATTCTTGGGGCATCACCCCCCCTGAGTTTCCTCAGTTAGGAGGGGGATTGTCTTTGCTCTCTTTTATTATCACCGGAGAGAAGCAGTTATGTCTAAGAGTGTTTCAACCCACCTGAGTTCCTTATGTTGTCCTCTGGAAGTGCCTGTCTCTGCTCATTAATGAAAGACTGGTTTAAGGTCTCTAACTTTCTAACTTTAGCATTTCAGTTAGATATGAAAATTCAGAAGAAATGGAAGTGGGTCTGACTTCCTCTTGTACACGGAGTTTATCTCGGGCTGAATTGGACCATTTTTCTTGTCTTGTGTCATGTAGATGATGCAAAACTTCTTGTCAAGATGTGCTTGCGCTGGCGGGTGAAATGAAGTACATCCTTGTTCTTCTGTCCCTATAATTTGCCTGGACATGATTTAATTTCTCAGTAAAGTTTATTAGATTCATCAGTATGCCACACTAAGACTGTATTATGTTTACCTATGTGAAGTTGGTTTGTGCCAACCAGCTGGCAGCATGGATAAAATCCAGTCAAGCCCTTGGAAACAAGGGGATTCAACTCAATAGTTTCCACAAACCAATACAAGGCCAATGCAGTAGTGTATGTCTGTCGAAGAAACTAAGTAAAATACAGCATGAGTTGCTACTGGGAGGCAACTTCCAGGTAGACAGCATACAAGTTCTTGTAGAAATAGGATTAGGTGGAACTGGCTGTCCTACTTCTTGGAGTAACTGCTCCTAGGACCTACACTTATTTGTTAAAGGGAACTGTTGTAAAATAAATTCATTGAAACTATATGGAGTTTCAGCCAGAAGTTATTTTGTTATCAAAAGGGTGCTAAGCATTTTATCTGAATAGAAAGTGTATTCAGGGTACGTTTGAATATTTGTTTGAATATAATCCAATATGATTTGGTTTTTTGTTTCTATTCTCTGTAAACTTGATGTGAACAACCCAGCCTTAATATTTAGGATTGGAACTGGACAAGCTCTTCTTAAAAGATGGTCTTTCGTCCTTAATGTCTGTATTTTTCTGCTCTCAAAACCAATTCTTAAAAATGCCATGTTTTAACCAGATTGGATTTAAATTTCTAAAATCAGCTTTTATTCCCATGTCCTGGATCAAAGCCAAAAACACCGAAGAAAGAGGAATACATGCTCTGGTTGTTTTCTGCATCTTCAGCAGTGTGTCTTACCAAAGTCAAAGGACTGGCATTTTGGCAAGCACAATGAAGACATTGGGAATTTTGCCAGGACAACTGAAATGAAAATCTGGCCTACTGGAGACAATGAATAAAAAGTATTTACGTAATCATTTTTCCATCTTCATATGTCACTTCAATAGAATGTAATGGACATTTGAACAATTTTATTTTGAACTTAGAGGTTGGAAAACATCAAAATGTTCCAGAACATCTAGATTTTTCTGGTTCTAAACGTATGACCTCTAGTTATACACAGGGGTCAACACTGAAACAAAATGTTTCAAATATTTTGATTTATTTCAAGTATGAGGTTTTTTTTAATTTCCTGAAGCCCCTCAAAAGTGACTTTTTGGCTAATTTTGTAATGAGGAAAGAGAGTAGCCATAAGAGAAGAACTCAGCTTTCACACTAGAGCTTTCTGGTGATGCTTAATGAGGCATAAATAACAACTCAATGTTTTTGGTGCTACAGTAGTAATACATTGCTCTCACTAGTAATACTCTTGAACTTGGAAATTCACTGCATGATGAAGCAGCTGATGTGTGATTCCTCAGCAAGCCAGCAGCAGAGGTAGGACTCTACTTCCATGGTGTATCACAAGAAGGCAGCTATGATTGTGGCACAGCATAAAGTTGGATCTCTTCTGAAAACCAGTCATTAGCCAAACTTTCAGAAATGCAGAAAATCACCTCAGCTCCTGCAAAGTAGTGTGAGAATACTGCAGTACCATACGCTGAAGGCGGATAGTAAATAGTAAGATATTAGGCAGGAGTTTTAATGGATGTGTGGCTGCAAAGGAATGGGACAGCTTAATTCAGAGCAAATATAAACAGAAGGACCGAGGTACATACTGCTGTGCAGGTAAGCTCTTGTGGCCTCTGCAGAACAGTAAAGCTTTCCTCCTTGGTTTTGTGCTCAAGCAAACTTGGCTTTACTGCCTGTGCAACAGGAATCCACCTTGGGAGGAAGAATTAGAAGAGGAAAAAAGGGTTTTTTTTTTCTTTAGTGTCTAGTAGAATGGGGAGAAGAGTCAGTCTAGAGACAGGAGCTATTTAAGGGACTATTAATTGTCAGTCTTTTTAAGGGGAAACTAAATCAGAGGGCAGAATCATTTAATCTGTCACAGGGAGATTTGTTTAGTTCTGACCAAATCATGTGTGATGGAACTGTGATAATCAATAGTAAGATAATAAAAACCCCCACTGCTTTCATTCACATTTGTTTGCCTGACTTTTCCAAAGTCAGGAGGTAAATTTAGACTTAACTCTTTTTCCTCCCTCTTTGTGAAACTAGCCCTTTTGAAGCATTAAACATATGTGTTAACAGTGGGGTATAGCACTCTGCTTGCATTGAGAGCAATCCCATCAGGATCAGTGGGCAACCTTTAACCAAAGGATTATTTAAATTTTATCTGTCTTGTGTCAAAAGCAAGAGTAGCTTATTAAGCAGAGGAAAGTTTGGCAGAAAAATTACAATTTTCAGAAAGTTAGATCATTTACTAGTGGTTTCATCTGTTTGGCACTATGCCTGTTCCTGTCACAGGACAATTTTCCATTTCCCCACAAGACACAAGCAGTTCACTTTATTCTCTGGTTTGATTTGATATTCCTGGGCTTTATTCACCCTATTTAAGCTGCTATATACCTGTTTTCCAGCACGCATCTTCCAGCACAGTGTGGTTTTAATTTTTTTTTTTCTGCTGCAGAACCTATGAATACATGGGTTTTTGAAATCTTCTGCAGGCTTGGGAGTCCTTTTCCCTTCTGCTGAGAGATCCAGGTGAGGTGAGGACATGCGCCAGTTTGACAATTAATTACCAGCCCTGAGAGGACTAAAAGGTAGAGCCGCCCACAGTCAGCCACCCAGAAACCCTCAGTAAACCATGCAAGCCTGAAGACTGCCAATGAGAAAGAGGGTCCATCAATCACACAGGGTAGATCAGGGTCATGTCCTGTCCCTCATGCCTGGAAAGTATGGCACCGGGGCTTTGCATAAAGCTTTGTCCTTGAAACCATGCACTAACGGCATTTCAGCGTTCAGCTCAACTCCTTGTAGCAAATGTGATTTCAGCAATTGTTTTGTACTTCCCCAACGTTGGTAAATTCTGTCTACAGAGATGTGGTAGTTATCAGTCGTGTTTGCAATCTTAGATCAGATTTCAAGCTGAGTTTTTTTCTGATTTTTGGGAGACTCGCTGTTACTTCAGAGCATGTTTTTCCAGCTCTTCACCGTGAATTTACTTGCAGTCCCTAGTCCTCCCAAACTCCCCTCCCAGGCAAGGCAAAAAGGTACCCTACAGTGTGTGTGTGTGTGTTTGCCTGCAAAATTCCCCAGAAATGTTCTATCTGTTGCTAAGTGCCCAAAGCAACAATGATAGTGGCAGCAGCTTTGAAGCAAACCCACATTTATTTGAGCCCTACTGTGCTGGCCACACAGAGCTCCGAGTTCAGTTTCATGATAGCTGTTTGCTTTTAATGCCACGTGTATTTCTGTTACAGTGGTTCAAGGGAGATTTGTAAGTGTCCCTCCGTTTTGTGTGGATTGTTTAACAGAGATTCTCACTGTAAATGTTATTTATGTGAGTGTCAGTATTCAAATCTAGGAACTGCATGGTGTAAAGGCACACATCCCAAAACTACTGCTTTTTGGGGAAGAGGAGTTTGGTAAAGGGGAAATACTTGTCTTACACAGACAACTTTGAAAAGGTATTGTCAATTCACCATATTTCAAGAAAAAGAGATGTAATATTAGAGCTCTACACTGAGAGCCACATCCAAAAAAGACTGAGACAAATATGTACAAGCCTATGATGCAAGAAAACTCCGTGTGATAGCTGTCACACCGCAGGGTTGCCCAAGTTTGCTTCTGCATCTCCTTTAGACTTTGAATTTCTGTGCGTCTGCTGTCTTTTTTGTTGGATGCGTGCAGGTGCCATCAGCCTGGGTGAACTGAGCCTGGCTTATTCTTCACCCCCACTGGAAATGGTCTCTAGTGTGTTCAGCTCAGTCTGCTTCGAGTGCCATGTTTCTGGGACTGCCATGCTTCTGGCATGCAAGTCAGCTGATTTAAGTAATAGCATACGGTGCTGCAATCTGCTGTATAATTGCACACTTAATTAGATTCACGGTTTGTTACCTATGTCACACTGACAGGGCTTGTTGCTCTTTAGGAGGAAAAAAATTCTTCTGGTTATAACTTAGAAAAGTGTCATGAGGGTTGATTTTTCTCCCTGAAGGTGTGAGTTCCTTTTAGAAGAACCTGCAGAACAGATTAAAGCTCAAGTAATCACTGCTTATTAAATGTCTGTGGTTAACACCCCCCAATTAAAAGTATGTCTTTGGGGTTGCAAGGAAAAAGCCCTGAGAACAGGATGATGATGGCACACACACTTAGTGCTGTGGGATAAGCAAAGAGAGGAAAATTCGGTGTGTGAGTTCTAGGGTAGCTGCCTGGTTGTGAGATTTTGCACTACACTGTGAGATAGCTTCTATCTCGAGGGACCAATTGCCTCCTACTTCACATGGGGCAAATATGCTGTTACTTGCCGTTCTAGGGTATACCTCACTTCAGAGTATCTTCCTTATGTACCTTGAATGTGCCTTAAAACTGTGTGCGCGATGGGTACTGCTTGTGTAAGTGAACATGTAATAGCCTTAATTTAACGTTGTTCTTCTAAAACAACAGTATGGTTTGGAATGGAAGTATTGATTCCTGAAACCTTAGAATTATTTTCACAATTATTGCTGATTGGATGGTCTTTAAAGCCTATGAAAGGAGGGCAAAAGAAGGCAGGATTCTCTAGAACAGGGAAACAAGATTTATCCTAGTTTATTTACCTTGTGCTGGCAGCTACAGGTAGATGTTTAAGGAAGTAAAGACAATATGAATGTTGCCATTATTTGTTTGGTAATGTTGGACAAAAAAATAAACTATTAGTTTTGTAATTTGGCCGATCCCCAATGCTTGAAATTCAAATAAGTTTATGTTCATGTACAGTAAGGAAGTTGGTGATTGTGTGATAAATATGAAAATACATGATTATCTAGAGAAAATGAGTCAACAAATCAAGCTATTTGCTTTGAATAGACATCCACCCACATAAAAAATCAGAGTAACATTTTTTGATAAGCAATACAGTTGTTAGCAGCCATGATTCAGAGACTGCAAACTGGCAGATTTTCGGAGGGAGGCCCGGCTTGACCCAGCCCTGCTGTGACAAACTCCAGCTATTATCATCAGACAAGTGTGTTGCAATGGGTTGCAGTGGGATTATAAAATTAGTCAATATGAATTTTATTTGCGCTGGTGGAGGACTGCAAAGATGCAAGGGAACTGGGAGGTAACTCAACAGCAACAGTTTCCTCCTTTCCCCCTGGTGATCGGGAAGATACTGAACTGAAATTATTCTGAAAGTTGGATGCTTTGGTCTGTTATGACGGACTTGAAGAGAAGAACCTACTTAGTTTGCCATGTTTGTTTGACACCTCGCAACCTTGCAGCATGCATTCTTGAATGTGAGGAACAGTAGAAGCAGATGCGCCACTCAGTGGCTTCCCCTTCATTATCCCAGCTCTGTAATGCTGAGACCCTGCAGTGTGACTGTCACGCTTTTTTCCAGTTCGTCTGCAAGTCCTAAATGCTCAGTACACCTCCAAAAGTGTGCATGAGGTGAACAGAAAGGAGTGAAGCTTAACATTTCTTGAAGAGAGAAGGTATTGTGCAGGGGGGAAGCATCAGTTTGAGATGGCTTCTTGGGCTGCCCAGCAGCACGTGTGTGTCATGAAAGAAAAGAAGCCAGTCCAAATTCATAGCTTGCCTTTGCCTTCCACTGTCTCCAGCATCCCACCCTCCACGCCTCAGCAGACAACGTCCTACCAGTTCCACTGCTCTTTTACTTAATACTCCAACCAGGCCAGTTGATAGTGCTCTGAGGTGCAGGGCACAAACCAACCTCCACCTTCTATTCCTTTGTCGTTTGATCCTTCAGAGAGAAATCCTTCCATCCTTCTCTTTGGTACAAGATGAACAAATGGGCATAAAAAAATTTTCTTTCTCATATTGTTCTTCTGCTTCCTTCCTATATAGAAACTGTAAAAGTAGCTGACTGCTTGAAGCCTCCAGAGATGGTTTGTTTCCCAAAGCATGACACTGTAACGAGCAGTATTTCAAGGACTGTGTCAAATTGCCCAGAGTTTTAAACATATCAGAAACATAAACCAAAGTTTTTCACTGTAACAGAAGAATCCTTCACAATATCTTGCTGGTGCAAATATGGCAGATTGCATTTGTACAGACCCTGCTATGATACTGTGAGGATGAGTACTGTGCATTTCACTGAGAAATGTCAATATTTAAGACTGTACGTCGTTAACTGTGCTGCTGCTCAAGGTGACTGTGTCAGGAGAGGATGATCTACAACTTTTCACTAAGTCTCACTGGAGGAATGAGCAAAACCGGAGAGAATGGGAGGGGGAAGGAAGCTAGCTGACAAACAGGAGTCTGCCAAAGCATCTTTTAAATGAGACTGAGCAGTGGGTGCCCTTCGGTATGGGGAACGGCCCTACCTGGTTACAGTCTGGGGTCATCAGACTTCACTAAGCGCAAAAGCGAATGAGGCGAGACAGAGCTGAAAGCAGAACTGCGAAAGGATTGCCATAGGAAAGGCAGAATCTGTTAGCAGAAGCCTGTTTAACTGATGCTGACCCTTGATTGTGTGATAACTGTTTATTTTGAGGGGCTAGGTACGCCTGGGCCTGGTGCTGCTGGTACCGCTGGGCTAACGGACAGCAATTATTTAATGCTGCAGGCAGGTCGTGGTCTGCCCTTGGCCATGGGATTGCTCTGCTGGTCCCGCAGGGGGATGCGCTCTGGCATAGCTCAGAGCCAGGTTACGAAGAAAGTGCTATACATCACTTTCAGACGAGTGGAATGCGTTCCCTGGATGCCAAGCATGGGGAGGAAAAAGATACCGTGCAAGGAACCTTCTTGACATGTACTTTCTCCTTAGTTGTGTCATCCCAGCAATGGGGCTGGCGGATCCTATGCCGAGCAGAGTTTGTTGTTAAAATAACATGACAGACATTGTTTTGGGAAAAGAATAGATTTAAAGCATAAATCTCATAAAGACAGGCCAACTGTAGCGGAAACGCATCTGAAAGAGAGTATATAAGGCAGTAGTTTCATGCTGTAGTAGGCAATCATTTCATGCTGTTTCCTGCATATGTACCTTTGTTTTGAGGGTGCTGATTTGGGACAACCCATCACAAGTGAGTACACCTGTTCCCAAAACTGTAATTGAAACACTTCCCTCACCTTCCTTCCCTGCCTCCAAACCAAAATAACAGTGAAAAGTTTCACAAAAATCAGTATGTGTGCATGTGAATACAGGGAATGGTACCCATTCCTCATGGTTTGTTGTTTTTTTTTTTAATTTCTCTTTGGGAAAACACAAATTATTTTGAAAGACATAAAATAATTGTTTATTTAAAAAGTAAATATATCTGCAGGAGAAAAACAATGTTTCAGTCAGTCCATGCAATTTTCCTTGTTTCCTGTGGAGAGTGAGTTCACAAAGTCAGGCTGCATGTGCTTTTGCTCCTCAGTGTTCATTGACCCTGCAGCAGGTCTAACCAAGAGGAACAGAGGTCTTACTGTTCAAAGCCTTCAAGTTTTGTGAAAGCAGACAGTCAGGTAGAGAACACAGGAGAGATGTGCCTCAAATGAAGGTTTCACCTACCAGAAGCAACACAAGGGAGGGAACTTGCAGAAGTTACCTCGCCACAAGGAAAACTTCAGTCTCATTTACTCCTCTCAAGTGCTAAAAAATCAACCTACTGTTAAATTTAAAACCATAGGAAGCCAGTGTTTCTGCATGCTAATATTAATAGAAATAACTGCTTATTTTTATTTTGACACTCTTCTGTATTTTTAACTCAGACCACTTTTTATTTATTTATTTATACATCAGTATGCTGAGATAATATGCATATGGATTTCAATCTAAGCTTTCTTAGGCTTTTTATGCTTTAATTGTTGGACTTTATTACTTGGTGATGGTCCGCTTTCCATTGAGGGTCTTCTCTGTTTGTACACTTTTAATTAAATCCTGGATAACACCATATTTTTAGAAACTATTAGGAGGAATGTTGAGGGAGGAAAAAAAATAGAAAAAGTAGAAAATAACATCCAACAGCAGTGAAATCAAGAAACACTGTCAGAGATGTAGTGGACAAACTGGAGAAGATTGTCTGTCCTCTGCGACATGTCTAGGCTGCTTCTAATTAATTGTAGCTGCCTTAAACACAACTGGTGGTGGCAGAAAATATTCTTCACTTTAAGAAACTTCAGGGTTTTTTCCAACTTGAGAGGAGAATTAGAAGGTAAAAATGACAAAAAGAATTGTTGCAAGCTTGGCACTTAAAGATTTTCTGAAAAAAAAAAGAAATTTGAAAAAGATGGTGTCATTCATTTAAAAAGTTTCACTCCAAATTCAACATAAAACAAAACTATTAAAAAAAGTTTAACCTAAACCTGAAATACTTTGTTCTAATATGTCAAATCAGCATTTTCATTTTGTTGGAATTCTCTTCTCCCCAAAAAGAAGACAAATATGGCTGACTGCAAGAAGTCATCTTATTTCAGTATAGTTTCAGATCAGAAGATTTTGTTTAAAAAAAACCCTCACAAAACCAGCAACTTTGGCAAAGTTTTTCCAACCAGCTCAAGCACAAAATAGAATTTTTACCTTGGGGAATGTAATTGAAGTTTGCTTGAGTGTGGTAGAGTAGATGGCAGACTTTAATTTCTATGACACCTCTATTTTCTAGGTATTTGTTATCATTCATCCCTCCTGAATTCGTGCTAGAATTCCAGTCCTGCCTTGGGTAAGATTCATCCAATGAACAATATTATCTTCTATGATAAATTACTAGGTGGCCCAATACTATGTATGATTGCATATCTTATCCTGCTATACAGACAAAAGTATAACATTTGAACTTTTAACAAAAATCTGTTCCTAAGGAGGTTTTTTAATTATTAGTCACATCAACTTCTATGGCATCACTGAGCTAATTGTTAAATATTTTAGCTACTGGCTTCAGCAAACAATGTCTACAGAAATACCTTTAAGATTAATTTTAACAAAAGTGGACTGCTTATCTATCTCTTAATCATTTAGTTCTTTACCCCATTCTCTTTTCCACATAATTATTTCCCAAACTCTTAAATACATTAAAAAGGAAAAGAAGTCATTCTGTGAGAACTGTAAAAAATGGTTTCTAGTTGCTGAAGATGATGTGAGCTTTAATTTTCTGTTGCTATTATATAAAAATGGGAAATTAGATAGATGAATGGGAAAAAATATATTAAAAAATATAGCTATATAAAATGGGAAAACGGGGCTTGGATGGCTGCGATGAGTTTTATTTAGTTTGAAAACTTCTTAGTCTAATAGAAATTGCTGATGGGATGGCATGAAATTCCCTGACATACAAAGTGTGTGTTTTTCTGGCTACTCAGGTAACAAGGTAATGAAAGTTCTGATGTGCTCCTTCACTCTAACTGGGATGATATTAGACTATTAACATTTTTTGACATCATCTACTGATCATATTTTGTGAAGGAAAATTCTTTTGACTTGCTAGAACAATAGAGTAAGCATGAGCATAAATGATATTGTAGTGTAAGTACAAAGTTATGTAGACTGAACAGAATGTATTACAATAATATATCCCAAGGTGGGGATACTCTACACATACTCTACGAAGTTTGTTAAGGAATAGGACAATTAAATGACACAGTAATAAAGTTGGTATTAAACTTTAAAGTTGATTCTGCAAACTGACAATTTGATGAGTTGTTGCTTAATCTTGTTTCTTTCAGGTTATGTTTTGTGTGTAAAAGAACATTTTAATGTGCTTTTTTTAATGCATTTTAACACTGACTTCTAATGTTAATTATAGTTATGACTCTGGCTCAGGACAATGTAAACACATTTCCCAACAATAACCACCACGTTGGACCTCTTTTCTCTCCAGGCATAAACTTAAGGAAAGAAACAGAAACTGTCCTTTTCTCTTTTTGATGTTTACAGATTATAGAGTCTGTTTGTTCAGTGAGCATCCTGACAAAGCCCTTTTCTTCCTGATTGTTTTCAGGAAGGATGCATGAACTTAATTATAATGGAAACCTTTAAACTTGTATCAGACTAAGCTGGAGCTGTCCATGGGTCCAGAAGCAATTGGAAAGAATGATGGAGCATGTAGATGCCTGCACTAACCTGCACACGGACTGTGCATCTGTAAGTCTTGTTTCCTGAAGAAATTACTCCAAAAAAATTGCTATATCTTTGACACATTTTCTTTCTTTTGTTGCAAAATATTTCCTTAATTTCCTATGCAAATTTGTGTCCAGCACTTCCACTTTTAGACAGCTCTTTTCAAACTTACATTTACGTTTCAGCAGTGTGGATTTAGTTGAACAAAAATAAAAATGTTTCTAAGCAGACTTTTCAGTTCAGTCTGCCCACAGACAGGGGAGCGAGACTACTAGGGAAGTCAATGCATGTTGGACCAGCTCTCTTGATTTTATTAGGAAACATGCGATAGTTGCTGTTCTTCCCAGCTCTGTGGCTAATACCAGACCTTGCAATAAAATTATAAACTTTTGTTAAAGTAAAGAAATGAGGTGAAATGCTGGAAAGGATGATGCTAGTGTGAATTAAAGGTTCAGAAACCAGAAGGAAAATGAGTCCAGACACATATGACCTTGAAAGACTCTTGAATTTCTTTAGTCTCAAGTTTTGCCACTCTTTTGGGCCTGACTTGTTGTTTTTGAAACTCAAGGTTTAAACCTCAGTTGCTCGACTTTTTGTCCCCTGTCAGTAGTTATCAGTTACTGTAAGCATTGGAATATTGTAATAAAATCCCCTTTCCATGGTCTGCCTTTGGTGGGTCTTCTGAATTTCTTCTGCCTTGACTCACGAGACCCCAACATGCAAGATGAGACCTGTATTGGGGAAAGGGGCTGCTCTGTTGCATTGGGGATGGGAAGAGAGCTTGAGACAGGGCTTTGACCAACGCAGGGGTCTCCAGCTATAGCTGGCAGTGGTGTAATGCCACAACCCTCATCTTCGGCCAGTATGCCAACCCTGGCTATTTTGCAGGTCATAAAAGCTGCTGATTGATTGTGCCTATCACAGGGTGGGAAAGAGGCAGTGACACCTCTTCACTGTGTATGAAGTATGGGGGTAGCTCTGGAGAGGAAGAAGTGGGAGGTATTTCTGTGACTTTACACACCTTTGGTTTGTAAAACTTGCTGGGTATTTGTTGGACCTTTGGACAGTTGCTGTCATGATTCACATGATTATTCCTCATGCCGTTAAACCATTCAGGTCAGACAGCTGAAGAAATAAGGGCTATTTAGTAAGTCCTATTAAATTATTCCAGGAAACCAAGGTAAAACTTTAACACTTTAATTGCCAGTTAAAATGCAACTCTTAATCACTGGAGCCCAGGGCATGTTTCACCCTGCCAGGAGGTTAAGTACAGTGTTTGATATTCCCTGTTCTACAGCAGTGCCACTAGTTTTAATGAGATTTACCCGCTTTCATTAAAAGTGCAGCCACTTAATCCTTAAATCCTTTCAGAACTTTAAATACCTGCTTGTAGCTATTTATTTTATCAGGTTTTTTTCAGCAACTGCTCCTTTTATCTCTCAGTCTCTGACTTGTCTACCCAGACTGTCCCAAATTAACCTTCATGCTGCTCTAGGGTGCCTGCTGATACAGAAAAGCACCTTGTTTCTTTTATTATTCTCGATCTCTGTAAGTGCTTTGATGTTTCTTTTATTATTATTGATCTCTGCAAGGGCTTTGATGTTGCTCTCATCATGCCATGGACCATGGTTTGTTCCTGCATTGGTCTGTGACAGTGTCCTCAGCACCTTTCTGAAGGCATCTGTTCCCTGACTGTTCAAACCATCCTGGTCTTGTGATGCACTAAGGGGCATCTAAACAGCGGCTTATCCAGAAAGAAAACATTAAGACTGCTTGGCCTTTCCATCCTTTTCCAGGTTGCATCCCCAGAACAACCTGAGTTCCCAGGCAGATGTTTCATGGGACAGCATGGCTGAGACCAGCTCTGTACCTCACCAGAAGCTCTGTGGCCTCGATCAGATGCCACCCTTTTCTTTCTTGCACTGCTTTGTGCTGCCATGTCACCAACAGGGAGTTTGCAGAATGGTTGAGGTTGAAAGTGACCTTTGGAGATTGCCCAGTCCAATCCTCCTTCTCAAAGCAGCTTCAGCTACAGCTGAAGCTACTGCCGAGTTACGCAGCATCAAATGGGCTTCTAATCAGCATGCCATGCAAACCCCATCCATAGAAAGGGTGAGCCCATTTTGGTGATTCAAGTTACTATAAGATTTTCTAAAAAGAAGACAACTCTCTTCAGCATTTCCACCATTAAACAAAAGGGAAGTTTGCATGAGAACTTCTTGCCACACATTCAGATAAAGGCAAGGCCAGAGAGGTGGTGCGATCACCAGTGCCAGGTGGAAGCTGCCTGCAGGGTCCTGTTACCATGAGCTGGGTGAGCTCATCCTCAGGCTAAGGGGTTTGTGCAGTATGACACAGACTGAAGGCCAAGCTGCATGTGCAGCACAGACCTGCGCCTGCTCAGGTTAACTGATATATGGATCACTAACTTCTCCATGTGTAGTGCTCTCCTGGTCAGGATCACTACACCAGTGGTGAGTGGAGAGGAAGGATGACCTACATCAAACTGCTGGCAACGTTCTTCCTAATGCAGCACAAGATGCTGTTGGCTTTCTCTGCAGCCAGGGCACACTGCTGGCTCATGCTCAACTTGCTGTCCACCATGAACCCCAGAATGTTCTCTTCAAATCTGCTTTCCAGCCAGTCCACCCACACTGTGTGTTGGTGCATGGAGTTACCATCCGCAGGAGCAGGACTTTGCATTTCGCTTTGTTCAACTTCGTGAAGTTCCTCTCTGTCCAGTTTTCCAGTCTGTCCATGTCCCTCTGAATGGCAGTTCTGATATATCATCCTCTCCCAGTTCTGTATTATCTGCAGATCTGGTGAGGTCTCATCATCCAGATCATTAATGGAGATGTTAAACAGTATTAGACCCAGTATTGACCCCTAGGATACAGTACTAGTGACTAGCTTCCAGCTGGATTTTGCTGCCTTTGCTTGATTTTCTGCTTGTTAGGATGGCCCATTGCTGAGCATGGAGTAGATGATCCTTAGATAGCAACCAGATTCCTTGGACTTCTTTTCTCTTCAGGGCTGCATCCCATGGGATTCTTCCAAGCAGATACCTGAAGAGGCCAAAGTCTGCCCACACGAAGTCCAGGGTTGTTAATCCTACTTTTTGCCCTGCTTCCTCATCTCAGAATCTTGAACTCTACCTTCTCATGGTCACAGCAGGCAAGACTGCTCCCAACCTTCACATTCCTGATCAATCCTTCCTCTTTTATACATACAGTCTAGCAGAGTGCTTCTCCTTGTTTTCCCCTCAATCAACTATGTTAGGAAATTGTCACTGATGCGTACCAGAGACCTCCTGGATTGCTTATGCCCTGCTGTGTTGTCCCTCCAGAAGCTATTGGCATGGTAAAAGTCCCCCATGAGGACCAGAGAATGTGAAGGTGGGGCTTCTTCCATTTGTCTGAAGAAGGCCTCATATACTTCTGCTTGGTCAGGCAGTCTGTAGCAGACACCCACAACATCACCCATGTTGGTCTGCTTACTAGTCCTGACCCATAAGCTCTCAGCTGGCTCATCACCCTTTCCTAGACAGAGCTCCATGCACCCCCATGATACCTGTATATAAAGTGTACCTCCTGCTCACCTTCCTAAAGACCCTGGGTCCTTCTTTTGCAGCATTTCAGTTGTGTGAGCTATCCCATGTCTCTGTGATTCCAATGAGACTGTAGCCCAGTACACAGACTGTCTGTATACAGACTTCTAATTCCTCCCACTGTGCCCTGTGGTGCATGCATTGGTGTACTGGCACATCAGAGAGGCACCCTGGCATGCTGGTTTCCCAGAAAAGGTATGGGAGGTTTCTGCATAATGCTGTTCCATAGGCACTTCCTTATTTATGTGCATATTCTTGAGATGACCCCACTTCAGCCCTGTTTTGTTGCTTACAAGGTCCCTTCTGTTCACATCATCCCAGACTCTTTGCTTGCTAACCCCATCCACCACTTCTTCACTTGATTGCTGGTCACTCTCTCCCTCCTTTATCATTCTTACTTTAAAGCTCTTCTTATCAGGTTGGACAGTCTGTTGGCAAAGGTGCTTTTTCCCACTTGGTCACATGGATCTTGTCCCTTCCAAGCTATTGTTGATCTTCAGCAAAGGTCCCATAGTCATAGAAGCCAAAACCTTGTTGCCTACACCAGCTGTACAAACAGTTGCTGACCTGCAGGATTGATCTACTCCTCCTCCTCAAGCCCTTCCATCTCACTGGCAGGATCAAGGGGAACACGACCCGGGCCCCCATGCCCTTGATCATTGCCCCCCTGAGCCACGTGGTCACACTTGATATGCTTCAGGTCTCCCTCGGCAGTATCATTGGTGCTCACATGGAAGAGCAGGGGGGGTAGTAATCTGAGGACTGGACAAGATTTGGCAGCCTCTCTACAATGAGCAGGGTCATAGTTCCTCCTGGGGAACCCCTATTGCTTCTTGTTGTTACTTCTCAATCCTTTGGGTTATTTCAGTTCATGTGAAGAGTAGCCTTTATGTTCTCTAGTCAAAGAAATAATTGTTCAAGTTCAGAGGAAACCTGCTTCTGGAAACAATGTCCTATTATACGTGTGCTGCCTCTCTGACATTCCACACTCAATACCCTTGTAGAGGTAATATAATATCAGTATTATGCTAACCTGGGATGTGTCTGTCTGCAGCTACTACTACGTGTGTATACAATGCGTACACATTCTTGGTCAATTGAGACTGGTGATAGTGCACAAAAATTTCTTGCTTTTCATGTGCAAAGTGCTGTACTACGTAGAATGCTAACTAAATGTCACACACATATTAAATATTGGCACGTTAGGGAGAACCATGTTAATCTACATTGTAGATTGAATAAAGACTTCACTTGCTTCCTACTATGTTTTTAGTCAAAATGGAGCAGTTCTGGCAAAGGGCTGGCTTACCTTTGTTTAGCTCTGTTGATTTCATCAAGAAGATTAGTAGTAACAGGAAAGATTCAGTGAACTTTGATAAACATAATGCAGAAAAACCTGAGCAAGGGTTTCCCAGCTCTGGTCTATAGTAGTTTCCAATAATACAGTTTATGGTAATTTCTCACACACGCAGTCCACACAGCCTGTAGGCCTACAGTCATCTACTCTAGTCTCGTGATTCTCTTTTCCTCCATATGAGTTTTGACATCTTTCCCTGTTCCAAATTGCTCTGCAGCAAGAGAAGGCCAAAAGAGAAACACTCCAAAAAGCCAACCCCATAAAGAAAAAATGTGTAAGAAAGAGATAAAAAGAAGGAAATGGAGAAGGCTGAGGGACCAAGTGGAAAGAGAAGGATGGCAGCAACTATACTAGGGCCTGACTGAAGGCTGTCTACCACTCTCACTGTTCTCTGCCTGCTGCTAGATTGCAGAGTGGTGTTTGCAGTCTTGGGAATGTACAGAAAAAGCATATCAGATTATGCTCGAGATTTGTTGTTGCAGGTTGTCTTAAATTTCTCTGTTTTCAAGTAATTTAGTTGGCTGGTTTATTTGCTCTTTACCAGCCTGAATTTTTCTCAGCTACAGTCTTGCAAAAATATATGCGTGTGGCCCATATTATTGACAATAATAAAAAAGCTTGATCTATGCTTTCTAACTCCTTTTACCTTAATAGGCAAAGTTATTTACAAAAGGACTTGCCACTAAGAAAAATTGGTGGTGTTCAGAGCATCATTTTTGGAAAGTTAAAACATTCACTGGTCTCTCACACCCTCTCTCTTCTCTCCTGTCCCCATCCACCCCCTTTTTAAACCTCCAATGCAATGTTGAGGACCAGGAGTCTGAGCAGGAGTACAAGGCCTCCTATGACTCCTTTAGTCATCATATCTCAGTATTTCAAGTGGTCTCTTAAATCCTGCAATTGAAGAAATGGTCAAGCTCTGTATCAAAAATAGCTCCTTTGCCCCCTACTCCTGGAAGGCTGTTCCAGAACTTCACAGTTTGGATCGTTAGACAATTCTCCCAAATTCACAGCCTACATCTTTGCTTGGGGAGTGTAAATAAACAGACCATATGTTCTTTTGCCAACATTGTCTTTTAGCTTAGAAGTTCCTCCTCCTTTGTGTTTTCCCTCCTGGGAAAATAAAGAAGCAATCATGTCCCCTTTTCAACTTCATTTTATTAGGCTAAATAAAGTAAGTATTTTTTTTTAGTTTCTTTTCAGATTATCTCCTTCCCAGATCATCCTACTTGTGTTTGCTCTGCATCTGTTACACTTATAATTCATCCTCTTCAAACACTGGGATTAGATTCATATACACAGTATTGCAAAGGAAGACTTACCAATGCCTAGTGCAAAGTAACTTGTATTCTACTACTTGCTGGAAATGCCTTTCTTGATGCATTCTAGGATTTTCTTAACTGCTTTCATAGTCTTGTCCTACTGATGTCTCGTAATCATCCTGTAATCAAGCAGTATGTAGAGTCCTCATCTTCATTCTTTTCCAGTCCATGAACACATAGTAGAGAGAGGAGAAATTCTTATTGATCTCTAAATATACATTCTTATACTTCATTTATTTCATCTCACTTCTGTAATTCTAGTCCTCCAGTTCATGCAGTTTTTTGATTGATTTCCCAATCTTTCTGAAGGACCCTGTTTAATGAACTAATGATACAGGTCTTCATCATCACAGCCAGATAAGCAGTCCTTCTAGAAGTTAAATTTCCAGTTTCAACTCCAGATATTTTTGTCAATGAGAAAAAAACCAAACCAAACCACAAAGCAAACAGTTCCCCTTGCCCTCTTCACCTAAAGAGACAATGCTTTATGCAAGATACTGTCTGTAAAAAAAAGCTGAAAAGGTACATCAATGCTTAAAGAAGAAAAAGATCAGGAAAAAGTTTGGCTTCATTTGAAGTGGTAATATCGGGTGGTCATCAGCTTTGAAAATAAGGTTATGGGGGCAGGGGCGCTGGGGAGCGTACAAATTAGCATCTATCTGAGCCAGTTTTGGAGTATAAGGAGAGTTTGTTTCTTTTAGATTGAATGAAATGCCTATTGAGTCCACAGGCAAGGACGTTACAATTGATTGTCAATAGGGCTGAGAAACCTTAGAAGCGATTATTGATTTTTGCAAAATTAGTTTTTACCCATGTAAACACCTGAGCCTGCAGCATTCCTGTCAGTCAGTCCTGTGCCAGTGTAGCTAGAGTTTCTTGAGGGGTGGAAGGTTGACCTTTCTCTGCAGAAGAAATAGCAAGAAGAAAGCTGCCTCAGTATTTTCCAAGGAATCACGCTTTCATAGCAAAATATTGACTTTGAAAACACAGCATCTGATGGCATATCGCTTTCAGAAAACTTCTGCAAAAACATAAGCAGAAGTTGGCCTCGCTTCCAGCCAGTCCCAAGGCTTGGAGTCCTCTGGTTCCTGCAGTCCATGGCTCTAGGGCAAACTTTGTGGCCCATCTCAAGGGGAAAGGCAGAGAACCCTCTGATTACCTACTGGCAGCTCTCCCCAGCAGGAGCCCTAGGAGGTTTTGGATCACTTCTTCATGGTACAGAAAATTTGTGCTGTGCGTGAATGGGTGAGGCTCTTCAGACCTGGGTAAGACTCAGGATTCAGACTGTGTCACCGAAACGTTTAATTTCAAAATGAAAAATTCTGCACAAAACAGCAACATTTTCCAGCTGGGGAATTTTGGGGTGTGACAAGCAGCAGTGAAGAGATCTGGTCCCTAGAGACTTCACCTAGCATATCCTTTACAAAGCTCTCCCTAATTTCTTACATTATTAACACAACCACCTGCTGCACTGCTGCCACCCACTCCTCCTTGCTGCAGGGTCATCTACGACTGCTGCTGGAGGGAGACGGCTGGGGAAAAGCTGCATGCTCTCAGATGGATGCTGCACAGCTGAACCGGCAGCCTCAAGCCAGCTCTCGGTGGTGAAAGGTCGCAAGGAAAAAAGAAGGTAATTCCATTCCTTAGCACCAACAGGTGCCGCAAGTAAGCATAGAGTGAATTGTTGGAGTGGGGACTCTCGTCAGCTAACTGGTGGAGTCCACCAGTTGCCAAAAGGGACATAAATGTTTGGAGGTCACTGTAAGTTTAGGTGAATGCAAGGCAATGGTTCAAACAGGTTGGCCCAGTGCAGGTGGAGTAAACACAAAGCAAAACACTTAAATATTTGCAAGACTTAAGGAAACGTTCCGAAAACAGAGGCCCTGCTGCTTTGTATCTATGGTGGTTTTGCATTGCCTAAATTCCTGGGTAACCTGGAGATTTGTCTTTTTCTTCCCTGGATGGTTCTTTTGTGTTCTTGACAGCTTTAAAGTTGATTTTATCAGCCATATGAAACAATACAAATAAAAAACCCTCAAAAGGCAGTTCTTGGGTTGCACATTTTATCAATGGTCTGCAATATCTTTGGCTGATGATGTATGTTAGCGGAACAGTTTTCCAGCAGAAAATACAAATTTCATTGCATCAAACTATTCTGCAGGCACATAATGAAAACCCAGGTCTAGAGCACAGCCAACAAACAGTGGCTTGCTCAGGAAGATGCAAAGAAGAGGTCATCATCTGAGTTCAGATCAGCTTAAACACTTTCAGGTATGGTGGCGATGTGCCCCAGGGCACTTTTCCCAGCAGATGATGGATCATCTTGTTCCTGCCAGGGCAGAGGCATCTACCCAGGTGGAGGTTTGGATGGTGAACGCAGCCCTGCAAGTCCCAGGCTGCAGGTAGTGCCTGCGGCTTCTCTGAGGCTGGTTTGGACCATGGGACCCTGTTTGAGGGTTGACATCTACTTGGGAGAGATGGGATCCACTTCACTAAGTGGGACAAAGGCATCTTTGCCAGCAGGATGGCTGACTTGGTAAGAAGATCTTAAATTAGGAATTATGTGGGAGGGTTAACGCCAGCCCTGTGAGAGCGTGATGGACAGGGCTGACGAGCAAAGAGACTGGCTGATGTGTACAAAAGGGAAGAAAAAATCAACAAATCAAGGCTTAAGTGGGGTCGCCTCCCACATTTGCATGTAAGCAAGGAAGTCCCCACAAGGTACGATTGGGGCGGGGGGAAGGGAAACAGACCCTTTTTGGGGAAACGAGCATGCTGGGGTACCTCTCTGAAGTGCCCGTGCACCGATGCACGCAGCTCGGGGAATAAACATGACGAGTTAGAGATGTGTGTGCAGTTGCAGGGCTACGGTCCCACAGGGATCACGGAGATATGTTGGGATGGCTCCCATGACTGGAGTGTTGCAAAGGAGGGATACAGGCTCTTTAGGAAGGACAGGCTGGGAAGACCAGAAGTTGCCATTTATATGAGAGAGCAGCTGGAGCTCTGCCTGGGGATGGATGAGGGGCCAACTGAGACCTTATGGGTGAGGATTAAAGAGAGGACAGGCAAGGGTGGCGTTGTAGATAAGGGGGGCATCTGCTAGAGACTGCCTGACCAGGAAGAACAAGTGGATGAGGTCTTGTATAGAGATAGGAGCAGCCTCATGTTCCCAGGCCCTGGTCCTCCTGGCAGACTTCAACCACCGCAATATTTGCTGAAGGGATAACACAGCAGGACATAAAGCAATCCAGGAGGTTCCTGGAGAGCACCGATGACAATTGCCTGACCCAAGTGGTAGAGGAGACAATGAGAGGTGTTCTACTGGACCTTGTACTCACAAATAAAGAAGGGCTTGTTGGGGATGTGGGGACTGAAGGCAGCCTTGGCAGCAGGTGAATTCATTAAGATTAAGTCTCATCTGGAAGGCATTAGATTCACCCTCCATAAGACTGCCCCATGCTGTCACTCTAAGTACAGTAAGTGGGTATGATCAGGAGATTAGCTTCAAAAGCACGGTTCCGATCGAAACTAAGGAAGAACGGCAACTTTCCCAAGGCTATGAGTAAAGCCAGAATTTCCCATCACAGTCATGATCCCCACATTACTACACCAGGTGTCTGTGTGAGGGAGCCTCTGCAGGTCTGCAACTAGGATGCAGCGTGCAGATATATTTTCAGTGTGCAAATACATTTTTCAGTGTGCAAATAAGTCATGGTCTTAGCAGAGAGGATAAGCATATTTAAAAATCAAGTTTAAAAATGAGTAAGGCAGCTACTGTGCAGGTTTATGGGACTAAGACAAATGGTATTGATATACCATTTGATGGTAACAACACACAGAAATGGCTGGTGAGTATGGTTAGGCTAGCTGCTACCAGATGACAAAGCACCTCTGCCATATGCAATATTCTTCTTTATGAGAGGCAGCACAATGGAGTTAAAATTGAAGTGTCCTAAAGAACTGAAATGGAAAAAAGTAAAAGACACGTCCTACCTCCCTGTGAATTTCTCTTCCTCAGCCAGTTATGAGTTCTCATTCTTGTGTGCCTGCCTAGGTTCATGCTTGCACTGGAGGTGCTCTTCACCCCCCAGACCAGACAGACTCAGCCCACCCACCCCTGGCTGCAGGGCAGCGTTGTGACAGCAGCTCCACGTTTCCTCCAGTGGGGCAGAGGTAGTAAGGCCAGCTACCCGCTTATGTTGAATAGTCTAAACCACCCACAGAAATCACAGCCCCAGGAACCTGGCTTTTGGGTGCTTCACCCAGGCTGTCCAGCACCCTCCAAGAAAAAACACATCTGCTGAAGAGCAACAGCTCACTAGCCATCCTTTTCATTTAAGAGATTTTCTTTTCTCCCTAGCTGTTTGTGCTCCTGTTCAATCACTTTAAACCACCCTGGGACTGCTCTGCCTCAGCTGCTGCTTATCTTCAAATTTCTGAGGGATCAGCTGAGTATTAGAAGTGCTCAGTGTTGAAGTGCTTTTTTATCCCTGTGGTTTAGTGCACCTGGCTGAACTTGCTGACAAATCTCCTTAGCTCCAGCGCTATGGCTTATTGTAGGTTCTTAAGAGATACTCTTGCTCCAGAAATTCTAGATGAACTTCAGAATTTATTGATGGCAGGGTTGCTTTTGTTGTTTTCTTTTTCCATGCAGAAGTGCCAATTTTATTTTTTTTCAGTTTTCCAGGAATTCTTGTGGGTTTTTTTTGTTTTTTTGTTTTTGGGTTTTTTTTTTTGTTGTTGTTGGTTTTTTTTGTTAAACTTTTCCAAATCTCACTTGGACAATTTTAAAATATGGGTTTTTTTGGGGGGGGAGGTGTTGGTTGGTCGTTGTCCCCCCCCGCAACAACCCTTTAGATGAGATAATAAGCCTACTACCCCATAAAAATTAAATTATCCAAGGGATATCTCTGTGCTTCAAGAATCATTCTTACTGCTTTGAAATCAATGTCTGTCTGTCTGTGGGATTTTACCTTGTCTTTCCCCTGTGGGACAAGGTCTTCCTTAGGTCTTTTCAGGTTGAGAAATGCAACGCCCACTCATTCCTTGTAAGTACTTTTTGAAAACTACGCAGGAAAGCTACATAATTCATCAGAAAAGAGTTCTGGTTTCCAAATAGTTGAGTTGTATCTCCTCCCCCCGCCCAGTTCTGTCTATATTCACCCACTGACTAAAGCCAGGAACATGCAGTGAAATAGGCAGGCAGGGATTTAGCCCCAAATGTGTCTCCCTGCCCTTCGAAAACGTTAACAGAGCACTTACTTACACAAGCTCACAGCAGGCTTAAAATGTGGCCATCCAGCAGGAAAACCCTTTGCTGAATTTCTTAAATACAGATCAAAATGCAGCAAGTGTGTTGCTTTTCATGCTCACTAACCACTTTAACCACTGCAAACCTTATGTTTTTCTAAGGAACACCGTGCTGGTTTTGGCTGGGAGAGAGTTATTTTCTTCACAGTAGCTGGTTTGGGGCTATGTTTTGGATTTGTGCTGAAAACAGTGTTGATAACCCAGGGATGTTTTCGTTCCTGCTGAGCAGGGCTCACACAGAATCAAGGGCTTTTCTGCTCCTCACCCCACCAGCGAGGAGGCTGGGGGGGCACAAGGAGTTGGAGGGGACACAGCCGGGACAGCTGACCCCGACTGACACGAGGGATATTCCAGACCATAGGACGTCATGCTCAGCATATAAATCTGGAGGAAGAAGAAGGAGGGGGGGACATTTGAAGTGATGGTGTTTGTCTTCCCAAGTAGTGGTTATGTGTGCTGGAGCCCTGCTGTCCTGGGGATGGCTGAACACCTGCCCGCCCATGGGAAGTGGGGAATGGATTCCTTGGTTTGCTTTGCTTGTGTTCACAGCTCTTGTTTTACCTATTAAACTGTCTTTATCTCAACCCATGAGTTTTCTCACTTTTCTGATTCTCACCCCCATCCCACTATGGGGGTGGGGGGGATAAGTGAGTGGCTATGTGGGGCTTAGTTGCCAGCTGGGGTTAAACCATGACAAACACATATACAAACACCCCGCTACACAAATCAGGAGCAATCTGAGAACTGGAGTCGACCAAATCTTATTTCCTATGTGTGCATTCAAAGATGAATTGTGTAAGGGTTCTTTGATGTTAATAAGTGTTGAGGGGTTTTTCCTTCAGAAGGGAAATTTCTAGGTTTTCTCTCCTTAGTGTAAAACATGGAAACTTGCTATATCAGAGACTTATGCCTTTCTGTTGTTTTGTTGAAATTGGCCGGTGCTGGTAGTGGTGGTTGCTAGAGAGCCAAGGGTAGCCATTTGGTCAGGGAGAAATCAGGTGGCACCTGACTAAAATGCAGTTCTTGGACATTTTTAGCACAGGCCCTGCTCTGAGGTCATGTTTTATGACCTGTTTGTAGACACGCTGGCATGACAGCCACCAGGAATTGAGCCAATGAGGGTTTCTAAGGCTGATTTTGTTCAGATGCTGTTCAGTGTCTTATGGAAGCCCCTTGCATCCTGCATGGGAGCATCAGTGCTCCTGGGGAGTCATTCTCATCTCACAGATAGGAAAAGGTGTTAGAGCTCAGCTGTAAGTGGTTGGTGCCTCAAGATTCTTGGACAAATGTTAACTTTGCATATGCTTCTATTAAGTTTGGGAAACTGGTCTAAAAATGTCAATGTAGACTGGCTCAATTATTGTAAAATACAGTTTATACTAATATAAAGTATTCCAGATTGAAAGTTGGACCTATCTTCTCCTAAAATGATGCTATTTAGAATGAACTTGAAAAATTTGTGGCTTATTGGATCATCTTCACTGTAATCTTGCTGTGTAACTTCCAGGAGTACCACATTTCAGTTACCAAATAAATGAGAGGGCCTCTCAGTGGAGTATGTTACTTTGTGTACAAGGCTCTGATCTTATCTGTGCGTTAAATGGCAGTTTTTGACAACTTTGGAAGCCAACATAAAAAAAATGTAGCATTAGCAGAGTATTATCAAAGTAGTAAAAAGCTAAGGAATAGATACTTGTGTAAGAAATAACATGTCTCAAATGGATTTCTCCCCCACCCCCAGTAATAAATCCAGCTCCATAATGATAGTGCTCAGATTGAAGCTATAAGTCTGCAAACATGCACTCATAGGGTTCCCTTCTAGGTGGGAAGAGCTCCAGGCTTTTGTGGAGTAAAATTTCGTAATAGCATTCTTCTTATGAATCTTTGGTCTTAAGGGTTTCTGCCTCGGTTAGGAAAGTTCATTCAAGGTTGGCAGCTGGTACAAAAATATTGGACTGTCCTCATGATCAAACTTTTATTTTTGGTACAACTTATGGGAGAAAAACTTGACTGGTTTTGCAGTCCTCATCAGCAGACAAATTTCAAAATAGGAGTATGACAGACCTGAGCTGCATGGGATTTAATCCTGAATGACTGGTTTGGACAGGAAAAATCTCTGTTAGTGTCTGTACAGTAGTGGAGCATAATATAGCCCGTATGTTGCCTGGGACCTTTGGACAATGTTTTAATATGGACTTGAAGTATCTACTCACCGTATTTTCGCTGATGTCATAGAATAGTACATCTAGTCTAACATGTTTAGTGATGGTGGGTATGACACTTCATCTAGTTCTTCCTGTATGAAGCCTAGGACCTTTCTGAACCATGAACATAATTTAGACTTTCATGAGCTGATGGATTGGGTCAACCACAACCTCATGAAGTTCAACAAAGACAAATGTGAATTCCATCCTCTAGGATGGAATGACCCAGTGTGCCTGTACAGGCTGGGCACTAACTGGCTAGTGAGCAGCTCCACAGGGAAAAGCTTGGGATTCCTGCTGGGTAACAAGTTGAACGTGAGTCAGCAGTTGTGGCTGTGAGTCAGCGGAACATTGGAATGTATTATCAAAAGCATAGCCAGCACCTTGGAGGAAATGATCATACCCTTCTACTCAACACTCAGTCACCTCTAGAGTGCTGTGCCCAGTTTTGGGCCTCCCTGTGCAAGAGGGGTATCAAGTAACTGGAGTGAGTCCAATGGAGAGCAACTAAAATGGTTGGGGGCTAGAGCACAGGGTATACCAGGAGACACCAAGGTGCTGGGCTTGTTCAGCCTGAAGTAGAGAAAGTTGGTGGAAGAAATAATTGCAGTTCTCCTCTACCACAGGGAAAGGGAGGGGAGTTATAGAGAAGACAGAGCCAGGTTCTGCAGAGGTGCACAGCGAAAGGAAAAGAAGCAACAAGAACAAGCTGCAATAAAGGAAATTTGCACCAGAGAAAAGGACCCTCCTTCCACCTGTCCCCCTACCCCAGGAGGGGTGCAGCACTGGAACAGGCGCCCAGAGATGCTGTGGGATGTCCATGCTGGGAAAGACTCAAAATTCAACTGGACGCAGCCCTGAGCAACCTGCTCTAGCTTTGAAATCAATCCTGCTGTTAGCAGTGGGTTGGAATAGAGACTTCTAGAGGTCCTTTCCAACCTAGATCTTTCTAGGGTATCTGAGTACTTAGGGAGTTACTAAGAACTTGGAAGAGGATGGTGTCCTACAGAAACAGCTCAGAGTATTAACAGATGTGGAATCACAATGTCCTAGCAGACCTCTGGCAGAGGCTGTGATTCAGTCTCCTTGGACATGAGGAAATAGTTGTTAGGACACTGTCACACAGCACAATATATTCCCCTTTGAGCTGGCCATAACAGCTTATCAGTACAAAACGACTGTGAATTTCCTAACCTCTCTAACATTACTTGATTTGATCAACCATGTGAAGTCATATGTGCAAGGCAGGCAGCCTTCTACAGGATGGACTGATGGAGCAAAGAGAACAGCAAATAGAAGAAAAGATATAGAACTATATATAGAAAAGTAGAACCAGGAGTGCTTTTGTAATTAATGAAGCATTATTCATGTGACTACATAGAGGGGGAGGAGGCGTAGGTATGTCCTACCTGTGAAGATGGAACTTTATGCCCCCGTTAGCAGTGACCAGTACAATGCATTGCATGAGACCTGCTGCAACAGTAGAAGCCTATTCCCCTCTTTTCTATTCAGTCTGTCCCTGGCAGTGGTCTCCAAGACTGTGACAATGTCAGGCAGGCCATCTCTAGTTAGATATAATCATCACACTAAGAAAATATTGAGAAAGAGCAAAGTCATCCATGTGAAGAACAGGATATAAATGCAGATTTTTCTTTTGCAGTGAAACTACTAAATCATGTCTTCCCAGCCTGAAAACTCAGTTGTTTGCACATGA
Organism: Haliaeetus leucocephalus; assembly: GCF_000737465.1. Classification (NCBI taxonomy): domain Eukaryota; kingdom Metazoa; phylum Chordata; class Aves; order Accipitriformes; family Accipitridae; genus Haliaeetus; species Haliaeetus leucocephalus. Next base: position 5,068,738 of record NW_010972909.1, on the reverse strand, counting down.
AATTGGAGAGAAGAGGGTATTTACTCTACCTGATCCCTTTGGTTCCCTACTTAAAAAATAAAGAGCTTTGATCTGAAATTAATGAAAAAGAAGCATAATCTGTTTTATACAGATGTACCCAGGAGACTTTTCAAATAGTACTTTTTTTTTTTACTTGTATTTCTCTTTTTTTTTTTTAATTGGAGGCAAGGAACCTTGGCAAAAAAAAAGATGTTTTTTGAGCTGACATGCACAGTAATTTTTTATCTTTCTCTTTAACAGAGACTGCATGAGGAGATATCAGTCCCTTGACTCCAGAGTTTAATCTTGTCCACGCAGATTTGATTCCCCATCTTACTGCTGGAAAATGCATGTGCTGGAGAGAAGGACTTTTGTGATTAGGATGGTAAGTGGAGTGGCTGCAGTCTTTTAAAAGGCCCATTCTATATGACTTCTATATGACCACTGAGTTACCAGAGTTATGTTGAGGGGCTTTTGAAAAATCATAAAGTGTTGGCTGGAGGGTGCATCTGGAAATCTCTAGTCTGTCCTCCTGCAAGGGCAAACTGCCAGCCAGCACAAGGTCACATCAGTCGTGGCTTTGCCTATCTGAATCTTGAAGACCTCCGAAGATGGGGTTTCTGTGACACAGGAGCCCTTGAAAATTATACCCTGTCATCTATGTTAACTCATCACTCCACAATAGGTAGCATGAAGTAGCTTTGGAGGAATCCATGACTAAAGAAAAGAATGTGCCTACAACTGCAGAAATAAAGATTAATTGGTTTGTTGCTTTTAAAATGAATTAGCATATTACACTTTAATAGTTTAAGCCAGATCTATATTTGGCACCTATACTTCTAGAAAAGATTAAAAGGCTTTTGTTTCACTGATCCTTAGGATAATCAGGCCTCAAATTGGAGATCAGGACATGCAGAATGGGTTTAGGGGAGTTAATTATTGTTTAGAAACTGAGTGGCTTAGATTTTTTGCTGTCTTTTGAAAGCCCTAAAACCAAACTGGTTTGCCTGAAAATGTGAATATTCCACTATGGATGCATTGTTTCAAGAAAAAGCCGTGTGGCCTTGGTCTCCCATTGTGTCCTCTGTGTTTCCAGGTGATGGTTTTGGGAAGCCTCAGAAGCTGGGGAGCCATATACTGTTCTTTATTAGTTTCCATATGTTTGCAAAAACCCCAAAACAATTCAGTGCTGCACAAGCCTCTAAGGAGCTACCATTTTATGGCATGATTCAGGGCCGTAGCTTAGAATCACAGAATCATTCGGGAGGGATTTCTGGATGTCAGTAGTCCAACCTGCTGCTCAAAGCAGGATCGACTCTGAAGGCAGACCAGGTGGCACAGAACTGTCAAGTTGGGTCTTGAAAACCTTTAAGGACATAGACTGCACAACATCTCTGGGCAACCTGTTCCTGTGCTTTGTTATATGGCTGTGCATTTTTTCCAATGCTTACATCTAGTAAGAACCTCTCTTGCTTCAATTTATGACCATTATCTATTGTTCTGTAGCTGAGCACCTAAGACCCTGGCTCCTTATTCTCAGTAACAGCCTGTCAGGAATTGGAAGGTGACTTTAGGGTATCTCCAAAGCTTTATCTTCTTCAGTAGAATCAAGCTCCATTCCTTCAGCCTCTCCTCACAGGACAAATTCTCTAGGCCCTGGACAATCTTGGTGCCCCTCCCGTGAACTCATTCCAGTTTATCAATATCTTTCTTGCACTGAAAGATCCAAACCTGGAAACAGTATTCCAGATGAGGTCTCATGAGCACTTAGTAAAGGAAATACTGATTTTCCTCTGTCTACTGGCTATGCTCCTGTTAATACAGCGTAGTATGCTCTTAGCCTTCACCATGGTCATGGTGCACTGCTGATTCCTGCCTAGTCCATTGTTCACTAGAACCTTCAGTTCACTTTCAAAACCAGTCAAACCTTAGCAGGTAGTTAGTTCAGCTCAGGTGCAAGACATTTTTCATTTGTTAAGTTGAATTTCTTGAGATTCCTGTAGGCCTTTCCTCCTGCCTAGGTCTCTTTGAGTAGTGGCTGTGCCCTTGATGGTAACAAATGTATTCACAGTTTGGTATAATTTGCAAACTGTATGAGGGTGCACTCTTTCTCTTCTTGCATGTATTTGATGAAAATGACATTGAAAACGACAGGACAGGGCTATTGACAGAATAGGTTCCTGCAACACTCCACTTGTAACCAGCCTCCAGGTAGACCCCTTTTGATCCCAGCAATTCAGCCAGCTTTTCACCTAGCTAATTGTCCGCTCATGTAGACTGTAACTTCCCAACTTGGATTCAAGAATATTGGGGAAGAACACATTGAAAGCTTTACTAAAGACAAGATAAACAACATTCATGGCCTTCCCCTCACTGTATATCTAATCAGATTGTTCAGGTTTGATTTATCCTTGGTAAATTCATGCTGACTCTTCCCAGTCGCCTTTTTCTCCTTCATAAACCCAGAAATGGATTCCTGCTCCTTGATCTTCTCAGGGTCTGGAATGAGACTGACTGACCTGTAGTGCACTGTATAGTCCTTCTCATCCTTTTTGAAGGTAAAAGTGCAATGTTTGCCTTTCTCCAGTCACCTCATCTGCCTTTCAGACGTGATGAGACTGGCTCCACTATAACATCACCAGCTTTATCAGCACCTTCAGATCCACCCATTCTGGTCCCATGGACTTGAAGGGGTTGAGATTTCTCAAGAGATCCATGACTTGGGTCTCCCTGACTTGTGTCTCCAGACACAGCTGTGAAGCTTCTGGTCAGAAATAGATGTGGGAAGCAGTGAAAGAAGTGATCTATGCCCTGTGCATTTTGTTGCGTTTCCCATGAGCAAAGTCAGCCTCATGAGAACTGGCTGGGTGCAACATTACTGTATGTTAATACTGTTACTTACACTCACCTGTGCAAGCCTGTAAGTGACATACTACACACAAAGACCAATTATGCAGTAGACTTGGGCACAGCGTTGAAGTGGGAAGGATCACCAAATACTTGAAAGCTCTCCATGGGTCTAGTCAGGGAGTTTTGGAGGGGGCAGCTCCTCCCAAAGATGTCAGACCCATCCTATTTCCAGTTCTGAAGAGCAGCCCCACCTGGGGAGTTTCAGACTGATAACACAGAGAAATTAGTGTTGTGAACTTCAATCTCTTGCCACTGTGAGTCTGGCATAATACCTGTTAGCAAAAATACAGTCCATGTAGTAGGATGACCCTGTCTACAGTGCAGCAGAGCAACGCACTTTCTGGCCAATAGACAAAAAAATACATCCGCAGGTATTGCTTCCTGATGAACGTTAACCTATTTTTAAAAGATTCCCTGAAATAGCTGTTTATGCTTTAGGATTTTTTTTATGTTTCATCTAAAAGGGTGGATAATCATGGCTAAAACATTTTAACTGGATTTTGTATAGGTCTATGTTCAAATATATGAGCACAGCAGCTGTTTCACATTTCCTTGACATCCTGTCTGGGTCATCTTTTTATTTTTTCTGTCTCCCCCATGACACCCAGGAGTCCTATTCTGTTTTCATGGAGAAAACACAGAGTTTTTGCCTTGGACTTAAATGAAGCCAAAAAATTGGGTTCTTTAAGTTTTTGTCCTACTCCTACTGCTTGTGTTATTACTTAGGCAAAACAGCAAGGAACTGCTGCTTAGAAATGTACATCTCTGTTTTGTCAGGTAGAAAAAAACCTGGATATCACTGTGTGTGTCTTATCATCATGGTAAGTGTTAAACAGTGCAAGTAATTTACGTTAATAATGCAATTGAATGAGCTTTTCTGTCAATTCAGTTGAGCACATTATGTGGAAAGCCCAGATCCCCCCCCCTCCCCTACAAAAGAATGTTCCTTTCCTTCTCAGACTTGGTCAAGAAAATTACTTCAGGAATAGAAATGAATTATATAAGGCTGTACCCTGGCCATCTGACAATCTTAACATCTTCCCAGTAGGCACAGTACTAACTTTATCCCAGCACAGTGCTCGGGCTAATATGAGTCATCTGATAACCTCCTCATTGTGCATTGACCTCAACCTTGGACCAAAATAAACATAAATTAAATTACAAACCTATACTTGGTACTCTCGCACTCCCTTTAGTGTCTCTGAAGCTCTGAGAAGTGTGGCAGACTTGGAGGCTTCGCTTTCTTTCCATCCGGCTGTTGTGAAATGGGAGCCGAGTCTCAGAATATATTATTGCCTTTGTCCTTTAAAGAGCCTGTGGGCCTGATCCTGTTTTCGGTGGGTTCAGCACTTATGCCGCTCTGTTCATTGCAGGTGAATTACTTCTGACCGATGCTGGTATAAGTGCAAGCAGGTGTCCTCTGTCATATGAGAAAAACATTGCATCTTTCTCTGAAGGCAGGACCTTGCTTCTAATATCTCATTTCTTGACTTTCCCTCTGATTGCATTAATGGATGGGAAGGATTTCTGCAGTTTTATAGTATTCTACCATCCTCTCCGCCTGAAAGCCACATCCAAGTCGGGGATCTCCAGGAGGAGAATAGGGCATCTGGGGCGGGGTGGGGTGGGGGGATCGGTGACAGGCTTTTTGGGATAAGCTCTTCTCTGAAACAAATCTGCTTTGAAGACACAAATCTTGATCTGCCTCCACCCCTCTAGCTAGAGGTCCCTCAGCTGAATGCTTCATCCAAGAATGGCCAGCTGAGATGTGCTCGATGTGACAAGAGAGTGATGGCACTTTGCCACACACGGATATGGGTTTATTAGAGAATCGGGCTGAGGCAAAGATAACCTCAGCTCTGGGGCTCGCTCTGCCACTGACGTGCTTTGTGTGCTCAGGCCCTCAGCTTGCTGGGTCTTTTCTCCATCTACAAAAATGAGCCCATCACTAAGGTTGGCCTGTTCCAAAGCCCTATGCTTTTTAGGGAAACATCTGGGGTTTGGTAGTTTGTCTGGAGAAGATTCCAATGGGGTTAACTTACAGAGAGTGCTGAGTATCCCTGTGCCAAAAATACAACTGCTCATCTTCTAAAGCCTTGACGTTATGCTCACTGAGCTTTTTTCTGTGAGTAAATTATAGAACAAATCTACCTCAGACTCTGGAGCCATCCAGTCCTGATTTCTCTTGAAATAAATATTTGAAGCTTCACAGTGAAAAGCAGATGTGAAGTCAGGCTGTCTCTGAACTGCTGGCTTTAAGGTCAGCCTCCCACCCTTCGCCGTTCTTGCTGTGGGGTTGTTGTTTGCTCTCCAATGGCTGAAACCACTAAAGCAAGAAAGTAATCCATGAAGAGAGAATAGTGAATGCAACCCTTTTTAACGTGCATTTTCAGATACATTGTGCAAAAACTCCCTAACTGATTAAAAAATATTTTCATGTCTAAATTTACAACGATACATATTTCTACAACCAGTGAATAATTCTGTAAATAAGCACAGCCCTGCAACCAAACATGTGCATGTAAACACGCCCACATGAACCTAAAGATTTGTACAAATCCTACAGCTATTTGGCTTTAGTAACTACTCACGTGTCTGGACAGAGTAAAGGTGAATCTGACAGCAATTCTAAAGGTCAGTCAAGAAGTTTGGGTGGAAGACATTACTGAAACATGGAATAATTATTTCTAAAAAGACCTTTAAAAAATAGAGGCTTGCAGACAGTTCCAGCAAACTTTCAATACTGAATCTGACCTGACTGAATATAACAGAGAGGAAAAAAGATGGTTATGTTCTGAGAAAGAGCCTACTCACTTAATTTGTACCCAAACTACCCTGGAATGAAAGTATTCTTTCATCTGAAGCATTCAGGCTCAATACACCTTTTGTTTTATATGAAGCCTGAGGTATTCACCTCCTGTCACATTACTGGTAAAGTGTTTTACCTCCTTTGCAACTTGATCAGAAGATCTTTGTACTCAGCAGAATGTTCTCTTTAATGCCAGTCAGGTTGGGATGATTTGTGCATCTTGGTTTTTGAAAAAAGGACTAATGATTCAGAAGTGCATTCATTTTGAATGTCTAAAGTCAGGCACTTCTTTGAAGAGTGTGATCCTGACAAGCGGTAAGAACCTGTTTTGAAAATCAGACTTCCTTTTTTTCAGCGTGTACCAAGAATACACAAAGGCAGCAGTTTCTTGTGGAAATGTACTAATAGGCTCATGCGTAAGTTCAATCTTCTCTGGAAGCAACATTCTTTGTGTCCGGGGTAAGAATTTGAACTTGAGACCAAGTGTAGTGCCTCTGTAATAAGCATAGAAGGAAAAAAGTAAGTCTTTCTGCATTTTTTTCTTTCTTTTTTTTTTTTTTTTCCCTGTGGAGACTTCGGTATGCTCCCTAAGAAATCAATGAGATGTTTTGGCAACGTGTAGTGCTTGGAAGTCCTTATGGAATTCCCTGGCGTGGTTCTGCTTTTGCAGTTAATGGCGATCACTTGGAAACAGCAGAGAAAGAAATGCATTTCATGATGATCCCTACTTTTGGTCCCTCACCCATTTATCTGAATTGCAGTATTGGTCTGTGCCTCTCATTTTGTGTGCAGTACACCCACCACTATGATATTGGAGCACATAAATGCTGACCCTCAGCAGCGTTTAGGTTTTCAGTAACCTTACCACGAATTCTACCTGTTATAATACCCTTGAAAAGAACAGCTGCTGTGGCTGGGCTCTGGAGAAAGCCCGCTGCCAGCCTTTAAATAACTATCTAGTTTATATTTTTAATTTAAATCTTTGTCTGATAGAAGGTCCTAGTCCATTATTTTCACTTCTGATCTAGGATCAACTTCTGCACACGGGTATCACCAGGGGACTGAGCAGTCTTCCCCAGCGCTCTGTGGGTCTCTTGGACCTCAGTTACACTAATGTTGACTTGCAGTAATCCTGATGGCTGCAGACAAATGTCTGTGGGTTTACCCAGGGATAATCAATAACACTTGCGGTTCAGAAACTTGAGTGATTCTTTACCGGAGCTTCATTCACTTGTCTTCCTGCAAATTCAAAAATGGGGCTCAGACATCCCTGCTTTCAAACAATAAAGATGGTAGTCATTCTTTAGGAGGATTTGGGCATTACATTTTAACCGGGGCTAACTGGGAATCTTTCGTGAGAACAGTCTTCCGATGGAAAATGCGTGTTGTCAGACACCAAAATTTTATGGGGAAAAAGCTTTTTATTTTCCCTTCTCTCCCCTCCAGGATGACTGGAGGGAGGGATCCTTGGTTGTCTGCTCACAAGGTTCCAGCTTCAGAGGAACAGTGAAACTCAGGACAATTCTCGAGTGGGGATGCACAGCAACCACCTCCTTACCTGCCCCACTCAGCAGCATCTCTGGCAGCCAGGCACTAGGAAAGGGGAAAAGCAGAAAGACACAGGACTTTGTTGCTCAGCCTTATGGTTCCTATAAAGAACTACTGTCAAATTCTCTTTCTCCTTAGAAGCAGCCAGGGAAAATGGGGGAAGAAATAAATGCATAGATAAAGCACCGAAGCCCTTAATGGCACGCATCTAGTAAGTCAGAATTTCCACTAGTGTATTTCTGATGCAGAGAACTAAGAAAAAGTGGAAGACAGGCACATGGTGTTCGTTCGGGTTATCATTTGGTTGGGTGTAAGAGGTTAGGTGAATTCATCTGACATGAGGCAGGAGCAGTCTGTGCAGCTTGATACTGCTTTGTTGCTGGTGTTCTGCCTCAGCTAGATCTATCTGCAATTTTCCACATAACTCAGAAATACACAGGAGATGAGACATCTCCTCAGAACAGTATGTAGCATGGCCATGGGTATCTCTGAATCTATCAGTATAAGCTGCATAAGCTTACGTATAATTGAAGGAATGCTGGAAGCAAATCCATTTAATGGGTTTTCAGTAGCACTGATGCCCTTCTAATAATACAGGCAGAGGAATGAATCTCAGGGCAGTGTTGCCCATAGAAGATGTCAAGGAGATTGGAGGAGGAGCAGTTCTGTTTCAGAACGTGTACTTGCATTACCTTGCAGAAACATCTGCCAAGGAGGCCCACTGGTCCTTACGATGTTCACGTGCGATGTGGGTATTCCTGCTTGGTAGAGAGCACTGGTTGGATGCAGAAAAACAAATCTGTGCAAGACCCCTCCGCAGAAGGCTTGGGAAATATTTTTCTTGTTTAACTTTCCTTGTGCATTGTTTGGGGAGCATACACCAAGCATTGTACTGGGCTACAATGGTCCCCATAGCCTTGCCATCAGGTGTTGCAAATACCTCAGCATTTGCAGAATTACCTCAGCAATTACAGAATTATTGGTCACTTTGGGCTCACAAAAATAGATTGGATCCTTAAGGCTCCATTCCAATAGCTGGCTCTGATGACAGCTCAAAATGCCTTACAAAATGAAATATAGTTAATGCTATTTCTGTCCTGAGCTAATCTATGGTTTTTTTATTATTCTTAAATATTAATAGCAACGTCTCTACAAAAGATCTGAAGTCCAGAATTCCACATTTACCAATCATTTAGTCAAACCATTCCTCATGTTAGGTGCTATTTATGCTAAAAAGGCTAAGAAGTGCCTCTCAACTGGTAAAAAACTGCAGGGTTAGGATCACTATCGTTATGTGAAATGATTCCCTTGGGAAAAATCCTAGAGAATCTGCTCCTGAGAACCTACTGGAAATGAGAGGGGTTCTGTTTGTTTTTAAAAGCCTGGAATACTTCATTTATTTTTAGATGTCTGGCAATTAATCTGGATGCTTTAGGGATGCTTAAGCTCTTCATATAATCAAGCAAGGTTGCTTATTTTTCATCCAACATCAAGATGTCAACAATAGTTTTGATTACATAGACCTGTCAGTTTGGTTATATTTGCTTAATTGACAGTGTTAGTCTGATGTCTTGTTCGCAAATACTTAGTTCTCAGGGTTTGGTTGGCCTATTGCACAGGCAGAATATAACAGAAAAGGGTTAGGAGATTATATTTTTGTAAAGAAAGCCTCCTTCCTAAGAATCAGGGGCTACTCAATCCAGAGTTCTAGAAGGGGGCAGCATATGATGATGTGTACAAGCAGAAACTGAAATTTCTGTTTTTTTCAGGGCTGTAAAACTGAAACGTGACAGTAGCTTGATTGTGCAGGTTCAAAACTAATTTCCATGACAAATTTAAGGCTCCTCTTAATTTTTTAACAAATAATTTAGGGATTTTACAGGCTAATTGACTCCAGTGAGAGCAAAGTCAGAAAGAAATTCTGTTCTGAACTGCAATGACTAGAGTTTGAAAACTTGCTGAAAAGCTATGGGAGAGGTGTTATGCATTTTTCATAGAAAGCAATAAAATATTAATTCCTTTTAGTGACTTAGATGAGCAATATAAAAAAAGGTATCAGAACCAGGGCAAAAGAACTGCATTATTTAACCACAGACTCTTCATTACATGTTATTAAAAAGATGTTCGATATTCTGAGAGGAAAAAGACTTTTATAGTTCTGGTTATTAGAGTAAAAAATTAAAAACTGTTCAGTCTTGGGAGAGAGAACAGAGGCTGTAAGAGAGTGTTCCCCCTCCTTTCTTTCCCCAGTCTTCTAAAGAAGCAAGCATCAACATTATAATTAAGGAATTTTGTTTGACACCTTTATGGGCACATCCCCTGTGCTGGAACTGCATTTTACAAGACTGCTCATCAGAAAAACCCTCAGCAAATTTAGAGCCTAGCTCCACGAACACTGACATGCTGGGCTCCCTCTGAGTGATCCGAAAGAGGTTAGCGGGATTCCACCAGCCAAGGAAAGTTGCTCCCATGCCTGTCCCTACAACAGTACCTAAGTTACTATATAAGGCTTCTCATGAGTACCAGATTGTGTAATATTTATTCGTTACAATCATAATCCATTGGGTGTTGACATCTTCACAGCAAGCCTTGACCTGGCAAGGATATAGAAGGTTAACTGTACGGATATCTCATTAAACTCAGAAGGGTGATTCAGGAAGGTCCCTGTTTTATTTTGCAGGCAGCTTTTGCCTATTCAGGGTTTTTTTTTTTAAAAAAAAAAGATTGGTGCTGCTGTTATTCCTCCTCCCAAGAGCTGAGGCTTGGTTTGGCAGCCATTAAGAAACTGTTGGATATAAGTGGATAAGACAGCTCTAATAGCAGAGATGTCATGGAAAAAAGTGTGATTCATTGCTTTGAGCTGCGCACAGAGCTCAAATACTTAGTTTAATTTGGTGTTAGGTGCCAAACTACATATCTATAGTTTGACACCAGGGCTAGGAGAGAAAGCTTTTTTCCTTTGCTCTTGCTGATCCTGAAACTCTTCGTCCCCTTTTGAGGAGCCTTTCCTGAAATTCTTAGGTTGACCACATTCTAGTTAGATAATTAGATATCAGTGCTGTAGATATGCTCTGCAAGGAGCAGCTGGAGCTTGGAGAATATACCCTTTCCTTGGAACTCCTTACTCTCTAGGAAGTTTTATAACAAAGTTATCCCAGATCTGCTTCCCAGCTTACTACACAAGGCTTTAAACTGCATCTAACGCTTAAAGCTGTGATTCTGCCAAGCTCCGAATCTTGAAAAATCCTGAAATTGAGGGACTTGTATCAGACAGATCTGCAGTATAGCTCTCTATGTCCATTGCTGTTTAACACATTTTTTCAGGATTCATTAAGTTGTAGCACAGTGGGGGTATATACAGCAAGGAAAGGCTGTTGTTTCTCATATATTGTACATTTCAGCACAAGGGAACACTGTATTGCTGATAAAACAAGGTAGGCAACATCCACTGCTTTCTCCTCCTCCAGTGAACAAGGTTTGTCATCATAAAAGGGAATAAAGTTGGTCAGACGTGATTTGCCTTTGATAAATTCATGCTGGCTTCTCCCAATCACCTTCTCATCCTTCATGTAGCTGGCAATGGTTTCAAGCAGGACTTTCTCTGGAACCTTCGCAGGGACGGCAGTGAGGCTGACTGGCCCGTAGCTACCTCAATCTCCTTTCTTGAAAATGGGGTTTGTATTTGCCTTTCAGACAACAGGAACCTCTCCTTGGTCACCATGACCTCTGAAGATGATAGAAACTGCCCTTTGAATGACATTGGCAGGCTCCATCAGCACCATGAAAAGCATCCTCACTGATCCCGTAGACTTGTGTATGTCCAGTTGGCTTAAGTACTCTCTAACTCCATCTTCCCCCATGAGTGATAATGCTTCACTCCCACCGACTCTGCTATTAGGTTCAGTGTTCTCCAAGGCCTGAGGTCCAACTTTGCTGGTAACAATTAATGCAAAAAAAAAAAAAAAAAGGCAATTAATACCTCAGTCTTTTTCTTGTCCTTTGTCCCTGACTCTCCTGCCTCACTGAGCAATGGCATCATTTATCTATTAGCCTTCCTTTTTCTGCCTGTTTACTTACAGAGCCCATTCCCATTGCCCTGAAATCTGATTCAGACTGAAAGCTTGTGGTTCTCCAGTGGTTTCCAGAAAGCCCAGGAGTGAACAGAGATGATTTGGCATGGGTAATTCCTACCAGACATTTCATCCTCACCTTATCAGTGGGCCTCATGGTTTTTATTCAGCTTCTTTGCAAAGCCCCACTGATTTTCAGCAGTTTTCATCCAGGGGAAGAGACGACTCATGTTACAAGGCTGATGCTTACATCTGTTTCTTATTGCTTCATATGTGAAGATCGCCTTATTGTTCCAGTGGTCAAGAAGGGGGGGAGTGATTTCTGTTCTTTATAGCAATTAAGGTGGGAGGACTCTGTGAATGGAATTAGTCTGCGTACTGGTTTTTGTACATCAGGTTCCTCTGTTGGGTTTTAAGCTCGGTTTCACTGGGTTCAGTGAAAACAGTCCCAAAATCCTGTCACTGAGCACAGTGATCATACTACTGTTCTCTTAGAAGAGTCTGGTTAAGCCCTTTCTGCTCCAGCTAGAGGGTTTCTTGTTGATCACAGGACTGTTCAAATAACATTTTTTCATGTCGGTTGTCTACCTCAGGGTAATTTGCTTGTTTGTTTTTATTTGGAAAGCTTCTGCTAAAACAAACAAAGGAAAAAAAATTATTTGGCTGCTTCTGAAATAAAGCTGGTGGAAAATATTTTGCTTTGCCTGTCAAAAATTATTACACTCATTTTGCTGCAAAGCTCTACTACTTTTTGAGCAGAGAGAGAAAATTCAGCAGGGAGGCTCTTCTGATGTCGTGATGTGCTTTTTGCCATCCTTGAAGAAATTTGCTCAATACATTCCTTTAACATGTATTTCCTTAGAGACTTGTCAGAGATTTACTACCCAAATCCCTGAGGATTTCTTCACACCGAGAAGACCAGATGTTTCCACATCAGTGGGAAGAGCTGTACCGGCTAACCATGACCTTGCTGCTCCTGTCCGTGCGGGATGGATGGGATAACAAGTGCCAGACCTGAGGGCTATTACTCCAGTGCCCTCCATGCCCGCAGGAAAGACACTGGGGAAGTGGAAAGGTGCGTGTGTCAGGTGTGGAAGTGCACGGTGTGGGATGAAAGGAGAGGCAGCCTGAGATGAGAGAAGGAACACAGTGCTGCCAGCTTTGGCTTCACGGGTAGCAACATGACCCTTTTTTTGCCACATGAGCTCTAGAAGTCTCATCATTTCCATTCCAGGGGTGAACAGAAATCCCTATGAAGGGCGGTTCTAAGTTACAGAAAGGCCAAATTCTTTCTCTGCTCTTCCCAGGTGGGATAGGGATGGACAGGGAGAGCAAGCAGAAAGAGCTGTGTATTCCCTTCTGCTTTTCCTCTTGTGTGCAACTGGTCAGTCTACTGCCTACACTGACCCTAACAATGCCTAGTGAGAGAAAAATGGAAAGACAACGTTTATAGGGAATTTCCACTCAGAGAGAGGATGGTGACAATGCCTTACAGGTCAGGGCAGATGTGGGGCTGAGAGACGCGGTATTTACATGTACAGAGGGATTATTGGTCAATAGGATGAGGACAGACAGCCATGCTTTTTTGGGGGCAAATGAGTTGTATGGAACCATGGCGGGGGGGGAGATCTTTGTGCAGCTAGGATATTTCTCCCAGCACTGTGTATGTGTGTGGTGGGGGGGACACGGGACGGGGGCTTACCCTGGGGATATTGAGTTCCCTTCACATCAGAACTATACAAATCTCACTAAAATCTTTATCATTCTTTCTCAATAGTGACATGCAGTGGTGGCATAAAATAAAGGAGGTTACAATACAGGCAACATCTAACAAGCTGTTATAACTTGTAAGAAGTACCAAATTTAAATGTAACAAGTTTCCGCAGGTTTTTGAGGTGTTTGTTTCTGGTTTTGTTTTTTTTTAATCAGGCTGCACGTGCATGTATCTCTAGAGATGCTCTCAGTGTAAGATGCACTGGCTGACCCCAAGCTCTCAGGGATGGGTGTTAAGGGATGCTATAAGTGGCTGCCATCTCCAGCAGCTCCAGGACCCAGCGATTCCTCCTGCCTGGATGCTGGAGCCCAACCTCACGTGCCCAGAGACCCAAGGTTCTCCATCCCGGGCTAGCGGACATGGCTGTTGTTTTTCCATTTGCCGGTTGAACCAGTACCAAGGCTGAGTGGGTACCCAAGAGACACACACTCTGACAGGGCTAGCTACAGAGTGCTGCAGCCAAGGCACTGCCTTCCGCAGTACCCGCAGGTAACACTACCAGAACTCACATAACGCACAGCTACAGTCAGAGAAGTCCCCTTCCACCTCTCTGGCTGCTCAGGATTGAACTTGACTAGTGAAGACACATACACGACACCCTCCAGGTTCAGAAGCGTGCCCGCACCCACTCAAGGATTCCCTGAGCGCCAGCACGGACCCTCTGCCCACCTGGTACCCCTTGCCCAGACCCAGGGCCTCCTACTCGCCGGCTAGCGCGACTCAGAGCTTGCTAGGGAATTGCAGAACCACAGCCCACGCAGCCGAGGCTGGGGGAAGGCGCACACGTTCACCCCCCAGCAGCCGGCACCC